>NC_134088.1:57105824-57418949 GCF_000715075.1 Nicotiana tabacum
ATGACTTACGGGGTTGATTGGTTTCGTTCCGGGAAGGTTTGGGGTTGATTTGCACCCTTTGATTCTTGGCATAAAAGCCTAAGTTGTTTATGTTGATCAATGGTTGACTTTTGTAAAAATCGACCCTGGAACGATGTTTTGATGGCTCTGATAGCTCCGTATCGTGATTTGGGACTTGAGCGTATGCTCAGAATAGAATTCGGAAGTCCATAGGTTGATTTGTGTTGTTTTGCTGAAAATTGGCTATTTGAGGTTTAGAAGTTTGACCGTAAGTTTACTTTTTGTTATCGGGTTTGGAAGTGGATTTTGAGAGCTGGAATAGGTCTGTATGCTATTTAGAACTTGTCTGCAAAGTTTGGTATCATTTGGAGTTGATTTGATAGGATTCGGACACTTAATTGCAATTCTAGAAGTTCTGGAACTTTACTTTGAAATTCATGCGTTTTGGTGTCCAATTTGCAGTTCTAGATATTATTTTTGTGTTTTGATCACGTGAGCGAGTTCGTATGATATGTCTAGACTAATGTAAATGTTTGGTTTAAAGCCCTCAGGGCTCGGGTGAGTTTCGGACGCGTCGCGGATTGGTTTTGGACTGAATTTGAGCCGCTGGTGTGTTGAAGCCTCTTGTGTTGCATTTGCGAATGCCAGGGTAGCAATTGCGTTTGCATTTGCGATAACGATATCATTTTTGCGAATGGGACAGGATTCGCATTTGCGAACCCATTTTCGCATTTGCGAGGATCCCTTGAGTCTGTCAGTGCCGTAATTGCGAGAAATGCTTTGCAATTGCGAACCTAGTGTCACAAATGCGACGTGTGCAATTGAACAAAAGTTAGAAAAGTCAGAATTTAGTCACATTTCTCACATGTTAGAACCCTAAACTAGGTAGGAGGCGATTTGGAGAGGGGATTTTTATCTACAAACTTTGGGTAAGTGATTCTAATCAATTTTCAACTATATTTCATGAAGAATATGAGTTTTGAGAGTCTATTTGGACTCGGATTTTAAAACTAATCACATATATGGACTTGTGGGATTATGGGTAGTCGGAATCTACCCTTGGACCCAAATTTTGATCGGGCGGACCCGGGGTTGATTTTTGTTGACTTTTTGGGAAAAGTGTAAAGATCATAGCTTTATCTATTGTAATTATTTTTCCTTGCATTGTTTGATGATATTAAGTCAATTTTGGTTAGATTTGAGCTGTGTGGAGATAAATTTTAGGGGAAAAGCTAATTTCGAGGATTGACTTGGCTTAGTTGAGGTAAGTATCTTCCCTAACCTTATGTGGGGGAACTACCCCTTAGGATTTGGGATTAAATTGTGCTATTTATGTTATGTGAAAGTCGTGTACGCAAGGTGATGAGTGGATACACGGGTTATATGTGGTATTTGACCGGTTTAGGTTATTAGACTCTTTCCATGCCTTTAATTGAATTGTCATAACATGTTATATCTCTCATTGTTAATCAACTCTTACATGTGTTAAGCTATCCTTACATGTTTTATTTGACATTGTTAACACTTGTTCTACATCTTACTTGTTGTTTGCTCTTATATGCTTAGTTCAAGTTATTGCCTTCCTTATTGTCGTGCTACATCTTTAATTGTTGAATTACTTTACTTGAAGTTGTTATTTCGTGAAATATCTTCTTGTTGAGTTATTAGTGTTGAAGTTGCGAATAACCGTTATCACATTGAGGTGAAGTTGTTAATTGTTGAGATATCTTTCTTGTTGAGCAATTTACATTCATTTTATCATTGTTGAGATTATTGTGTATATTGTGGTTAAGCCATGGGCTATTTGTTATGAAAATATTGATATTGTTGATTCTTTTAGCAAGTTGTGGCATGTGGGCACTTGTGGTGCGAGTTATGATTGTGTTGAGATATTAATATGTATGCGGTGGTATAAGGCTAGGGGTTGATACGCATGCAGTGAGTTAAGATGGGCTTGATACGCGTGTTGTTAGTAGGGAAACTACTTGAAGCCACGTGGTGTGATAAGGTAGGCTAAAACGCAGGTAGCTATTTCGGAAACAAATGATTTATAAAACTAAATACAAGGCTCCCGCGGTGATATATGGAAAGATTGTGATTGAAATTGTAAAACGTGAATGCGAGGCGGTACCTCGGTTGTAATTCTCTTTGTGCACTTCATATTGAAAAGAGTTATTGGTTGAACCGTTCTTGTTGCTTTTGTCCTTCCTTGTCATACCAGTTTTGTTCGTATTTGACTGTTTGTGGATTCTCATTAATTCTTCTTGTTATCTTGTGCTTACAATTTTGTCATTAGTTTACGTTGTTGAATTGTTTTGTTATCATTCATTTCTCCGGTTTCCATAACTTCTCATTATTATATTTTTTATTTGTTTATCATGTCCTAGTAGACGTCTTGACCTGGTCTCGTCACTACTTTACGGAGGTTAAGCTTGATACTTACTGGGTACCATTGTAGTGTACTCATACTATGTTTTTGCACATCTTTTTATGAAGATCCAGGTACGTATGCCCGTGTTGGACGTTAGTGATTGATATGTAGCTATTTTCCGGAGACTTCAATGTATACTTGCTCGGTGTCCGCAGACCTCGGAGTCACCTTCCATTATCTTTTTATATTTGTTTTTTCCTTTATTAGATAGTGTTTTAGTAAATGTTTTGGAATATTCTGTAGAGTTTATGACTCAGTCTCACCGAGTTTTGGGAGCATTGTAGCTATGATTCAGTTTTGGAGATATTAATGAGACTTATTAGTTTATTTCATGTTTTCAGTCTTTATTTCTGTCATATTCTCTCATTTGTAAGGCTTACCTAGTTTTAGAGACTAAGTTCCATACGACACCCTAAGGAGAAAAATTGGGGCCGTGACATTTATATTCTACATAGAGTAGGGATCAAGCCGACAGTAGTTCGGGAGTAAGGACTAGAGGAAGGTTGTGTTTGCAGGGATTTTACCAGTGTCGTGTTATGGAAACAATGTAGGATGGAAAGATCATGATTACTCAAAAATATGGATTGAACAAATTTCAGAGACCTTGATAATTTTAAGAATTTTGTTGGTTGAGCTAAGTTGGAGATCGAATCATTGACTTGCTTATGAGTTCGATGTCCCTCATCAGCAGTGTGCCCCATTTTGCTGCTTAGAGAAAGTTTCACGTAGTAGTGTTTGACCTGCAAAGGTAAGAAATGCAAATATACCCAATATACGATGAACTAAAGGTGTTAGGGCATAACTTGTAAATAAAGCATGTAGAAAAGAAATTGTTGGGTAGGACCTTATTTAGGATTGGAATTTTTCGAGTAATGGGATGTTTGAATTTTAAATCTCTGAGTTGCGGAGCATTATTTGGGTTTTCTGGGGAATGTCTTATTTGAGTTTGAAGTCTCCGAGTGACAGAGTATCTGAATTTGAGGTCTCCGAATGTCGGAGTGTGTGAATTTGAAGTTTCCGAATGACGAAGTGTTTGACTTTGAAGTCTCTTAATGATAGAGTGTTTGACTTTGAAGTTTCCGAATGACAGAGTGTTCGACTTCTCTGAATGATGGAGTGTTTGACTTTGAAGCAAGTAAGGGGAGGAGTGCGTCTGCGCGCTGCACAACTAACACATCAATCATACAAAGTACAATAATAAGGATAAGAGAAGCATGCCCAGGATAACTCTTGATTGCGGGCCGTGATTTGAGTTCTCTCTCGGATTAGTGGAGCCAGTGACGTAGTTATACGAATCTAACTTTGAAATCTCTGATTATCGGAGTGACATTGTGGTTTCATAACAAACTTTGATTGGCTAATCGGATGATGCCACTGGATAATGGACTCGGACTGTATTTCTATGAATATAGTCATTTATGGAAATGGTGCATTTGCTCATTTCGTTTATGTCGTACAGATTATACCAAAAGAAAGAAGGGATAGCCTTAACATACCAGAACCGATTCTCTTGACAATCCCTCTAACACACGTTAATTGCGACGAAACACGTGACAGCAAGATCGGAGTAGAGAAATATCTGTATGATATTCTTGAGAAAGATTGCACCGTACTCCCTTATAATTGCAAAATCTCACGTTGCTCTGAATTGTTGAAGATCTTATCTTGCTTATGTGACTTACGTTTGTAACACACAAATATTTACATCTGAATTCTTATCACATGCATATAAGAATGAGTTTCTGACTTACGATTCTTCATAACGAATATGTGAATCTCTTTATTAAAGGGATATGACTCAGGTTCTTTAAGAATGAATATATGTCTCTTCTTTATTAAATGGATATGACTCATGTCCTTTAAGACTTGCCACATAATATAATGACTAAGAGTCACAATTCTTGGGGTGGCTTGCTACCACGTGGGGGAAGGTCTAATATTATTCAAATTTTTTTAATTAATCTCTCACTAAAAGTCATTAATTACCCAATTATCCACATAAT
The DNA here is from genome assembly GCF_000715075.1 of Nicotiana tabacum. NCBI lineage: Eukaryota > Viridiplantae > Streptophyta > Magnoliopsida > Solanales > Solanaceae > Nicotiana > Nicotiana tabacum. The sequence goes on from NC_134088.1 coordinate 57,110,259, forward strand.
TTAAGAATTACCTCAACTTACTTAAAATACTACTTACTTTTAATACACGTTATACACCTTACTATCATGGCCATATGGTACCTTGTATGGTACTAGTTCATAAATATCGGGTATTATAGCTCGGACCGTATTTTTTCTCAAAATGTCAAACTTCGACAAAAACTCATTTTCTTAGATTTTCTTACCCTCTCACCTTTACGAATTTACTTATCACTTGGTTGAAATAGCATAATACTTATAATTCCAAAAAAATAATCTCATTCCCGAGCTTACGTCGATTTATTTATGGCATACTTTCACATACGAAAATATGGAGTGTAACAGCGAAATTTTTGAAATGTGAATTTTGGCTCTAGTCTGTCACTTTCTTGGGTCATGTTGTCTCCAGCGAGGGAATTAAGGTTGATCCTCTGAAGATTGCAGCTGTAAAGAATTGGACTACACCTACAACTCCGACAGAAATTTATAGTTTCTTGGGCTTGGTTGAGTATTAAAGGAGGTTTGTGGAGGGATTTTCTTATCTTTCCTCTCCATTGACTAAATTGACGCAAAAGGCAGCAAAATTCCAGTGTTCTGAAGCTTGTGAAAGGAGCTTCCAAGAGTTGAAGTCAAGGTTGACCACGACACAGATGTTGACCTTACTGGAGGGTACAGATGAGTTTATTGTATAATGTGATGCTTCAAAGGTTGGACTTGGGTGCGTACTAATGCAACATGGCAAAGTGATCGTTTATGCTTCTAGGAAACTCAAGAACCATGAGAAGAATTATCCAACACATGACTTAGAACTTGTAGTGGTGGTGTTTGCATTGAAGATTTGGCGTCATTATTTGTGTGGGGTCCATGTGGACATTTTCACATACCATAAGAGTCTTCAATATATCTTCAAGCAAAAGGAGTTAAAATCTAAGGCAAAGGAGATGGATTGAGTTACTTAAAGACTACAACATTGACATTCTCTATCATCCAAGAAAAGTTAATGTTGTGGCGGATGCTCTTAGCTAGAAATCCATGGGTAGTTTGGCTCATTTGGAGGCATGCCTAAGGCTGTTGGTCAAGAAAGTTCACTTGTAGGCTAATTTGGGAGTTCGACTTGCGGACTCTAGCGAAAGTGGGGTGATTGTACAAAATAGGGCTGACTCATCACTCGTAGTGAAAGTCAAGGAGAAACAATATGATGATCAGTTACTAGTGCACTTGAAGAAGGGAATTCATAAACACAAAACAATGGATTTTTCTCTTGGCATGAATGACAGTACGCTAAGGTACCAAGGGAGATTGTGTGTTACGAATGTGGATGGTCTCCGGGAGAGAACAATGACCGAGGCTCATATTTCCAAGTATTCCATTCACCTAGGCTCTACGAAGATGTACCATAATCTCAAGGAAGTCTATTGGTGGAATGACATGAAGACGAATGTGGCGGATTTAGTGGCTAGATGCCCAAATTGTCATCAAGTGAAGGCCGAGCACCAGAAACCCGGTGGATTGGCACATAATATAGAAATTCCAATGTGGAAGTGGGAGATGATCAATATAGACTTTGTAGTAGGTTTACTCGCAATCCTCGTAAGTTTGATTTGATTTGGGTGATTATGGATCGACTCACAAAATCAGTACACCTCTTGACTGTTAAGGCCACCGACACAGCAAAATACTATGCTCGGTTGTATATCAAAGGGATAGACTTTGTAGTAGGTTTACTCACAATACTCGTAAGTTTGATTCGATTTGGGTGATTGTGGATCGACTCACAAAATCAGCACACCTCATGCCTGTTAAGGCCACCGACACAGCAGAACACTATGCTCAATTGTATATCAAAGGGATTGTCAGATTACATGGCACTCCAGTTTTCATCATCTTAGATCGAGGATCACAGTTCACTGCTAACTTTTGGCAGAAATTTCAGTAAGGTTTGGGGACTCATGTGAATCTTAGTACAGCTTTCCATCCACATACCGATGGTCAAGCGGAGAGGACTATACAGAAACTTTGAGATATTTTGCGTGCTTGTGTTCTTGACTTCAAGGGTAGCTGGGATGATCATTTTCCACTCATAGAAGTTTCCTACAGCAACAACTATCATGCTAGTATTCAGATGGCACCGTTTGAAGCTCTATATGGTAAGAGATGTAGATCTCCCATTGGTTGGTTTGAAGTTGGAGAAGCAGAATTGATAAGACCGGACCTCGTGCATCAGGCTATGGAGAAGGTCAAAATCATTAAGGAGCGGTTGAATCGCTTAGAGTCGCCAGAAGTCCTATTCGGATGTGCATCGTAGAGATTTGGAGTTCAAAAATGATGATTGGGTATTTTTGAAAGTCTCGCCCATTAAGGGTATAATGCGATTTGGGAAGAAAGAAAAATTGAGTCCAAGGTATATCGGACCGTACAGGATCATGCAGAGGGTTGGTCAAGTGGCTTATAGGCTCGAGTTACCTTCAGAGATGTCCTTAGTACATACTGTGTTTCATGTGTCTATGTTGATGAAGGTGGTTGGAGATCCGTCGCTCATCGTCCCGGTAGAGTCTATTGAAGTTAATGAAGAATTGACTTATGAGGAGACTTTGGTTGCCATCCTTGATTGACAAGTTTGAAAGTTGAGGAATAAAAAGATTGCCTCTATCAAAGTGTTATGGTGAAACCAACAAGTTGAAGAGGCCACCTGGAAGGCCGAGGAAGAAATGAAAATAAAATACCCTAATTTGTTTGTGTAAACAAATACTTGTGTTAAAAGAATGTTATAAGTTTACCTTTTTATGAGTTGTATTCAACATGTACAGTTTGTGCTAAGACGCTCCTTTGTGCAATACAATACATATGATATTATGGTTGGTGTTGGTTTCATGTTTATGGTGTATTGTTGTCTTATGAATATGTAGTTAGGATTGGTTTTTGGGGCTCTCTGGCAGGTGTATAGACCCAAATACAGAGGAGGCTCTGCCGAAATTTTCAGAAATTTGGAGTGTTAGCCAAATCTAGAACTTTTGGTGTGTAAAAGAAAGGTTAAGTCATGTTGTGTATCTCTGTCGGACTCTAACCCTCATTCGAGGATCAATGAACCTAAGTGGGGGAGGATGTAAGGCCCCGTAAAGTTTACCAAGAATTTAAGATTTTATGGTATCGAGGTAGGCTAATGTGTTTGGAAGGTTGTGGATAATTTTTACGGCTTGCAAGCCCGCTGCGGTACGGATTTTTGGACTTTCAGTGCATTGTAGAGTTGGTGAAAAATAATTTACAGGAAATGGAATTTATGCGGTCAATTTTGTGACTACGGATCAGTTTCGTTAACCGCAGAACATTCGCGGATGGGATCAGGAGCAACTCAATTTTGGGGGTTATTTCGTGGTCCAATGTGCGACCGCAAATTTATTTTGCGGACCGCGTATACATCGCATAATCATCATGAGAATTTTTTAAGGTAGATTTCGCGGTCCAAGGTGAGATCGCAGAATCGTTCTGTAGATCGCGGAACCGTCGCAAATCTTATTAGACCCAACCTAGATTTGGAAAACCATTTCGCGGACCGCATACTTGTTCTGTGGTCCTATCCGCGATCGCGGACCCGACTAGGAGAGTTAAATTTTGGGAATTTTATTTGACCCTATTTCAATAAAAAGGTATCGTGAGTTATTTTAGAAGGCTTCAGCTGTTATTTTAGAGAGAGGGAGGAGTTCCAACATTCCTACTCATCAAATTCTTGCTCAATCTTGAAGATTCAAGAAATTTACTCACAAGGTCATGGACTAGCTAGGTAAGGCTTCACCCCTAAGGTTTCATGCAAGCTTTGTAATGGGTTTAGGTATGATTTTATAATGATGGGGCTTATGGGATGGTGATCGGAAGACATAAGCCCTCAAACTCAGATGTGGGTGTGTGTGAGGGCTAGGAAACATAATTCTTAAAGTTTGGAGCAGATGGTTGGGCATGCATGTGCCAACAGTGATTGAGAGGTGTTGTAGGACTGCGTAGATTAATTTTTGTTTATTGAAATTAGTTAGGGGGAGAGGGAACTGCAGTATAAAACCTTGTAGTTGATTTTGTACTTAGTGTTTGATGTAATGACAAATCATGTCTATGTCCATGAACGCCTTCCTAATAATTGTTCAATTTGGTTATGTTTCTATCGATTGAAGTTGCTAAGAGTAGGGAAACGTTATAGTAATTATAAGAAAAGCTCAATCGAGGTATGTTGGCTAAACTCCTTCCATAGAGTCAAATTCTATGAATTCCTTATGAACTCCAAGTATGGTTTGTCCAAGTTTTATTCCTATTGTTCCGGATTGTTTCTAATGATTGATTCGCCCGAAGGCTTATGATTTTGATTCATGTCCAATTGCAAATCACTATGCTTTTCTTGTACTTATTTCCAATATGTTTTGAGCTCTTACACACTTATGATTTAAAGCTATGATTTTCCCAATGCTTCAAATGTCTTTAAACGTTTCATGATGATCTATGGCAAGTAAAAATAGGAAGGTATGAAATATGAAATGCGGCCATCGTGCCAAGATAAAGAATATTATGTATGGTCAAGGGTGCCAAAGAAATAAAAAAGATTTTATGAAAGGTATGTGGTGAATATATATTTTTTTTATATAAAGAGTGTTTTTGGGAGTATCGTTAGGTCACTGAGGAAGGCTGGGTTATAAATCACCAAGCCCGAAACTACACGTGTCGGTGTAGGAGTTGATTAAGGGGTGAATCCCCGTTATATTATATTGAGATTATTCCCCTTGATTGGGATGAGTTGACAGCTAGCAAAGACCATGTCGACCCATACGACATTGTGGTGAGACGGCTTAGCCGATCGGGCGGAGATTGGATGACATGCCGCTTACATCATGGTATTGTATTTCTATGTCAATCCGCATACTTTGGGATGAGATGACTTAGCATATCGGGAAAAGATCAGACTCTATGCCATGTGCATGGTGGTGTGGCGGTACTAAGGATCTCCCAACCTAAAATGATAATGCTCATTTGAAGGTTTACTTTTTTTTAAACTTGGCATTTAAGTATTATTGATTTACTTACTGCTTCTATGTTCCTTTCCTTTTATGCTGGCACTCCATTCCAAGAGAGGATACTTAGTTTACATACTAGTACCATTTCATATGTACTAATGTCCCTTTTGTTAGAGGCGTTATATCTTTAATTAATGCAAGTGGTTCCTCAGCAGGCGACACTGATCATTGGTTGCAGCATACCCTCTTCTCAGCGGATTTTGATGAGCCCTACTTCATATTGGGGCCTTATGTCATCCTGATCTTGTACATTGTATTTTAAAGTATAGCCAAGGCCTTGTCACAGACATTTTCATATTGTACTCATGTTCTCTTAGAGGCTCCATAGACACACTGGGGTTGTATTTTGACTTGGGAACAAATTAAAAATGTTGTTGTAATTGTCGGATGTTTCCACTTCTAGAGGTGAACTTGTAATCTTTTGAAAATTAACAATGAAGCTCATCTAAGTAATGAAACGTGACATTGTATCTTTTAGAAATAATTACAAGAAAATACACGTGACTTCACACCATAACAAAAAATGGCCCATATTTCTAAGTTTTATCCGACCTACTCCATATTGTACATATTTTGAAAGTACTAGCAAAAGCATCAGTAGACAACTCCCATTTCAAAATCTGTTTTCTTACAACCACTGCTTTCAAAAGTTATGAAGTTAAATGTAGTTGGTCAAGTTACCCATTTCGTTTGATGTTATGATAAGAAAAACTTACTGCAAAAATTAAGAAAATTTGTTCTAGAGCCTCGTGGATTTTGAGATTCTTCACGATTTAGTTTTTAGTTTCTCTTTTTTAATCTTTGAGTTAAATTTTAGATCCGGGGTTTAAGAGTTTGTTAGTTGTTTGGATTGGGTGTGCTCCAATTGATTGAAAATATCAAGAGAAGTTCAAAACTTAAATGTGATGTGATTTGCAGTAGATTTGAGCTAGGTTTGAGTTAATTTTCAGAAGAGACTCAAGGAAGAAGACGAAGTCAATTTTTATATAATAGTGTATATGGGTGTATAAATACATCTTATACACTATTTTACACTTTTATACACCTTTATACAAGCATATGTAAACAAACTTCTTTCATGATTTTCATTTGCAATTCTTATTCAAAACCAGTCCAAATCTCTATTAAATGATTTCAAACTTTATATACAACCTCCTTGTACTATTTCTAACAAGTCTAACTAACACCCAACTCCAAATTTCTCACAAGACCAGATTCGAAATTTAAACTCATTTATTTAAGTTTGTTCAACAATGGTGGACCGGTCAAAATCTTCATTAAATGACTTCGTATTTTGTATGCAACCTCCTTATACTATTTCTAACAAGTCCAAACAATATCCACACCAATTTTCTCATAAAGCCACCCACTTATTTAAGCTTGTTCAACAATGGTGGATTGTCTTTAAAATCTAAATTTTACCACCCAAATGGATTTGATTTGTTGAACTAATGTTTGAGTCACAATTACTAATTCGAAGATTATATTAAAAGTTTGAGTTTTTTTTATAAAAAAATAAAAATAAATAGTAATTTCGAGAACCTATTTGGAGTTGAATGTGGAATCTTAGCCTATTAATTTTGGGCTACAATTTTGCAAAGTTAAATATAGGCCACTTAGTTGCAATGTATGTGTGTGAGTTGTATTTATGTGTAATTCCCCTTTAATAATACTCTCATTGATTACCTCATGTCATTTATTCTCAAATTACTCACGGGCAAATTGGGTAGCACGCATCAAGTAGGCTTGCTTGACTGGAATATCTCGGTTAAGCGCTGGCCCCGCTCTCCAAGGTCGGGGCGTGACATTTGAACTGTGTGAACCGTACGAAAGTTTAGATGAAAAATGTGATGAATCAACAAGACGATACTTAAGATATCAACCCAATAGAATCATACACCTTTTGTACATCTTCAAGTTCTTTCTTTCAAAGATCATACATAGAGAGATAGATAGAAAGAGATAGGAGTGCTTATGTTGTAATGGGCATCCTCTCTAGCTTCATGGAGAAGCTAGTCATATAAGACAAGCAAGAGCTTTTTTCATGATAAGACCCTTCGACATCGCAAAAAAGACTGTCGAAAAGGCGATTCTAGTTCAGCACGAAGCTCGATGATGGCTGATGTCAGAAAGTTGGTAAGATTGTGCTCCAGCTAGCACCAGGGTCATGGTCAAAGAGAATACATCTATTGGACCCGGGGCCAGTGTGCCACCGGTCCACAAAGGCCTTAACTACTTCAAGATGGCACCGTCACTTTGAGAAATCGGTTACTACGATACCAGATTTGCCGATTGATGCCACCGGCTATGATACCACGAGTGCTAGACTTATCTTGGATTCGGACTCCCATGTGTCACATCTTTGTTGGTACACCTGGTAGGTCCGAATTTTTGCCTCATACATAGTCAACAGATGCTACTATTTCACTATGCATTTGAGTGAGCGTGAGTTGTATAAACGGAACCACTCTTGGTATACTATAGTAATGACAGTGGTGCGAAGTGCATCCTTTGCTTTCGGTTTGATTTATGCATACATTAGTTAAAGTTATTTAGAAAAAATATGTCTAGTGCTAAGTTAAATCTCATTTGCCACAAATCAGAAGTAGGTGCATGTGGTATTCTGTACCCACTAACTAAGAATTCTAAGTCCTCATCTTGGTTCAGATGGATGTTTTACGAGGGGATTTGTTTTTAAGACGAGTAAAAGAGGAATAGGATTGGTCGGGCTATGAGTAACGAGTCGGGTTAGATTCTTTTTTTTTATTAATGTTGGGTTGATTCAATCTCTCAAAAGGCACCAGGTGTCTTGGCTTTTAAAATATGGGCAAATATAAAACTTTGATGGAGATATCTAAACAAAAAATATAACAAGGGTATGATTGAACAATAAATGAAAATAGAGAGGCAAACCAGACCCTCTTCTGTTAAAATAATCCGTCGTTTCTAAATAACTATGTTTGTATATAGTTGATGTTGCAAAAAACATAAATAGGCAAAATTAAGACAAATTTTAGCGGGCAGTAGCTATTTTAGGAATATGGCAGCTAAATAATTATATTCCTAGCAGACACCTTTAAATCATGTACCTATAATCACGCACCCAATGTATTTATTTCCTTAATGAAACCAATCCCTAATATATTTAAATAGTAATATCTTTTTAATTTTTTTGTTGAAAATTAATTCATTCCATAATAGATTTTCTACTTTTCACACAGGGATCTTTTTACTAGAAAAAAAAGAGTACATGAACCCCTTTATACAACATAAACTCTAGCAAAAGTATGCAAAGGTATGTTATTATATTAGTATACATAATATTTCACGAAATATCATTATACTAGTTATATATATAATATTGTACCTTAATATTTCTCTAAAAAAAATATTATACCAGATATATAAATAAAAATATATATATATATATATATATATATATATATATATATATATATATATATATATATATATATATATATATATATATATATATATATATAATATTATAACTCAATAAAATTATACCTTGTATATTAATACATTAGTATACAAAGAAAATTGCTAAAAATTTATACCATGTATAGAATACCTTATCCAAAAATTTGGAATATAAAAATGGAGAATCAGAAGATGAATCATGTAAAAGTTCAAAAATGGTAGAATATGCGACAAAGAGGGGAAAATCTCCGAGAGATTAAGGAAATTTTTTGTTTATGGAAGAGTACAAGAAATCAAATTAATAACATTGATATAATTACTAATAAGGATAGAAACCGACTCCACATTTTTAGGGACTATTTGTACATCATGTCCTTTTACAATTTTAAAATTAAGAAAATAGATCTCTTATATGTAAAAGACAGATCTCTTATGTGTAAAATTAAATCTTCCATGTGTAAATAAAGAGGTAGGGTCATAAAACTAAAAATAATTTGTAAAGAGCTACAAAACCAATTGATCCCATTTTTAATGGGGCAGTAACGTTTATATGGTAGTTGTAATAAATGTAGGTTTTGTTTAAATGCAATATATCAAAACTTGTGCTTTAATACTTATTTTGACAATCACATTTAATTTTTTAAATTACTTCTATTTATAGTAACGTTTATATGGTAGTTGTAATAAATGTAGGTTTTGTTTAAATGCAATATATCAAAACTTGTGCTTTAATACTTATTTTGACAATCACATTTAATTTTTTAAATTACTTCTATTTATATATAAATTTATATATATATATATATATATATATATATATATATATATATATATATATATATATATATATATATATATATATATATATATATATATATGTGTGTGTGTGTGTGTGTGTGTGTGTGTGTGTGTGTGGTGACACCTCTCTTTGGCCAAGAAACTCACTTATCTTTTTTCTCATTTTTTTTAGTTTTCCCCCTCATTTTTGCATTTATCTTATTTTTAGTTGCCCAAAAATCTCTATAAAACAACATATAACCGTTTCCTCTATTAATTGTGTTCATAACTCCCAAATATTCCACTTATTTTGTTTTCCTTCAGTTACCCACTCTTCATGTTCTTAAAAGACACGTTCAAAAGAACACGTTCATTACAATTACACTTGATAGATTTAATACTCATTCCATTAATTACAATTACTCACTAGAAGTTACTCTTCCCATTTCTATTACCCAATATCAGTTACTAATTATATTGGTTATTATAATTATTATGTTATAAATACTAACACACATCCTCTTCTTTACAACTTTCTTCTTTTCTTCATTAATAATTCCTCTTTTTTTCGTTCGAAACTTTTATGTACATAAAATTTCTTTCTTCTTTTTCCTTTTTCTTTGTTTTTCTTTCGTTGTTATTGCTTTTGCCGCAATTATATTATTTCATACAATTTTTTTGTGCATAATTTTCATTGGTTATGGAGTAGGGAAGAGTTGAACATATGGCATTTGTGGGCAGTATTTGAGAATTCAATTCAAGCTTGATGATGAGTACGCTATCATTAACGATGTTATATGCATATTTTGCTATTCTTTTAGTATATTGCAGGAGTGTACTACATATATTCAAATGCAATAATCTTACTTTTTGATTGGCATAAAAATACCCTATATATTTTAGATTTTAGGAATAATTGTACGCAATTCATATTAAATTTTGGTTATTTGTTTCCATTTTTTCCAACAACTAAAAAAGAATTGAGGATGTATGATTATATAGCTGTTCAACACAACTGATAACTTGAGAAAATGTGATTATTTTCCAAATGTCAAACAACTGAAATGGTTTGTATGTGTATGCAAACAGTAGGAAAACAAAAGAGGAACCTTAAGGAGGGTCTCAACTTCTTTGCACGTGTTAAGGAATTTCGACAGAGTTTTGAAGAGATTGTCTCAACAATTTCTTCAAATAATCTGCCATTGATGGCTAAGGGTTTTCCTTTTACCGATTTGAATGGAAGGGTGTATATGGTCACTCGCGATTATGTATCTCTTAAGCTAAATTTGATTGAAAATCTTATTTTATAAAATTTCCTATTTAAGTACCGTAAACGAAGGACAATTGAAGTGTTTAGAAGTTGAGCAACATTGCAAAATAAATGCTCAATTATTTTACAGTAGTGAAAGTAGTAACATATCTGTCAAATTGATCCAGCTGTTCATGAAGATAAAATTTTATATTTATGATATAATCAATTTGTATAATTACTTTATATTCCTATATGCATATAGGTAAAAGCTACGTATTTATTTTCTCAACTAAATAAAACATATCATTTCAAAAGTTATCTTATTAAACCGCGCGAAGCGCGAAGAAATTCAATAATTTTTTAAATAAACCAAAAATTGTGTTGCGAACATAAATAAGTTACAAAATATGACGTACCGCATAAAAATCTCTTTTTTTTTTCTACTTTATGAACTTCTGAAAGGGCGAGGAAGTATGTGAAAGGAACTTATTTTTGCTCTATTTCGTTTTGATGGAAATTGTAATGCAAAAAAAAAAAATATGCATGCTTTTCAATTTTTTTCCCTCTGTTCAACTTAGGCCCCCAGAACGTCATTAAGGCCTATGCTTTATAACAGCCCAATATGCAAGTAGCTGACATGTTTTGTAATTTCTAATTGGGTTTAGAAAAAAAGTCCTAGCCTAATATGAGTTCTGCATCCTATGCTGTGATAATAAAATTACAAGATTAAGTTTTATTTTGAAAAGTTAACCTAAAAGGTTACTCACCTATCCACTTCAATTAAAAATGATCAGTGTGTATAAATTATAATATATCTACAATATGTGTATAACGATGTATAATTTATATATGCGGGCTAAAAAAAATAAACAATGAATCTGACCGGCTATTTGTATAAAAACCCCATTTATTTTCTTTTAAATTTACCCACCTATGCTTTCTATAGGAACTTCGCTCAAGCCGCTTTTACGGCTTAGTCTTGTAAAATATTTTTATACTGTCAATAGATAAAACTTAAATTCAATGATAAATAAGGTCACAAGGTCACAACAAGACGGTTAATTATCACCAAAGCTAGTTTGTCATAGTTTCTAGTCCATTACTTCTATTTTATGTTAGTCAAACTCTATACCTATACCAATTCGTCCTTTGCCACAAATCTCGTTCTTATTTTTTTTTTCTAGTCAAATAAAATGGGATTTTTACATGATAAATTAGATGAAGTAAAATATTTATCGGCCTTGGTAAAAAAGATTCATTGTAACAAACATTCAAAAGCCAAAGCGATTGCAACTGTATTCCAATTGAGCAGAGAAATGACCTAAACATCCATCTTTTCTTCTCTACTAATTGGTATTTTAGTTGATTTTTCTGCTCTAGCAGTTCAGAGTTAAGACTTAAAGAGTTAAGACTCACGAGAACAACTTTTCCTACTAGGGACCAGACGAAGACATAAATATTCCTTCCTCTTTTAACGTTTCACATGCCTTTTCTTTTCTTCATACTGTACTTGTGATTACTGCCATTATAGTTTTCCACTGTCCTCTTTTCTTTGTCTGTTCTTTTTTCAATAAAATGGCCATGTTTTGACTGATTTAGCTTTGGTTGGAACACTACAAACATATATTCATGTTTTGATCTTAAAATCTTCGTCACTTATTTTATTGAGAAAACCTAAACTACCCTTAGCCACTTGACTAATTTGATTATGACCACAAAATTTTAGATTACTCGAGAAATTGAGTTTTGTTCTTGAAAGTAATTGACGGAAACCTGCTAAATCTAAACGATTTCGATTAAGATTCCATCTTTGAATTTTTATCCTAGAATGCAATTCACAATCCGTGAGCTCAATAGACCATGAAAGTAATATTGCCAAGCTAAGTGGCTACATTACAAAAACATTAATTAAAAGATCTCACTATATAACTATAGATAATCTTGTACTGATTTACAATAAAAGGTGAGGACAATTGTATCAAATAAAAGAAAAAGTAAAGGACAGTTGATGAAAAGGATGGCTTATTACGTGAGAGTTAATCATGCATTTTTTTTTGGGTTTCCCATCCCCATTTCGGTTCAGGACCTGATTAATCTAGATGTGCGCTACGTATCTCCCTATTAAAGCAAATTTATTTACGAGACTCGAACCCAAAACGTCTATCTCCTTTCCTCCATTTTCCTTCTTGTCTCGTTGCTCGGCATAGCAAAGTGTAACTAACCTATTAAATATGATGGAAATTTTTTCTTTATTAGGTTACACATGGATATGATATGGCTTACCAAATATTTTGGCTTATTAGAGTCGGGAGAATTGTAATCTATTTCTATACTATATTAAAAGTACGAATGCCCTTAGCGAAATGACGTTCGTCTTTTTTATCCTTTAAAAAGTAATTTTACACTAGACAATATCGTCATTTAACTATTTATCTAATATTTAGGATTTTGAAATAAATAAAATTTTAACTATTAAGTCTTTCCTTATTTGAACTACGTATAAATTCCTAAATATAATTTAAATTCAAATAAACTTTAAGATATATATAAATACATTTCTTATTTGAATTGGGTAAAATAACTAATCTTTAACTCCAAAAATATGAATCCTCTTGTTACACCCCATGTTTTCGTACGTAAAAGTATGCCATAAGTAAATTGATGAAAGCTCGGAAAAGAGATATTACATCCCGCATTTTCGTACGTTAAAGTTTCGTCATAAGTTAATCGATGTAAGCTCGGGAATGAGATTATCTTGAGGATATAAGCATTATGCGATTTCAAACAAGTGATAAGTAAATTCGTGAAGGTGAGAGGGTAAGCGAATCGAAAAACGTGAGTTTCGTCTAAGTTTGACATTTTGGAATAAAATACGATCCGAGCTATAATACCCGGTATTTATGCACTAGTGCACTAGTGCCATACAAGGTAACATATGACCATGATAGTGAGGGGTATAAGGTATGTTAAAAGTAGGTAGTATTTTAAGTAATTTGAGATAATTCTTAATTATGTGGGTAATTGGTTAAGTATTGGTTAATAAGAGATTAATAAGTTAATCAAATGATTAGTGGATAATGAATTCAAATATTTGGATAAAGATTTACATCTCCCAACGTGGCAACACATCAAGCCAAATGGTGACTCTTAAAGTCACATAAAAGGTGGCACACTGGAGGAATTTTTGTAGCTTAGTCATTAGTACGTGGGGCCCATACTATTTAAGGCATAAAAATTTCTCTAATTCAAAGAGAGGTCTCATATATCAAAGTGTTAGCTACGGTTTTCAACAAGAATTCAAATACAAATATTCTTATCATCTTAAGTAACGTGAGGATTTTTCATAACATCTTCAACCAATTCATACAAGGATTCCAACATTAGCAACGTGAATCCAACGAGATTTCTTGAAACAAAAATTCATGTAGCAGTAACATGAATCTCTTGAAACAAAAATTTCAACGAGATTTCTTAGCACTTTAGCAACGTGAGATTTTGCAATTTTAAGGGAGTACGGTGCAATCTTTCTCAAGAATATCATACGGATTTTCTCCTACTTTGATCCGCCGTTATGTGCTCTTCACAAAAAAATGTGTGTTAGAGGAATTGTCAAGAGAATCGGTTCAGGTATGTTAAGGCTATCACTTCTTTCTTTTTAGTATGATCCAAATAATACAAACGAAACGAGCAAACGCACAGCTTTCATTCATAGAAATACTAGAGATGCTTATTTTCTTGATTCTCCATATATTATATTATTATATCATCTGTTCATGGGTCTCAAAAAATATGTAAGTTGATAAAGTTTATTTCATGATACTAATCAGAGGTATGATGGTCTTATGACATTCCGAAAGATTTTATTGATGTACTTCTCATGCATTTCATTCATTTATATATGTACATTGACCCATGACCAGATGGCGTTATATATGGTGTTATATACGCGTATATATGTATATTATATGTATATGGGATATGAAAAAAGGTTACGGCGTTATATACGCACCACTACCTGATCAGCTGGTATACGTTGATGATTTTGCTCACAGTGGCCGACATGATATGATGGGATGCCCTTAGAATCTTGATGATGTTATGAACACATGTACAAATGACATGACATTCATACGCATACGCATGACACTATAAGTATTTCATGATTTGAAGAGTTATCCAAACTTACATGTCGAGTCTTTTACTCCATGTTTCTCTCATGTCTGTTATTTACTGATTTTTATTCCTTACATACTCGGTACATTATTTGTACTGACGTTTATTTTGCCTGGGGACGCTGCGTTTCATGCCCGCAGGTCCCGAGACAGGTCGAGAGTCCTCCAAGTAGGCTATCAGCTCAGCGAAAGATGTTGGTGCGCTCCATTTGCTCCGGAGTTGCTTATTTGGTCAGTATGATTAGGACATGTATTGATTAGTATGGCAGGGCCCTGTCCCGACCTTTATGATATTTATGTACTCTTAGAGGTTTGTAGACATATGTCATATACGTAAAAGATTGTATGGCATTGTCGGCCTATGTTCAGTGTACGAGTGGTCATTTTGGTCTTATAGGCATGTATGTCTTATGTATAAGTTGGTATTGCATGTTTTATTCTAGTTATCCTACGACAACCTTTCCGTCTCATTTACCTATGATAGCATGATACGAAAAGATATATTTTATTGGTACTCGGTTGAGTGAGATAAATAATTATTCTTTGACTCTAAAAATATGAACCCTCTCACGTTAGGTAGACATATAATTTATTTTATTATAATTATGAGTATGTTTACCTAAACATTTATAATGATTAAAAGTACAAACAAAGTCAAAAATATTATTGATTGGTAACAACGAGGATTTTAGATTTGAAAGTATTAATTAGTGTAGTTTCGAAGAATTAATTTTGAAAATTACCTACATAGTTATTTTTTATATGTTAAATTTGAAAAATAAATAATGTTAAAGTATAAGGTAAATATAAATCATTTTCAGGAACTCACACTTTTTTTTAACTTTTATTTTATAACTTAAATACAGATTTTAATATAATATTATGAACTTTTTAAAAAAATTATACTTATTGAGATGGGGTACACGCGCAACACGCGTACCCAAAAACTAGTACTATATTAAAAGCACGAAACCCTAAGAGAAATGCCATTCACCTTTTTTAACCCTTAAAAATAGAATTCACATTGGATATAATTGTAATTTAAGTTAATTTCCTAATATTTAGGACTTTAAAATTAACTACTAATTTTGGTTATTAAATCTTTCCTTATTAAACTAGGTAGAAAGTACTAATATTTAATAATTTGAAATCACCTAAAATTTTTGTTATTAAAGTATTTCTTATTTCAATTATGTAGAAAGTCCAAATATAGGACTAAAAATTGACCAAGACTTTATTATCACCGTAAAATAAATAAAAAACATTATGACCCTTGGTCAAATATCGCATATTTTACTAAGAGATTCTTCCATAGAATTAAATAAAATAGTAGCAACAAAAATAATTTTGTCTGTAATTTGTTCTATCATTAGTTTAGAGGACTAAAAATTATTTTGAATTTCATTTGTTCTATCAGATTAGGAGGAATGTAGTGCGACACTTATGTGTTTACTTCCTTCTATTTTACCTTTGACCTATATATATGAACTATATCATATTTTTATAGTATTAAATTTGGATTAATTTCCTATGAAAATATTTTTTTTCATTAATCAGTTTTTGCATAATAAAATCTAAACTCAATAATTAGAACAAAAGACAACTATCTTTACAGAGTAATGACATTATAAAACTCACCCATTTAGAAAAGCTAAGTTGGATTATCGTTTAAATGTCATGTGTTTTATTTGTGCTTTATTTACACAGAGAAAATACATGAATATCTTATAATAATATAATTATTACATGAAAATTATGAATTGTTAATGATATGGATAGTATTTATAAGCGTTTAATTTTTTTAGATTATAAATGACTTGAGTGCCACGAGTATTGTTTACATACTAATCAAGAGCTAAATAAAGCAGAATATTCAAATGTAATAAAAGATAAGAATAACTTATTATTCTGAGTCATTTTCTTATTTTCATAATATTAATGTAAAGTGATTTGTAAATCTTATTAATTATGAGTATGAGCAAGTGGTTGACATTCGTGATAATATCCATTAACACTAAGATTCTTTTCATGACAAAGTATTCAAATAATAAAAAAAACAAATATATAACATCATTCATAAATTAAGTGAGATAATATTAAATGATATTGATCACGCCCAACTATGCCTTATAAAAAGGACTAAGCAGACGCTGCAAAAATAATCTGGTTCAAGAGTGCGGAGTCAAATCCCACAGGGAACTAACCTATTTGCTATAACTTTTCAGTTCACTAATGATAAGCTCAGACAATTTTAAGAGTTCAAGAATTGATTTGTGAATTAATAAAATTACTTAACTAATGAAAAATGACAATAAAAATCATCAATTAGCAAGAATGAGGTTGAATCAAGGATAAAAGGATCTAGGGTTTACGATTTTTCCAATTGTCGGATTAATTCCTGTCACGTTAGCTATAATCTCGCCGTAACACTCTCTAAAAATGATGAGTTCTTGTTTACCGCAATTATCTCTCGATCAATTACGATAATTTACTAGAAGTATTCTCTCGAACTACTCTAGTTGACAATTCGTACAACTCATAAATATCGCCCAAAGTTTCGTTATCTCTAATCCCGCTTTTAAATTCGAGTAATTAATTTCTTAACTTACTCGATAGTGGCGTTGTTCAACAACAATCTAATCAAGTGTTCTTTCTCAAGCAACATAAGATAACTAGACACGATTAATCAAGGGCCCTTCAATTAATCACAAGAAATACATAGTCGAATAATTAAAGAGTAAGAACGACTCAATTATATTAAAACGCAATAAAAACTTCATCCAACAATTATTTTCATCAACCCTAGATGACGGATTTAGTTACTCATAACTGTGTAAATAATCATAGTAATATCTAAAAATATTAAACTACAAATTAAAGGAAAGCGGAGAGAAAAACTCGATTGATTCGTGCTTCCGAAGTATTCCGTAGCCTCTTGCCTCTCTAATGATGTCTGACCCTTCAAAAACTAACTTTTAGGGGTATTTATAGGGTAGGAGCCGAATTTACATGTCCAATACTAATGAGGACTTAAACTTCTTTTCGGATGGCATTGATGGCGCCTTGCACTGCCTGTAGCACTGTCGCTTCGGTGCATGGCACTGTCTGTAGCATTGTCGTTTCGGTGCAAGGCACTGTCTGTAGCACTGTCGTTTCGGTGCAAGGCATTGTTTGTGGCACTGAATTTTCGTTGCCTTGCATGTCTTATTTTATTGCTCCATTTTGTAGCCCTGAGGTACTATTCCATGCAACGTTTCTCCAATTCATGTCCAAGCATTCCTACACATGAAATAAGCTCTATTAAGCGCAATTGTAGCACAAATTAGCATCCAAACAATAAGCAAGTAAGGTAAATAACGTCAAAATATATGAAATTATCGCACGACATCAACACCCCACACTTAAATGTTGCTCACTCTCGAGTCAAACAACTAAACACTTTCTCATCACGGACCCAACAAGTCACACATTTACAAAACACTATACCTATAACCATAGTTGATAGCAACAACTAAGCTCTAGCATATGCTGTCAAAATACACTTCCCATACTTATGCTCAATTTCAAACCATCCAATACAGGAACAACATGATTATAGCAACCCTAGCCTCGAAAACTAACTCAATGTCACAATGCACCCGAGGCTTGAATATTTAATCTAACAGAGAGGTCTAATAATGTTATCTATCCTTTGTGAAACCATGTGCCCTCACAATAAAACAAAGAGTAAGCAGTCCACACATCCAAATCACATGATCGAATATAGTTTAAGGACTTACACATATGAAGAAAAAAATCACTCACTCTCTCAAAGAAGTCACATGCTCTCAAAAGGTACCATAGGCTTGCCCATTAGGTAAATCTCTACTAATGTAGGCCCACTCGGTCTGAAATCAACTAGGACTTGTTATGGTTGTAATGTGGGCTAAGGGACGGGTAGGATATATTTGGTATATAGTGGCTAACTCTCCTAAGTACTTTAACACATCACGTATTCAATTTTTTAGCGCAATTCCTTTAATCCACTTCAATCATCACAAGATAGTTCACCCCAAAATATTCTTCCTTCTTCTTCACACACTATTTCATATCACATCCACTAGTAAAAATAAGAAACCTTTATTTATTCAATTATTCTTCTCTTTCTTCTTTTTATTTATTTATTTTTTATTTTATTTGTTTTTTGCTTTGCCACTAGTGGAGTTTTTTTATTAAATTATAAGTGCACATTTCTTCCTTCTATTGGTTCCACTCAAAATCTACCTCAAGTTTTCTCATTACTTCTTTCTAGCACTCTCTTCGCAATTCAAGTGCTTTAAGAGGTATAAGGATCAAAATAATTCAATTAAGAATAAAAGGGGATAAGCTTGTAATACGGTGCCAAAAGAAAGGCTTATAGGCTCAAAAGGGTAAAGTAGGGATGATTTTATTTGTGATAAGCAACAAAAGTCGAAAGATCAAAGAATGCCTAACATCACTTCTCAAACCGAGCAACACCTAGGATTTCGATTCAATTCATATTCCGGGTAAGTTCAAGACTCAGTTGCAATAACATAGACTATGCAAAGAACTCACTTCACACATGGCACATGACTCACTACGGACGGTTTCATTTGGACTCTCAATCAAACAAGTATTCACAAAGCCACGAGATATATTAAGCATAAAGCACAAAGTGAACACCAGTCAAGCAAACGAGACATAAGAGTCATAACAAATGCTATTCCTTTTTACCAAGGCATCATCATATATTTAAAATCAAGGAAAAGTGAAACACATGCCAGAACCTAAGTATGCAATTATCAAACAAGTCAAAAGGTGTACATCACTTAAGCTCTTCTCCTTTATTTCCTACATGCTACTCTAAAAGTAAAAAATAAATAATAAATAAATCTACTACCCGGTTCAAGTTACATCCCATGAAAAAGAACCGAGGTATAAAAATAAATCACAGGGGATTATTACTACATAAGAAAAGTAAAAAATAAAAAAAAATGTTTTTTTATTTTTCCATTTTATAATAATTTATTTTTCTTTTTAGACTTTAATCCCTCAATAAAACTGTCTAGGAGATCCATCATCGGGAAAAGTCCATTTTATTTTCTATTTTTTTTGAAAATAAAATAAATAAATAAAAACAACAAAAAAAAAGAACAAGAAAAAGAAAATAAAAACTACTACACTACTCAATACTATTCTAGAGTATCCTAAAATAATAAAACAAGAAGCTAACAATAAAGAAAATAAGAAGCTATAAATTTAAAAATATAAGAAGCTAGAAATTAAAAATATAAGAAGCTAATATGGTTACTAATCTATTCCTACTATGCACAATGAGAGTTACCCACCCCACACTTAAAACATGCAGTGTCCCCAATACATAATTAAAGTAGAAAGGGTGAATAAGAACTCCCTAATCAATCCTCGAGACGATGTCCCTCATCGAAGAAGGCCCGGTCAGCTTCATCCCAGTTATCAACCTCATCACCTAGCTCCTCACTAGTGGCATCAACTACTGGATCAACCTGCTCCTCGTCACCCTGTACCGAATACTCTGGAGTGTTGATATCTGCTTCTGTTGGCACCTCTTGATCCACAGCTAAACTAACCAATCGCTGTGCCGGTGTGTTGAGCGAGAACCACTCAATCAACTGAGTCCTCTCCGCTGAAGTAGCAGGCCTACCCCCAATCCTCAACTGCAAATCCATCATCCCATACAAATGAGCCAGTATGCTTTCATCACGAGCCTGGCGCTCTGCTGTAGTCAATGTCGTGCTATCTTCCTCATCTAGCCCATGGATAATAGTAATGTCAGTAGCTCGAGATGTGGGTGGAAGCAACATGTCAAACTGGGGCTCCTCATCTACCTCCTCTTTACGCAAGTATTGCATAAGCAAATTCACAAAGAATATCCTAGTAAGCTTGCCCTTTCTAGATTGTGCCATATGACTACGTATCAACTGGCCCACATTCACCGGCCACCCTTTCATCAAGAAATACACTAGACATACTCTTTCTCGGACAATAGCAGAATCATGCTCACACGAAAGTAGCCTCGTGTTCCCCAAGCGCAACCACACTTTAGCAATTTTTGTAAACTTCACTTTAGGCAAAGAAGTTGTTACAACCCAAATTCGCATATCATAGATCACGCCGTAAGGTAGTCGACGTAAATCCAAGAAGAGATTATCTTTGAGATGATAATAAGTTAATCCTATTGGTCTTAAACGATACAAGGGTGTATAAGAGTGGTTAACAAGTATTTGAAGTTAAGCGAATCAAGGATGTTGTAACCCGTATTTTCGGGTAACACTAGAGGTGATTAACTGTCCCAAGAGGTATTGTTTTAATGTATTTGAATCATATAATATCCGCATCATAAGTCTTGAAGTCAAGCGAGTTATGAAACAAAAGTTGATAAAAGTTGTTGCAACTTAGGTTTATAATTTTACTTAAACTTTAGGTCAAATGTTACTGCATTTTTCTCCCAATGTGCTTGGAATTATGGGGTGATCTACCTATCAAATTGAAGATCTATGAGTCTAGTTTCCAACGCATTAAACCGTTCATTGATACAATCTCGGAATAGAGAGATATTCACGTTTTCGCGAGAGTGCGCCAAGCTGCTCTCTATGGGGCCCACAAAGGCGGTTTAAGACATTTGGACATATATAAGATAACTCAACCCCGTTTTAAGTGATTATTTTTCAGTATATTCAGACCTTATAACCCTAAAAACATTCTCTCAAGGTTCTCTCATGATCCAAGACCCAAACAAAGGGCAAACAACACAAATCAAATGTCGGGAATCCCGTGGTGCTAGTAAGTTTCTTATTTTTCTTGTTGTTGCTGATTTTTGTGTTGTTCCAGCTCGTGTGGGAGGTTGTTTCAAGTGCTTTATATTCTGTAAATACACCTTCAAGTTTTTAATATCAACCCTAGGTGATTTCAAGTCTTCTAAAGTAATTCTAGTGCCGAAAAACCCGAATTAATTGCTAGTTTCGCTTCCTTGTTCTTGTGGCAGAATTGAAGGGATATTTCGTGGAAAATTAAGGTCAAATTGGAGTTGTTCTTTCTGTTTAAAGGTAATAAACCTCTTACTCTATATATATTTAAGATTATCCAAGTTGTGGCTAAGTCGTTGATGCTAGAACTTGTGAAATATATATCGAAAGGCTTGGTAGTAATGTTGTTAGTTGGTGGACTGTTTTGGAGGCTCAATATGATTATTAATGATGTTGTTTGGGCTGTTTGGTGATTGTATTGACTTGTGTGAAGTCATATAAATAGGGGAGGTGCTGTCCGTTTCATCGTAAAATAGGTTGCGGTCGATACATAATAGTTACGACGCTTAAACGATAATGATAGTGTCATTTCTTTTATTGTAGACTAAGGAGTCGTGACATTTGCATAGCTTGAGGTTGGGCAGTATATACAAGGTATGTGAGGCTATCCCCTTCATTCTTTTGCACGACTCCAATTGTACATAATATAATGAACGAGCTCCCAAAGATACTCTACTCTTAGAAGCTAGCAGTACTTACATTGCTGCCCTTCTTATGAAACGATTGATATTGATGTTACTTCTCTTATTCTTATATTATCAATGTTGTTGGTAGTTCCTGATTCTTATAAGATTCTTGATGAAGAGTTAATCCTAATAACGTGTACGAAGGATACCGACCTTACGTCACTCCGAAAGGTTCAAAATATGATTCCAACGAGTCCAGCATGCATCATATATATGTATCTATTTTACTCTACCGAGCCGCGCTATAGTCGGCCGGGTATGGCACCTATTGTGCAACCACTAATCAGTTGGGTTTTACCGAGTTCCACGTGGCCGGGTACGATTCTACCGAGCCCTATGATGGCCGGGTACGTTTTACCGAGCCTATTACGGTCGGGTACGATATGATGATGATGATGCCCACAAAGGCATATGTTTTAAACGTTTATGTATATATATATATATATATATATGTATGTATCATGTATTTCATGTCAGTAGCCCTCAGAGGTACCCAGATGTCACAGGTTGTATATTCCCTATCACTGTTTATATTATTGTTCTTACTTATGCTATTCTGCCTTACATACTCAGTACTTTATTCGTACTGACGTCCTTTTTATTTTTGGACACTGCATGTCGTGCTGCAGGTCCTGATAGACGGGTAGACGCAGCTCCCCCATCACAGTAGGCTATCCGGTTCAGCGTTATTGGCAAGATCCTTTCTCCGGACTTGCCGTGGTCTTGGTATGCATTTTTGTTATAGACATTATGGGTATGTCGGGGCCCTGTTCTGGCAATGTTGTAGCACTTATGTTCTTTTAGAGGCTCATAGACAGGTGTCGACTCATGTATGGTTTGGAATGCCTTGTCGGCTGATTTTTGTTGTATAGTCTTTCATGGCACCATGGTAGCTCGTACCTTATATATAGTTTCTTGATAGTCTTGTCGTCCCATGTTACGTATGTTCATGACATTATCTTTCATTGTTGGATGTTCATGATCCATGTCTTTCATTTATATTGGTCTTGTCGGCCCTTAAAGATAATAAGGAAGGTTAGATAAAATGTACGTTGGTGCTCGGCAAGTATGGCCCGGGTGCTAGTCATGACCCTCCAGTTGGGTCGTGACAAACTTGGTATCAGAGCAAGTCTGTCCTAGGGGTTGTCTATGAGCCGTGTCTAGTAGAGTTTTGATTATGGATGTGTAGCGCGCCACATTTATAATCAGGAGGCTACATGACATCTAGGGTTGTTACCTTCTTCCTAAATCTAGATCGTGCGTAGAGTTGAGTCGTAAGTGTTCATATCTAATATTCACATTGTTTTCTTTCAGCGATGCCTTCGACTAGGAAGCAAGCGATTAGTAAACGGCTTGATACAGCTGTGGGCGAGGGTAACATTCAGGTGCCTCCAGCCAGAGCAGGCCAAAGTGAGGCTCAGAGTGAGATGCCGTCTCATACCTCTCCGTCTCCTCCAGAGGATATTAGGAGGCACCCAGTACATCCAGTTCCACCGTCTGGCACTACAGACCATGATATGCGCAGTGCACTGTAGTTGTTGACTAGCTTGGTAGCTGCTCAGGCTCAGAGGCAGAATACCGGTGTTGCTGATAAACCGGTTAGTGCGAGAGTTCGTGATTTTATTAATCTAGACCCTCCAGTGTTTACCGGATCAGACCCCAAGGAGGACCCACAAATATTTATTGATCAGATTCATCGTACATTGCGGGTTATGCATGCTAGTGATACGGAGGCAGTAGAGTTGGCTTCTTATCGGTTACGGGATTTAGCGGTTTTCTGGTATGATAGTTGGGAGAGATCTAGGGGTCCGAACGCTTCTCCAGCCGTGTGGAAGGAATTTTCTGAGGCCTTTCTTCGTCACTACTTGCCAGTTGAGATACGACGAGCTAGAGCTGATAAGTTCTTGAACCTTCGACAGGGTAATATGAGTGTACGAGAGTATAGTATACAGTTTGATTCTTTAGCAAGGTATGCTCCCCATATGGTGGCCGAAATGAGTGATAGGGTGCATCTGTTCGTGAACGGGTTGGGACCACATCTGATAAATGAGTGCACAACAGCCTCCTTGGTAGAGGGCATGGATATTTCCCGTATTCAGGCTTATGCCCAGACCCTAGAGGATCGTAAGCGCCAGCAAAGGGCAGATAGGGAGCAGGATAGGGGCCAGCATAAGAGGGCGAGATTTGTAGGGTATTCTGATGAGTTCAGAGGCAGTATCAGGCCCCAATCTTCGAGGAGTTCGGCACCACCTGTAGCTAGTGCTCCTCCACAGTTTCAGAGGCCTCGGTATGATCGATTTACCTATTCTGGTTCAGGTCAGAGTTCGAGGGCATCAGGCTCACAATTTCATAGAGATACTAGTCAGACGAGACCCCCAACACCTCGTTGTGATCAATGCGGCAAGGCCCACTTTGGACTGTGCCGTCGAGGTTCCGATGCGTGCTATTCTTGCGGACAGCGTGGCCATATGATGCGGGATTGTCCTAACAGAGGAGGTGGTGGTATGGCTCAACCGACTGGATCTGTGTCTGGTTCTTCCTCATCAGTTCGACCTCCAGCACAAGGTTTTCAACAGTCGACAGGTCGTGGTAGAGGTAGAGGTTCAGTGCCGAGTTCGAGTGGTGCTCAAAATCGAACCTATGCTCTAATAGGTCGACAAGATCTCGAGTCATCTCCGGATGTTGTTACAGGTATATTGTCTGTGTTTTCTTATGATGTATATGCGCTAATTGATCCAGGATCTACCTTATCATATGTTACACCCTTTGTGGCTAATAAGTTTGGCATTGAACCTGAATTGATAAGTAAACCACTTGCGGTATCCAATCCGATAGGAGATTTTGTGATTGCTAGAAGGGTTTATAAAGGTTGCACTGTGATGATTTGTAGTCGTCAAACCTCGGCAAATTTATTTGAGTTAGAAATGGTTGATTTCGATGTGATAATGGGAATGGACTGGTTGGCCTCACGCTATGCAAGTGTTGACTGTCGTACGAAGATGGTTAGGTTTCAGTTTCCTTGTGAACCCTCCTTATGAGCCCGCCATTGAATAATTGCTACGCCGAAAGGTAGGTTTATTTCCTATCTTAAGGCAAGGAAGATGATCTCAAAAGGTTACATTTATCATCTTGTTCGCGTTAGGGATGCGGAGGCGAAGCCGCCTACTCTACAATTAATCCCCGTGGTCAATGAATTTCCAGATGTTTTCCCAGATGAACTCCCAGGCCTTCCTCCTGAAAGGGAGATTGAGTTTAGCATTGATGCATTGCCTGACACTCAACCGATCTCTATCCCTCCATACAGGATGGCCCCGGCAGAGTTGCGAGAGTTGAAGGCACAGTTGAAGGACTTGCTGGATAAGGGTTTCATTAGGCCTAGCACTTCACCTTGGGGTGCGCCAGTCTTGTTCGTGCGGAAGAAAGATGGGTCGTTAAGGATGTGTATCGATTATCGACAGTTGAATAAGTTTACAATAAAGAACAAGTATCCACTTCCAAGAATTGATGACATGTTTGACCAACTCCAGGGTGCCAAGTATTTCTCCAAGATTGACTTGCGTTCAGGGTATCATCAGGTGAGGGTTAAGGAGAAGGATATTCCAAAGACGGCCTTCCGGACAAGATATGGGCATTTTGAGTTCTTGGTGATGTCGTTCGGGCTAACAAATGCCCCAGCAGCTTTTATGGATCTCATGAATAGTGTATTCAGGCCCTATCTTGATGTGTTCGTGATCGTATTCATTGATGACATTCTGGTGTATTCTCGTTCGGAGGCGGAACATGCGGGCCACTTGCGGATAGTATTACAGACCCTTCAGGATCATAAGTTATATGCTAAGCTCTCTAAATATGAATTCTGGCTGAACTCAGTAGCATTCCTTGGCCATGTGATATCTGATGCGGGTATTAGTGTCGACACTCAGAAGATCGATGCAGTGAAGAATTGGCCGAGACCTACAACACCGTCAGAAGTCCGCAACTTCCTGGGGCTAGCAGGATATTATAGGCGGTTTGTAGAAGGGTTTTCCTCTATATCAGCACCATTGACTAAGTTAATACAGAAAGCTACCAAGTTCCAGTGGTCTGATTCTTGTGAACATAGTTTTCAGGAGCTAAAGAATCGATTGACATCTGCGCCAGTGCTCACTCTCCCAGAAGGAACAGAAAGTTATGTGGTATATTGTGATGCCTCAGGTATAGGTTTGGGGTGCGTATTGATGCAACGTGGGAAGGTGATTGCTTATGCATCACGACAATTGAAGAAGCATGAAAAGAATTACCCGACTCATGATTTGGAATTGGCTGCAGTAATATATGCTTTGAAGATATGGCGGCACTACTTATACGGCGTCCATGTTGACATCTACACAGATCACAAAAGTTTACAATACATCTTCAAGCAGAAGGAGTTGAATTTGAGGCAGCATAGGTGGCTTGAATTACTGAAAGACTATGACGTCGAGATATTGTACCATCCTGGTAAAGCCAATGTTGTGGCAGACGCTCTCAGCCGTAAGTCAATGGGAAGCTTAATACATATTGAGGCAGGTAGATAAGGGTTGACCAAAGAGCTTCACCAGCTGGCCAATATGAGAATCAGATTGTTGGACTCTGATGACGGAGGTGTTACTGTACAGAATACAGCAGAATCATCTTTGGTAGCCGAGGTAAAAGCATGGCAATATGAAGATCCTACCTTAGTAAGATTGAGAGAGGGAATTTAGCAGTGTAAGATTACAGCTTTCAAGATCGGAGGAGATGGGACACTGAGATACCAGGGCCGATTATGTGTGCCTAGTGTGGCAGGGTTGCGAGAGAAGATTATGATTGAGATTCATCAGTCCCGATATTCTATCCATCCTGGCTCGACAAAGATGTATCATGACGTTAAGGAGCAGTATTGGTGGGACAACATGAAGAAGTCTATTGCAGAATTTGTAGCCCAGTGTCCTAATTGTCAACAAGTAAAGATCGAGCATCAGAAACCCAGTGGATTGATTCAGAATATAGAGATTCCGACCTGGAAATGGGAGGTGATTAATAAGGACTTCATTATTGGATTACCTCGCTCTTATCATAAGTTTGACTCCATTTGGGTGATAGTTGATCGACTTACAAAATCTGCCCATTTTCTACCAGTTAAGACAACTTACACGGCTGAAGATTATGCGAAGTTGTATATCAAGGAGATTGTTAGGCTTCATGGTGTGCCGGTATCTATTATATCAGACCGAGGAGCTCAATTTACGGCTAACTTTTGGAGGTCTTTTCAGAAGGGTTTAGGCACACAAGTAAATCTCAGCACTGCATTCCATCCGCAGACTGACGGACAGGCTGAACGTACCATCCAGACGCTTGAAGATATGCTACGAGCATGTGTTCTAGATTTCAAGGGGAATTGGGATGACCATCTGGCACTTATAGAATTTGCCTACAATAATAGCTACCATTCCAGTATTAAAATGGCCCCGTATAAGGCACTGTACGGGAGGAGATGTAGATCACCAGTTGGATGGTTCGAAGTCGGTGAGACAGAATTATATGGGCCAGATTTGATTTACCAAGCCATTGAGAAGGTGAAACTGATACAAGAGCGGCTGAGGACGGCACAAAGCAGGCAAAAATCTTATTCCGATGTCCGACGTCGTGATCTGGAATTTGAGGTTGGTGATTGGGTTTTCCTGAAGATCTCGCCGATGAAGGGTGTTATGCGTTTTGGGAAGAAGGGTAAGTTGAGTCCACGGTATATTGGGCCGTACAAAATTCTTCGACGAATTGGACAGGTTGCTTACGAGTTAGAATTGCCATCTGAATTGGAATTTGTCCACCCGGTATTCCATGTATCTATGTTGAGGAAATGTATTGGAGACCCTTCTCGGGTCGTCCCTATCAAAGATGTACAAGTTACAAAGGATCTATCATATGATGAACTGCCAGTGGCTATATTAGATCGACAAGTCCGCAAGCTGAGAACAAAGGATGTAGCTTCCGTGAAAGTATTATGGAGGAACAAGAATATAGAAGAAATGACATGGGAAGCAGAAGAGGAGATGAAGTCTAAATACCCTTACCTATTCCAGAGTGAAAATAACGAGGATACTGGGGGAAAGAAGGACGCATTATAAGGTGAAACGGCTCTATGAGGTAAGCAATAGCTTGTGAATACTCTTTTTTTTAAATACAAAATGGTGATATGCAGATAATGTACATATCCATAATGCTTTGTATAGTCTTGTATGGCCATAGGTTGGGTTTAACTTCTTGCAAGTTTGGCTAGTGTCCATTTTATAAGGGAAACTCAGCCGGAAATCTCCGTCGGAATCCACGATGAGTTAGACACCCCATAAACCCTTACATTCGAGGACGAATGTTCCTAAGGGGAGAGGATGTTACAACCCAAATTCGCATATCATAGATCACGCTGTAAGGTAGTCGACGTAAATCCAAGAAGAGATTATCTTTGAGATGATAATAAGTTAATCCTATTGGTCTTAAACGATACAAGGGTGTATAAGAGTGGTTAACAAGTATTTGAAGTTAAGCGAATCAAGGATGTTGTAACCCGTATTTTCGGATAACACTAGAGGTGATTAACTGTCCCAAGAGGTCTTGTTTTAATGTATTTGAATCATATAATATCCGCATCATAAGTCTTGAAGTCAAGCGAGTTATGAAACAAAAGTTGATAAAAGTTGTCGCAACTTAGGTTTATAATTTTACTTAAACTTTAGGTCAAATGTTACTGCATTTTTCTCCCAATGTGCTTGGAATTATGGGGTGATCTACCTATCCAATTGAAGATCTATGAGTCTAGTTTCCAACGCATTAAACCGTTCATCGATACGATCTCGGAATAGAGAGATATACGCGTTTTCGCGAGAGTGCGCCAAGCTGCTCTCTATGGGGCCCACAAAGGCGGTTTAAGACATTTGGACATATATAAGATAACTCAACCCCGTTTTAAGTGATTATTTTTCAGTATATTCAGACCTTATAACCCTAAAAACATTCTCTCAAGGTTCTCTCATGATCCAAGACCCAAACAAAGGGCAAACAACACAAATCAAATGTCGGGAATCCCGTGGTGCTAGTAAGTTTCTTATTTTTCTTGTTGTTGCTGATTTTTGTGTTGTTCCAGCTCGTGTGGGAGGTTGTTTTAAGTGCTTTATGTTCTGTAAATACACCTTCAAGTTTTTAATATCAACCCTAGGTGATTTCAAGTCTTCTAAAGTAATTCTAGTGCCGAAAAACCCGAATTAATTGCTAGTTTCGCTTCCTTGTTCTTGTGGCAGAATTGAAGGGATATTTCGTGGAAAATTAAGGTCAAATTGGAGTTGTTCTTTCTGTTTAAAGGTAATGAACCTCTTACTCTATATATATTTAAGATTATCCAAGTTGTGGCTAAGTCGTTGATGCTAGAACTTGTGAAATATATATCGAAAGGCTTGGTAGTAATATTGTTAGTTGGTGGACTGTTTTGGAGGCTCAATATGATTATTAATGATGTTGTTTGGGCTGTTTGGTGATTGTATTGACTTGTGTGAAGTCATATAAATAGGGGAGGTGCTGTCCGTTTCATCGTAAAATAGGTTGCGGTCGATACATAATAGTTACGACGCTTAAACGATAATGATAGTGTCATTTCTTTTATTGTAGACTAAGGAGTCGTGACATTTGCATAGCTTGAGGTTGGGCAGTATATACAAGGTATGTGAGGCTATCCCCTTCATTCTTTTGCACGACTCCAATTGTACATAATGTAATGAACGAGCTCCCAAAGATACTCTACTCTTAGAAGCTAGCAGTACTTACATTGCTGCCCTTCTTATGAAACGATTGATATTGATGTTACTTCTCTTATTCTTATATTATCAATGTTGTTGGTAGTTCCTGATTCTTATAAGATTCTTGATGAAGAGTTAATCCTAATAACGTGTACGAAGGATACCGACCTTACGTCACTCCGAAAGGTTCAAAATATGATTCCAACGAGTCCAGCATGCATCATATATATGTATCTATTTTACTCTACCGAGCCGCGCTATAGTCGGCCGGGTATGGCACCTATTGTGCAACCACTGATCAGTTGGGTTTTACCGAGCTCCACGTGGCCGGGTACGATTCTACCGAGCCCTATGATGGCCGGGTACGTTTTACCGAGCCTATTACGGCCGGGTACGATATGATGATGATGATGCCCACAAAGGCATATGTTTTAAACGTTTATGTATATATATATATATATGTATGTATCATGTATTTCATGTCAGTAGCCCTCAGAGGTACCCAGATGTCACAGGTTGTATATTCCCTATCACTGTTTACATTATTGTTCTTACTTATGCTATTCTGCCTTACATACTCAGTACTTTATTCGTACTGACGTCCTTTTATTTGTGGACGCTGCATGCCGTGCTGCAGGTCCTGATAGATGGGTAGACGCAGCTCCCCCATCACAGTAGGCTATCCGGTTCAGCGTTATTGGCAAGATCCTTTCTCCGGACTTGCCGTGGTCTTGGTATGCATTTTTGTTATAGACATTATGGGTATGTCGGGGCCCTGTTCCGGCAATGTTGTAGCACTTATGTTCTTTTAGAGGCTCATAGACAGGTGTCGACTCATGTATGGTTTGGAATGCCTTGTCGGCTGATTTTTGTTGTATAGTCTTTCATGGCACCATGGTAGCTCGTACCTTATATATAGTTTCTTGATAGTCTTGTCGTCCCATGTTACGTATGTTCATGACATTATCTTTCATTGTTGGATGTTCATGATCCATGTCTTTCATTTATATTGGTCTTGTCAGCCCTTAAAGATAATAAGGAAGGTTAGATAAAATGTACGTTGGTGCTCGGCAAGTATGGCCCGGGTGCTAGTCATGACCCTCCAGTTGGGTCGTGACAGAAGTACGGTTGTTGTATCTCTTGTCCTGTATCGACACCGTATTCGAATTAACACCATACAGTGTGTGCCTAATATCTCTGTAAGTAGGCCGGTCAATAAAGTCACACAACGGATTACATGGGACATTAGGGGCATCCAAAAATCTACATAATGCAGTCGCCGAAATATCAATCAATCTCTCACGAATAGGTACAAAATTGCTCCTTATCCTCAATGTTCCACCTGTGATAAAATTCGCGCACTAAGCTAAAGTTTGCTTCTCCCGAATTTTTAAATACAAAACCCAATCCTAGTTCATGTACTTTTTCCCAAATTTGAGGGTAACGAGACTTCAATTTGTGCTCATCAATTGCAAAATCAGGGAGATATGAGTTTGGGCGACACTTCCTATAAAATGCTCTCCCAGATGGGGCACACTCTTGATACCATACTCACGAGTAGCTCTCTCTTGAGGTTGTGCCCCGATAGAAGCAGAAGCCACTTGCTTTCCTTTACCACTGTGACTACCAGACGTAGCCTCAACTCTGGTCCTTTTCTTTGGCGGTGGGCCTGCCGAGGTAGCCTTAGCCTTTGGTGGTGCCTTGGCCTTATCTGGTGCCTTAGAACTAGCTGTTGGACAACCCATATTGCACGTACCTGTCAACCATACCAATTGTCAATGTAAGAAAACAACAACTATTACAAAAATAGGTCGGAGTGACTCCACAATTAAAGCTCTAAGATACGCTAATCACTTTAAACCTGTAAGGCCCCGTGAATATTTTCCTAAAAACCCGAGGTTCGGTGAAGCCGAGGTAGGTGTAGAGGTTAATAATAGTAGAAATTCTTCGCGGCAAGCTTGCGATCCGCGGTTCAGACTTTTTGGATTGAACAGTGCGCTGGGGAGTTGAAGAAAAATATTTGGCAGAAATAGGTGTTTCTGCGGCCGCATAATCACTCTGCGGGCCGCAGAATGGTCGCAGAGTGAGTCAGTTTTCTGGGTCATTTTGATGTCATTTTCATGGTCCATTATGCGACTGCATAACCCTTTCACGGGCCGTACTCTTGTCACACAATCAGTCTTGAAGTTTTGCGGAGGGAGGTTCTGCGGCGCATTATGCGACCACAGAACAGGTCTGCTGGCCATATAGTGTCCGGAGACCCGGTCAGTTCCTTTCCAATTTTGGCACCCAATTTGTGCGGCCGATATGCGGACCGCATATCCATTCTGCGGTCGCATATGTGACCGCATATCCTGTTCCGGGGTTTCATTTTTGGGATTTTTAAACCCAACCCTTCTTCGTTAAAACATATGCCATAGTCCATTTTGAGCACATTTCTGATATTTTTAGAGTGAGAGAGTGTTCTTAGAGTGGGGGAGTAACCTTCAACCTATTATCCACCAATTCTTGCTCAATCATTGAGGATTAACAAAGGGAGTCTTCATCCTAAAGGTAAGAATTTATGCTCTAGCTCTTAATTTCGAAAATCTTCTAAAATGGGAGTAATTAGCAAGACAATTATTGGGTGTTGGAGTTGTTATCTTGCATGCATGTGTTATCAAAGAATGTGGGAATGTTGTGAGCTAAAAATGGTAGAGAATTGGTTGGGGAATGATGGAATCCTCCATAAAAGGACCTTGAAACCTTAATGCACACCTACTATTTGATAAAATACTCAAATGAGCTATAACCACGATCATCCTCCTAAGTTTTGGTTCAATTTGTTATATTTCTAAAATAGATTGAAGTTGCTAAGAATTCCGGAATATTTTAGAGTTTAAGGAAGCTAAATTGAGGTATGTTTGCTATACTCTTCTTTAAGAATTGGAACCCCAATACCCTTGTAAGTCCCAAGATATTTATTACAAGTTGAGTATTCTGAATAAGTTTTGTGACAAAGATATATTTTTAATTTTATGTTTCAAACTGAGGATGTGTATTATAAATTGAGGATGTGTTCCAAACTATGGATTGTGCATCTACGCATTATGATTCCAAGTCGTGATTTATGTAGAAAACTATTATGCCAAATTGTGTAGAGAATGTGATTGGGGTTACACCTCCACCCGCATATAGTGGGGTGAGGCGGCAAGGCCGCTTTGTGTATGATTTTGGTATTGTTATTGCACCATCACCCACATATATATATTGGGGTGAGGCGGCAGGGCTGCTTTGTGTAGGTATTGGTATAGTTGATGCATTTTCACCAGCATATATTGGGGTGAGGCGGCGGGGCCGCTTTGTGTGAAAATGGGTATTGTGTTTACACCTCCACCCGCATACATTGAGGTGAGGCGGCAGGGCCGCTTGAGTAGAATTTTGGTATTATGATTACACCTCCACCGCATACATTGGGGTGAGGCGGCGGGGCCGATTTGTGTGGAAATGGTTACAGAGGATCTCATCTTGAATTCTATAAATGTTAATGACAATTCTTGATAAGCTTGTTTTGGTTTATCCGACTATCTATGCTATTCTATTTTCGCTCTGGTTCATCATGTTCATATTGTATTTCTGAGTTCTTAAATTGGTGTTTGGTTTTCATACTTGTACTATTCGACATGTACTAACGTCCCTTTTGCCGGGGGTGCTACATCTTTAATGGATTCAGGTGTTCCACAGTGGAGGATATTGACCAGTGATAGCGGTGCTCATTCTTCCCAGCTAACTTGGTGAGCCCCATCTCATTTCGGGGTTGTGCATCTTTTGTTTCGTATGTGTTTTCGTGTTTTGAGGTATAGCCGGATCCTTGTTGCTGGCACTATCATTGTACTCCTTGGTATTTAAGAGGCTCCGTAGACTAAGTGTGGGTTGTGTATGGGTGTTGGGAATGTTAAACTAGTTGTGTTGTGATTAAATCACTTGTTCTGCCTTGAACCATGAATGTGTGAGTATGTGTGTTTTGAGACTTATTAATGGAGTAACTAATGGAATGGTTTAGTATTGTGTACATGATCTCCCTACTGTCTAATTAACAAAAATATGTATTATCATTATTCATGGATGAGGCTTGGGTAGAAGGAAATCTAATAGGCTTATTCGGCCGGGTTCACTCGGTTGAGCGCCGGTCGCGCTCCTCGGTTCTGGGGCATGACAAAACCATAGGCTACTCAGACTTTGCCTTCATCAAGTAAGTGTATTAGCATCGAAATTTCGGCACTACACATACCCCGTATGTCATTGCAAACACACTTTATCAATCCATCCCAACTCCGTAGAGTCACCCCACACTTAGGTTTCCATATAATCATGTTCACCTAACACAAAACACTCAATCCCAGATACTCGGGCTCTAATTGGGATTAAAATCGCCAATGAGGTAATTTATCGAATACCTTGTATGCATTATTTGTGTGTGAGTTTCTTTGTGGGTGAAGGATTGCTCCACCCTCCCAAATCGGCTTGGAATCGAGTGTGAAACACTCGTTACAACATCATAAGATATCCCATGGGGTATTTGGGGTTAGGAATGTTTTAGCACAATTACACCATTGTTGCACCTTGTAAAACATATTACCCACCAACTAGAAGTTACAAGAAAAAGAGAGCATATAAGAGTGAGAAAGAGAGAAAACAAAAATCATACCTGTGTTGCGTGAGAAAGAGAGTCGAGCAGTGGGGTGGGATGATGACAGTGCGTGCGTGTGTTGTAGGAAGGGACGGTACAATGGGGTTGGGAAGAAGGACTTTAGGTATTGAAGGGTTATGTTAGGTTTTGAAGGTGACGGTCCAGTGGGGTGTGTGTTTGGTGTTAATGTTGGATTATTTTAATTGGTTTGGGGAGTTTAACAGAAAAGATACAAAAGAGTTGAATTACTTACCTTGTCTTGGCGCGAGGCAGTGTGGGCAGCGGCAATTGAGTGCTGCGAGGCGCCATAAGGGACGCTGTCC
Organism: Nicotiana tabacum; assembly: GCF_000715075.1. NCBI lineage: Eukaryota > Viridiplantae > Streptophyta > Magnoliopsida > Solanales > Solanaceae > Nicotiana > Nicotiana tabacum. The sequence continues at coordinate 57,145,238 of NC_134088.1, forward strand.
TTAGCGCGTTGGACAGTGTGAGGCGCCGTGGGAGGCGCTGAAAATTCAGCGCAGGGCGGGGTCTGGGGCGTTGTAAGGTCACTGCCTCACTAGGTAATGTGAGGCGTTCAAAATTTACCATTTGGACTTCGCCTCGCGATGGCTCGATGTTTTTTTGTTCGTTTTGCAACCTTTTAGCTTGTTTAGGACAACCGAGCACATCTTCTTTCCACGTAGCTCCACAACCTATCAAAACACTTCAAATTCACACCAAACTCACTTGTTAGTCCGCCTCAATATTAAACAAAAACTAAAACTAAACTAACTCTATGCTATGAATTGGGTTGCCTCCCAATGAGTGCCATAGTTAACGTCATGGCATGACGAATACAACACGGCCATGGGTTACCTCCCAAGAAGCACCCGATTTAACGTTGCGGCACGTTGCATGCTTTTAGGATTACACTTTGCTCACATATTGGGGTTCTTCCAAGTACATCACATCTTTCTCCTCTTTTTCTTCAATCATTCCAAGGTAGTGTTTCAACCTTTGCCCATTTACTTTAAACCTATTCGTCCCATCTTCAGACTCAATCTCTACCGCTCTACTTGGGAACACCTGCACAACTCTAAATGGTCCTGACCATCTTGATTTTAGCTTGCACAGAAATAATTTCAGTCTCGAGTTGTATAACAACACTAGATCTCCGGGTTTGAAGTTCCTATCTAAAATGTGATTATCATGCATCGTCTTCATCCTTTCTTTGTACAATCTTGTACTCTCGAATTCTTGGAACCGGAATTCCTCGAGTTCATGTAATGCTGTAACTCTACTTGTGCCTGCTGTTTCCATATCCAAATTCAACTGTCGCAGCGCCCATAAGGCCTTATGCTCTAGCTCTACCGGAAGATGGCATGATTTTCCAAACACCAACTTGTACGGAGACATACCAATTGGAGTTTTAAATGCTGTGCGGTAAACCCATAATGCATCATCCAACTTCCTTGCCCAATCAGTCCGAGTCGCATTCACCGTCTTGGTTAGGACACTTTTGATTTCCCTGTTGGACACTTCCACTTGCCCGCTCTTTTGTGGGTGGTAAGGTGTGGCAACCTTATGGTGAACTCCATACTTTTCTAACAGCTTTGCGAACGCTCTATTGCAAAAATGGGTTCCACCATCGCTGATTATAGCTCTCGGAGTGCCAAACCGTGTGAAAATATTTTTTCTTAGAAATCCTATCACTCCCTTGGCATCATTTGTTGGAATAGCCACCGCTTCAACCCATTTGGAGACATAGTCAACTGCTATCAATATGTAATTGTTACCATACGAGCTGATAAATGGTCCCATAAAATCAATCCCCCACACGTCAAACACTTCCGCCTCTTGAATTGTAGTCATCGGCATCTCATGACGGCGAGATATGTTGCTGGTCCTTTGGCACTCATCACAACTTTTCACCCAGGTATGGGCATACTTGAATAAAGTCGGCCAATACAAACCCGACTCCAACACCTTCGCCGTTGTCCGAATTCTTCCAAAGTGCCCACCATATGGTGTAGCGTGGCAAGCCTGCAAAACAAAAGATTGATCTTTCTCGGGGATACACCTCCGGATCATGTTATCCACACATATTTTAAAAAGTAAAAATTTATCCCAGTAATAAGATCGACAATCACGAAAGAACTTTTTCTTTTGAATCGAAGAGAGTTCATAAGGTACAATACCACTTGCCAAATAATTAGCAATATCAGCATACCAAGGCGTCTCCTCCATTGCCACTGCTAGTAATTGTTCATCCAGGAATGTCTCAGTTATATATTCAACCTCTACTTTCTTTTCAGCTCCCTCCAATCGTGAAAGGTGGTCTACCACTTGGTTCTCTGTTCCTTTCCTATCGCGGATCTCCAAATCGAATTCTTGTAGCAAAAGAACCTAACGGATTAAGCGTGGCTTTGACTCCTACTTTGCTAAAAGTACCTAAGTGCTGCATGGTCAGTATAAACAATCACTTTTGAACCTATCAAATAAGCCCTGAATTTGTCGAATGCAAACACCACAACCAATATCTCTTTCTCAGTCACGGTATAATTGAGTTGTGCACCGCTTAGCATTCTGCTTGCATAGTAAATTGGGTGCACCACTTTGTCCTTTCGCTACCCCAGAACTGCTCCTATAGCATAGTCACTCGCATCACACATGAGCTCCAACGGCTGCTCCCAGTCGGGTGCAATGAATGATTGGTTCAGTCACCAATCTCTTCTTCAGCTCCTCAAATGCTAACCTGCAATCATTAGAAAACACAAAGGGGTGATCCTTTTCAAGCAGTTTACATAAGGGGTTAGAGATTTTAGAGAAATCTTTTATAACTCGCCTGTAGAAACCGGTGTGCCCAAGGAAACTTCTTACTGCCTTGACCGAGGTGGGCGATGACAACTTCTCAATCACGTCAACCTTAGCATGGTCGACCAAAATACCTTTGCTTGACACTCTATGTCCCAAAACTATACCTTCTTGTACCATAAAATGGTACTTCTCCCAGTTCAGCACTAGGTTTGTCTCCACACACCTTTTCAACACTCTTCTCAAATTGCGAAGATAGTCATCGAATGAATTCCCCACACTGAGAAATCATCCATAAAAACTTCCATAATATCTTCAACCATATTAGTGAAAATGGATAACATACACCTCTGGAAGGTGGCCGGTGCATTGCATAGGCCAAACGACATTCTCCGAAAGGCAAAGATGCCATACGGACAAGTAAATGACGTTTTCTCTCTATCCTCAGGGGCTATTGTGATATGATTGTACCCCGAATATCCATCCAAAAAGCAAAAGTGAGACCTCCCTGCCAATCTATCCAACATTTGGTTAATGAATGGCAGGGGAAAGTGGTCTTTTCGGGTGGCAGTGTTCAATTTTCTGTAATCCATGCAAATTCGCCAACCCGTGACTGTACGAGTAGAGATCAACTCATTATTCTCATTTTGTACAACAGTCATGCCACCTTTCTTCGGAACACATTGGACTAGGCTTACCCAGACGCTATCTGAAATCAGGAAGATGATGCCTGCATCTAACCACTTAATCACTTTCTTCTTCACCACTTCCTTCATATTCGGGTTCAGCCTTCTTTGATGTTCTCTGAAAGGTTTGTGCCCCTCTTCCAAGAGAATTTTATGCATGCAAAAGGCCGGGTTGATACCTTTTATGTCTGCCATTGTCCAACTAATAATAGTCTGACATTCTTGTAGCACATGTAGGAGTTGTTCTACCTATACAACTAATAAACCAAATGAGATAATAATAGGTAAAGTAGAGTTAGGCCCTAATCAAACATACATGAGGTGAGCTGGAAGCGGTTTCAGGTCAAACTGTGGTAGCTCCTCCATTGACGGCTTCGCAGGTGGTGTTTCTCTTTCTTCTAGGTGTAGTGGCTAGAACTGGGGTTCCCTTTTCCAGAACCCTTGACCTTCAAGAGCCATAACTCACTCCGTCAACTCTTTACCATCCACATCTTCCAAATTCATCAAGCAAGCTTCTAACGGGTCTCTGACATTAAGGGTCTCATCCTCCTCTTGTAGTATTACATCAACCGCCTCCACTAGCGAACAATTTGCAAATTCGCTAGGCCTCCTCATAGATTGTTAAACATTGAATATTATTTCTTCATTATTCAACCTCATTTTTAACTCTCCAGTCTCACAATTGATCAATGCTCTCCCAGTGGCTAAGAACGGCCTTCCCAAAATTATTGGTATTTCTTTGTCAACTTAACAGTCAAGAATAACGAAATCAGTAGGAAATACAAACTTCCCCACTTGAACGAGCACATCATCCAAAATTCCTGTTGGCCTTTTCACTGTGCGATCTGCCAGTTGCAGCAACATCGAGGTCGGTCTAGCTCAGCCAATGCCTAATTTTGTGTAGATTACCAAGGGCATCAAGTTGATACTGGCTCCCAAGTCACACAATGCTTTAGCAAAAGCATAACTTCCAATTGTGCATGGGATAGTGAAACTACCGGGATCCGACAATTTTTGAGCCATAGGTTTTGTCACTACCACACTATAAGTTTGAGTTTGAGTTACAGTAGACAGGTCCTGGAAGTCAAATTTTTGAGACATCAGATCCTTCATCATTTTCGCATAGCCTAGCATTTCCATGAAAGCATCCATCAGCGGAATATTCAATTGAATTTGTCTAAGCATTTCCATGAATTTTCTGTATTGATCATCTTTCTTTTGCTTTGCCAACCTTTGAGGTAATGGTGCAGGAATTAGCTTCTGCCCACTGCTTGGTGTCTTTTCTTGATTAGGGGTCTTTTCTACTACCTGTTCTAGGAGTTGTTCAATTTCCGTCTCTTTGCATTTGTCAACTTGAGCTTGTTCAATTACAACCTCTGTGAGCTCCGTTGACTCGTCGATCTCTAATGGCACTGGAGTAATTGGCACTGCGTCTCTACTAGATTGAGCAACTTCTTTCTCTCTATCTAAATTCCTTCCATTCTTGAGACTTACTACAATTCTAATTTGGGTTCTGCTCCTTTGGATTGATGTTTGTGTCTGCAGGCAACGTTCCTTGTGAGCGATTGTTCAAATCCATGGACAGCTGGCCTAATTAAGTTTCAATGCCTTTAATAGCCGAATTATGTGCGGCTAACTTTTCTTGCATCCTTCCATTTGTCCCAATAATTTGTTGCAGCATGCCCTTGATTTCTATCATATTACTGTCGTCCTGTTTGCTCACCTACTGTTGATGAGGCGGTTGGTAAGCCAACTATTATTGGTGCTGCTGATTGTAGCCATGCTGCATTTGATAAGGCACGACTTGGCCTTATGGTCGTGCTCCCCCAGGATTGGTATTGTACTGTTGCTGGGTTGGTCTGTACTGCTGATTTTGAGGTCCCCATTGCTGTCCACCTTCCCTCTGACCCCCAAAATTATTAATGTAATTCATGTCTTCTCTGAAGCCCTGGTTATCATTCTCTCCACTCCACGAGCAAACATATGACTGATTTATATAGGGAGTGCATAGGCCTCCATTTGTTGTGTCAACAATGTGCACCTATTTCGTACCCATCTCATCAATTTTCTTTGTCAACAAGATCATCTGGTTCATGAGAGTGGCTATGTTTTCTGCATTTGTATTGTTTGGGTCAAGAGCAACAGAATGCTCTATTGGAGTGATTATTGTATCTCTCGTCATCCAGCCTGAATTTTGAGCCATCTTGTCAAGAAGAATCGTACACTCTGTGAATGATTTGCTCAAGAATGCACCCCCCACTGAAGCATCTACATTGGCCTTTAGACTGTCAGCCAAACCCATACAGAATCTCTGTCCTAACATCTGATCCGGGATGCCATGGTGTGGACACTTCACCAACATGCCCTTAAACCTCTCCCAAGTTTCCTGCAAAGTTTCAGTTGGTTTCTGCCTGAACTGCAATATCTCATCAATTTGCCTTGCAGTCTTATGGGTGGATAGAACTTGTTTAAGAACTGCTTGACTAGTTCCTCCCAAGTAGCAATAGAGTTTATTGGGAGCGAATTCAGCCAAGTTTTGAGCCTCCCCAGTCACTGAGAATGGAAACAATAATAATCTGATTGTTTCAGGTGTCACATTCGGCTGTCTTTGAGTGACACATATTGATAGAAAATTCTTCAGATGTTGTTGTAGGTCTTCGATGTACGACCCGCAGAACAACCCTTTATTCTGCAGCAAGTGCAGCATGTTGTTGGTAATCTGAAACATCTCCGCTTGTATCGGAGGGACTGCAATTGCGGTGGCCAGATTATCAACAGTTGGTTACGCCCAATCATATAGAGCAGCTTCTGGCACAAGAGGTGCTACCACTCCAATGTTTGAGTCAACTTGATTATTCCTATTGTTCCCGTTGATGTTCTCGACGTCGTCCATTTCAATTTTGAGTTGTTCATTTTGTTATAGCTATTTGCCCTTCTTGTTAGCCCGATTCAATGTTCTGAATGCTTTCTCGGGAATTGAGAGTCCTTCAAAGAGTTCATCAGTTCTCAAGGAGCTTCTAGGCATGCACCTGAGGCACAAAAGAGTTCAAACGTGACAATTTCAATGGAAATATTTTTAGCACCATAGAAAATTGATCTAAACTAAAAGTCCTAGCAATTCTTTCAAGTTGCAATGAATAACGCTGTTAGTTCCCCGGAAAACGGCGTCAAAATTTGATCACGTCTAACTATGCCTTATAAAAAGGACTAAGCGGTCGCTGCAAAAAATAATCCGGTTCAAGAGTCCGGAGTCGAATCCCACAGGGAACTAACCTATTTGCTACAACTTTTCAGTTCACTAATGATAAGCTCAGACAACTTTCAGAGTTCATGAATTGATTTGTGAATTAACAAAATTACTTAACTAAGGAAAAATGACAATAAAAACTATCAATTAGCAAGAATGAGATTGAATCAAGGATAAAAGGATGTAGGGTTTATGATTTCCTCAATTTTCGGATTAATTCCTGCCACGTTAGCTATAATCTCGCCGTAACACTCTCTAAAGATGATGAGTTCTTCCTTACCGCAATTACCTCTCGATCAATTATGATAATTTACTAGAAGTATTCTCTCGGAATACTCTAGTTGACAATTCATACAACTCATAAATATCGCCCAAAGTTTCGTTATCTCTAATCTCGCTTTTAAATTCGAGTAATTAATTTCTTAACTTACTCAAGAGTAGCGTTGTTCAACAACAATCTAATCAAGTGTTCTTTCTCAAGCAAGACAAGATAACTAGACACGATTAATTAAGGGCCCTTTAATTAATCACAAGAAATACATAGTTGAATAATTAAAGAGTAAGAACGACTCAATTATATCAAAACGCAATAAAAACTTCATCTAACAATTATATTCATCAACCCTAGATGACGGGTTTAGTTACTCATAACTGTGTAAATAATCATATTAATATCTAAAAATTATTAAACTACAAATTAAAGAAAAGTGGAGAGAAAAACTCAGATTGATTCGTGCTTCCGAAGTATGTCACGACCCGGAATTTCCACCGTCGGGACCGTGATGGCGCCTAACATTTCACTTGCTAGGCAAGCCAACATTAGAGAATCATTAAACCAAATCCTTATTTCTATTTAGTAAATAACAATAATTAGCTAAGATGAAATATAATAAGTGCGGAATAATATAAAGACTGTATTAATTACTACCACCCGGATCTGAAGTCACAATTCACGAGCATTCTAGAATTCACGACAAGTAATAGTCTGAAAGAAGTACAAATATTTGAATAAAAGAAATAGTAGAACAAAAAAGGTAGACGGGGACTTCAAGGTCTGTGAACGCCGACATATCTACCTTGAGTCTCCGGATAGTGGTCCAATAGCAAAAATCTCGATCAACCCGAGCCGGCACCAAAATCTACGCAGAAAGTGCAGAATGCAGTATCAGTACAACCGACCCCATGTACTGCTAAGTGTCGAGCCTAACCTCGACGAAGTAGTGACGAGGCTAAGGCAAGGCACCTACAAATCAACTTGTACAATTTAACAGTGTATATACAAATAATAGTAATGAAGAGCTAGGGGAAATACGAGAGGGGAAAACATGTTGGGAGAAGTACGAGATAAGGAACTACAGCAGAATGATAACTGGAACAACCAATATACTATGAATCAACAGAAACGATAAATACAGTAAAGGAAAAATGCACGGCATCACCCTTCGTACTTTTACTCTCAATCTCACCATAAAATCAATAGAAACGGCACGGCATTACTCTTCGTGCATTAACTCTCATATCATGGCACGACATCACCCTTCGTGCTTTTATACTCACAATATGGCACGACATCACCCTTCGTGCATTAACACTCACAATATGGCCCGGCATCACCTTTCGTGCTTTTACACTCACAATATGGCACGACATCACCCTTCGTGCATTAACACTCACAATATGGCACGACATCACCCTTCGTGCTTTTACACTCATAATATGGAACGGCATCACCCTTCATGCATTAACACTCTCCCTTACCATAATGCAATGCATAAATAACAACAGGGAGATAGAATAACAAGTACAAGCCTTACTTCAATATTTGGTTCCACAATATTAATCTCAACTTTGAAATAAGTACTCAATTATCACCAGAGAATCCGTAAATATGATAAGAACGATAAATTTAACAACACTAGTCTAAACACGTAACAATTAGGCATAAGAAAGAGACAATATAAGAAAAACGGGAGAAAACCGAGAAAAATAGGTAAATTGGCGGCACATAAGTACTCCTCACCTCACATATACGCCGCTCACATGAATTTCACATAGCAAATAATCTGAGGTTCCTAATTCCCTCAACTCAGGGTTAAACACAACACTTACCTCGCTCTGAAGGCCACTTAATACTTAATCACAACTTTTCCTGTAGAATTCACCTCTAAACCACTCATATCTATTCAAAAATGACTCAATAATATCAAATATTGCTAAAGGAATCAATTACATTGCATACATTTAGATTTCCCAAATTTTCCTCCAAAAAATCAAAAATCGACCCTAGGCCCGCTTGGTCAAAACCCGAGGTTCAGACCAAAATCCATTTACCCATTCACCCCCGAGCCCGAATATATAATTGGTTTTGGAATCCGACCTCAAATTGAGCTCAAATCTCCAAATTTCCGAAATTCCTAGTTTCTACCCAAACCCCTAATTCTTCCATGAAAACTCTAGATTTTAGGTTGAAATTTTATGAAATGAAATGGGTAATTGAAAGAAAATAGTTTAGAATCACTTACCAACACTTTGGTGAAGAAAACGCCTCTTGAAAATCGCCTCTAGCCCGTTTGGGTTTTGAGAAAATGAATTAATGGCCAATTCCCGTTTTGATTATGTTTTAAGTGCTGGGCGACAGTGTTTATCGCGATCGCGTGAACACTGTCGCGTTCGCGAAGAGCAGCCTCCTAAGGACTTACGCGATCGCGGGAAGCTTTACGCGTTCGCGAAGGTTTAGCCCGCCTTACCTTCGCGTTCGCGAGATAGGGCTCGCGTTTGCATAGAGCTTCCCAGGTCCCCTGCCCAGCCTAGCTAAGGCTACGCGTTCGCATTCGACGGGTCGCGTTCGCTTAGAGAAACTCCCCCCAATGCTCCGCGTTCGTGACCATGCTCTTGCGTTCACGTAGAGTAAAATCCTCCCCAGCCCAGGTTCCCCTTGGCGATCACGAGAGTGCCTACGCGATCGCGAAGCACAATATACCAGATACAGCAAAAATACCACATTATCTAAGTCCAAAACATCTCGTAGCCTATCCGAAATACACTCGAGCCCTCGGGGCTCCAAACTAAACATGCACACAAGTCTAAAAATATCATACGAACTTGCTCGTGCGATCAAATTGCCAAAATAATACCTATAACTACGAATTTAGCACCAAATCGAATAAAGTTTTCAAGAAAGCTTTAAACTTCCTATTTTTACAACCAGACGTCTGAATCACGTCAAACCAACTCTGTTTCTCACCAAATTTCACAGATAAGTCATAAATATTATATTGGGCCTATACTGGGCTCCGAAACCAAAATACGGACCCGGTATCAACAAGGCCAAACATCAACCAATTCTTAAAAACAATTAATTTTCTGACTTTTAATTTTCATCAAAAATTCATAACTCGAGTTAGGGACCTCCGAATTTGATTACGGGCATACGTTCAGGTCCCATAATTCGATACGGACCCACCGGGATCGTCAAAATACGGATCCGGATCCGTTTATTAAAAATATTGACTGAAGTCAACTAACATCAAATTCTAAGGTAAAAATTCTTATTTTCATCAATTTTCAACATAAAAGTTTTTCGGAAACACGCCCAGACTGTGCACGCAAATCGAGGAGGGTAAAAATAAGATTTTTAGGGCTTAAGAGCGTAGAATCGAGTTCTAAAATATAAGATGACCTTTTGAGTCATCACAAAGTATTCCGTAGCCTCTTGTCTCTCTAATGATGTCTAACCCTTCAAAAACTAACTTTTAGGGGTATTTATATGGTAAGGGCGGAATTTACATGTCCAATACTAATGAGGACTTAAACTTCTTTTCAGATGGCATTGATGGCACCTTGCACTGCCTGTAACACTGTCGTTTCAGTGCAAGGCACTGCTTGTAGCATTGTCGTTTCGGTGCAAGGCACTGTCTGTAGCACTGTCGTGTCGGTGCAAGACAATGTCTGTGGCACTGAATTTTCGTTGCCTTGCACGTCTTCTTTTATTGCTCCATTTTGTAGTCTTGAGGTACCATTCCATGCAACTTTTCTTCAATTCATGTCCAAGCATTCCTACATATGAAATAAGCTCTATTAAGCGCAATTGTCGCACAAATTAGCATCCAAACAACAAGAAGTGGGGTATATAACGTCAAAATATATGGAATTATCGCACGACATTAGATATCATCACAAAAATATCTATATCTATATTCTACAGATCTATCTATACTTATATTAAAAGCACAAAACCCCCTAACGAAATATCGTTCGTCTTTGTTACCCTTCAAACGTAAATTTCGCGTTGGACAAAATAATTATTATTTATTTCTCTTATATTTAGAAAAAATTATTAGATTGATTTTCTAATATTTAGGAATTGTGTTTTAATTGTTTCTTACTATTTAGACTTTGAAATCAACTAAATTGTGTGCATCAAAACCTTCCTTATTTAAACGAATTATGTAATACGACATATTGCGAAAGAAAAGTAACTTTAACTTCAAAATCCTGTATATTAGGCAAATTATCACAATTTTACCAATGAATATGGAATTGACTCTTGAAAAAAATAATTAGGAGGAATACATGTTTTAGAATAACACAATAACAAAATAGTATTATTGATGAAGCAAGTAATAATTTGATTATTGTTTAAAGAATTATTATCTAGGATTACGAATATACGTTCGGTCCCAAATATTTTTCTTAGTTAAGGACTTAATAAGCAAAACTTCAGTTGGTTATAAAGTTCTAATTCTTAAATATTAAGATGTTTTGTGTAGTTCAAATATGGAAAGATTTGATAACTAAAATTTAAGTTGATTTTACAGTCCTAGATATTAACAAAATAATTAAATGGTACAATTTAATATTTAGAAATAATAATATAATTATTTTCCTTAATATTTAGAACTTTGAAATTAACTAAATTTTGTGTCTCAAAATCCTCGTTATTTGAACTATGTAATATGACATATTTGGCTGCAGCCACAGGTGCAAGATCGATGTGAGGCAGGTGATGGTGGTAAAAGAGAAGTACACTAGAAAATTCACCTTAGGAAACTTTCGTGCACTTTAAACACCTTTTAGGTTTAAAAGTTTCTTGTTTTTTTTTTGTTATAAAATTTTAACCGATTAATTCTTCATAAGGATGTTCGGGCACTTTGAACTCCCTTTAGGTCTAGGAGTTTTTTTCTATCTTATTATAATATTAAAAGTCGTAGGAATCTTCACCTAACATGGGACAAATTGTCACGGGCCCAAATCCTTACATTGGGTAGCGGCACCTGCTCGTCCGTGCGGCGCCTGCAGTTCCCCTCGCTGCAGGCGAGCCTGTCTCCTGTCCCAGGATTCCCAAGCACGATCCTGTGCCTGTTGGTGGGACTCGCCCGTAGGCTCACCCCAATTTGTGCCGCCCGTAAGATGTCTAGGCCCTTGGCCCTAGACATGTCGTGGCGCTTCATCTTAGGATCACAATCCATGCGCGCCCTGGGGGATTGGCTTAGGACATGTCTTGTCCTTAGCCCAAGATTAAGCATCGCTCCCGTGTGCACATCCCAATCCTCAAGCTTGACACTCGCCTAGAGCATCCGCGACTAGCTCGTGCCTCGCCTAATTAAGGCAACCTTTAGCCCTTGGCAGTTGTCATGCGCGTCTTTCGTGCCATGCCCATACATAGCCCTCTTACAGCACACTTCCATTCCGAAGTAGTGCAGTGTCTCCCACACCTGCACCTTTAGGCCAACGGACCCTTGCTTGCATGGTTGAACCCAAGCCATATTCACAAGTTGACACATGATGCCCTCATGACAGGTGCGTCAAGTATCCAATCGGCACGGAGGTCTTGTTCCAACATTCGGCAGCCCGCGGGGCTGGCCGTCCCACACATCGAGCCTCCAGCACCACTTTGATGCCCAACGCAGGCCCGAAGGCGTTGCGCCGTCCACACGAGTTCCCAAACTCGTGTGGATACCTTTGACACTCCTTTGAGTCATCTAGGCAGGCCCTTGAGGTTGCCCCCAAGGTAGCTCGTTCTATACGGCTCGGTGGCAGCACGTATGGGGAAGGCAGGTCGGAGTTTTCATCACCTATACCCCCCTTATATATGCTTAAAATTAAAAAGCCCAAGTTGCCCGAGTAGACTGCTCTACGTTAGACCATCAGAAGGGCCTTTTCTCACCAGTTCTTGGCCGAAATCACAACTCCAAAATGCGAGTTGTGACATCCTCCCACACTCATAATGTCATCGTCCCCGATGAAACATCATGGCTTAAGACATCCCGGAGTCTGCCCCCTCAGGTATGGCCATTTCAGCTCCCTTTGTGTGGGTTGGACTTCCTCGAAGTCCTTTATCAAAAGGAGTCGTTCCCCATGCACTTCTCCCCCAAGTATCTTCCAAGCGTGCCTCTGCACTTCACCTCCATTCGGTGTTCACTTGGAAAGTGCCTCCGAACTTGCACCCTCTGGTGTCTAACTTTGTAATTGACCCATACTAGTCAATCACACCATGACCCTCACGGCCTTCATGTCCGTCTGAAGCTTTCCCTTCACAGGTTAGCACATCATGTGCTCTTTTGACGTCGCTCCCGTAGCCTTTCGCTCCCGTAGCCTTAAGATGCCCTCTTTGGCATGGCTCCCGTAGCCTTTCGCTCCCATAGCATTAAGACGCCCTCTTGGCATAGCTCCCGTAGCATTCCGCTCCCGTAGCTTATAATTACCTTCACTACCTTGAAGATGTGTTCGCTTCCAGACCCACGAATTCGCCCATATGCCTCTTGCATAGGCGGGATCCTCCCACACTCAATGTGGAGGATACATCTTAGCTCTGTCATCCCACTTGGCATTCGGCCAGCACTTGGGACGACCTTTGGTGAGTACTACATTCCCAAAGTCATAGCATCGCCGCATTCCCGAACAAAGCTCTTTATTTTCCAACTGTCACTTCCTCAGCAAGTAGCCAATGCTCCCGGTAGTACTTCAATACTCGCCCTATAGACAGGCGCCCGCTTGGCCCTGCTAGCATGACTTCCCGGTTCGGTGTGCCTCGCACCTGGACACTCACGGTCCCCAATCATTCGACATACCTCTTTCCAGAATGACACCTTCTAACTTGGAAATCCGCCAAGTTCTGAAGCTTCGCTATACCCTCAAATTCGTTTCCTCACCTTGGCAATGCCCTCAGGCAACCCAAAGGTCTTCTCCCATAGGAAAGACTTTCAACTTGATGCATTGCACGCATCCTTGGCAAGATCTCCGCTATGATCATGCCCACGTTTATAGTCCATGGCTCCCACTCTTCGCAACATGGTTGCACGACATGGAAAACATGGCTTTCTCTTGGCCATCCGACTCATCGGCATATCACCTCGTTCAGTAGCGACCTAGACTTCGAAAGACAATGGAATCACCCATTTCTTTCGTCGACCATCAGTATCGGGTTCTCGATCTTTGGTGGCATATGAACATCAATCTATGCTTTGACGTAATCTCGGCACTGACATTCAAAATGCACTCACCATATCCACCCTTTGCCTGGACATTGTGCCATGGCATAGTATGGCCTTAGTCAGCTCTGATACCAAGTGTTACGGGCCCAAATTCTAACATTGGGTAGCGGCACCTGCTCGCCCGTGCGGCGCTTGCAGTTTCCCTCGCTGCAGGCCAGCCTGTCTCCTATCCCAGGATTCCCAAGCACGATCCTCTGCCTGTTAGTGGGACTTGCCCGTAGGCTCGCCCCAACTTATGCCGCCCGTAAGATATCTAGGCCCTTGGCCCTAGACATGTCGTGACGCTTCATCTTAGGATCACGATCCATGCGGGCCCTAGGGGAATTGCTTAGGACATGTCTTGTCCTTAGCCCAAGACTGAGCATCTCTCCCGCGTGCACAGCCCAATCCTCAAGCTTGAGACTAGCCTAGTGTATCCACGACTAGCTCGTGCCTCGCCCAATTAAGGCAACCTTTAGCCCTTGGCCATTGTCATGCGCGTCTTTCGTGCCATGCCCATACATAACCCTCTTACAGCACGCTTCCATTCCGAAGTAGTGCAGTGTCGCCCACACCTGCACCTTTAGGCTAACGGACCCTTGCTTGCATGGTTGAACCCAAGCCATGCTCACAAGTCAACACATGATGCCCCCATGACAGGTGCGTCAAGTATCCAATCGGCACGGAGGTCTCGTTCTAACATTCGACATCCCGCGGGGCTGGCCGTCCCACACATCGAGCCTCCAGCACCACTTTGATGCCCAACGCAGGCCCGAAGGCGTTGCGCCATCCACACGAGTTCCCAAACTCGTGTGGATACCTTTGATAGTTCTTTGAGTCATCTAGGCAGGCCCTTGAGGTTGCCCCCAAGGTAGCTCGTTCTATACGGCTCGGTGGCAGCACGTATGGGGGAGGTAGGTCGGATCTTTCATCACCTATACCCCCCTTATATATGCTTAAAATTAAAAAGCCCAAGTTGCCCGAGTAGACTGCTCTACGTCAGACCATCAGAAGGGCCTTTTCTCACCAGTTCTTGGCCGAAATCACAACTCCAAAATGCGAGTTGTGACATCCTCCCATATAATTTACCTAAACTCTTTGTATTTGAAGGATCATAAAATTCCCGTCAATGTAATATCTTTACTTTTTCATTTCAATAAATGTTGCATCGATGTTAATTGATATTACACCTAATTTATTCTTATTCTATATTCTATACACTTTTTTAATAAACGTAGAATTCACGTGCAGCACATATACACTAAAACTAGTAGATTAGAAAAATCATAAGGAACATCCACGGAATTCTGAGTAAGCCTTGCAGGGTTCAAAGATAGTAAACCAGACTACATATCATGGTATCCCTCACATGCATCTTCACCAGTAGCGAAACTAGGAATTTTTTCAAGGGTGTTCAAATTTAAAAGAAGTGAAAAAAATTTCCGGCAAAGGATGTTCAATATGTGTTATATAACTCTAAAACGTAATATTTTACCTATGTACACAGTGTAATTTTTCGACGAAGGGTAGTTAGTTGACCACCCTTATGACCATGTGGCTTCACCACTGATCTTCACTCAAATGGGGATGAATTGTATGCAGAGGTGGATCCAGAATTTGAAATTTATGGGTTTCTATAACGATCTCGAGTTATATATACAATAATAATTAGGTTCCTAGTTAAATATTGATAGATATTTAGTAAATTTTTAATATAAATTCAGAATTTGGACAAAAACTATTGGGTTCCCGGAAACCCATAACCTTAAAGTTGGATCCGCCCCCTGATTGTATGGTCCCTACATGGATGACGTAGACAAATTCAGAAATAGACCAAATTCAAAAAGGATGTTAATTCAATAAAAAGTAATTGAAATTAACATTTTGGACACACTAATTAAGCTCGGACGGAGTGTAGTCAATAAGTAAACCAACACTAAAGGCATAGAAATAATTAAATTACGTTAAGGCTTGACTTGCAACCAACACTAAAGGCATAGAAATTACGTTAAGGCTTGACTTGCAATTGCTGTGCCGAAACGTCGCTGACTTGGCCACTTGCAATATTAGCCAGTAGTGCGGACTTAGCAGTTGAAAGGACAGGGCGATCTTTGCACATGTGGGGTTCGCCGACTTGCCATTTTGAGATTTAGTCGGTGCATTTGAATATCACTGGCAGTGATGGCAAAATAAATTTTAAAAAAATAGTTATTTGTCTATATTATCCATCAAAAGTGAGTTGGATAATAAACTTTTAAAAAATTAGGTAAATATGGATAAAATCTATAAGATTCACTTAAAATGGATAACCAACGGGTTTAACTTTTACATTTCCAACGACTTAAATTGGGGGTTCCCGAAGTTTGGAGATTAAGAATTATCCCAAAAGTGATCATACTCATAAGCCATGGATAATATGGATATATATATTATACCCGCTAGTTAACACATTTTCTATCCATATTATATGGGTCAAATCGAATAATTTATCTATTTTTGCATTACCCGTTTTCATCAGTCCATATCCGATCTGACCCGCCCATTTGCTACCCCTGACCACTGCATTCTTACATTTATGTTACAACTGTTTTGTATACGGGTAAAACCGAGCCCTTTGGACTCCTTGGTTCTCGATGAAGTAAACGGAGCAGAAATGCAAATGTGAGGAGCCGAAATCGAGGTAAGTAACTCCTCGAGTCGAGGCCCGGACAAACACCTGCCCTCGGAGGAATCAAAGTCACGCCCCCAAGACCGAATCGAACCCCTAAACTTCGGAGAACTTCATCAGACAATCGAGCACGGCTAACAAAAAGGCCGTGATATCCGTGACCAGCCGGACATCACGACGTGAATCTCGGCACGTATCAGCAGAGAGCCGGTGATAAGTTAAACGGAAGATTTTTACTTTTTATGGAATTGTACTTAGGGTAAACTCCTCTACTATATAAAGGGGAGGGGGGGTCTGATTATTCATTAACCACATTGTAATACGCATACCAAAGCAATATACTCTCATTCTCTCCATTATTTAAAATTCTTATTTTTGTTCATTAGTGCTTCGTTATTGTGAATCCGGGATCGAAGACCGGCATTCCATTAAGGCTGTAACCGAGTCCGGAGTCATTCCTCTTAAGTGGTTTGACAATTTGTTGCGTCCTTAATCTATTTAATCTAACACAATTTATCATTTTTATTAAAATAATCCGCATATCCTTAAAACCACATATAAATTTAATTGTTATCCGTTTTCAAGGGTAAACAGTTTGGCGCCCACCGTTGGGCTAAGGATAATAGTGGTTATTTGATATAAATTTCCATAACACACTCTACTTTACTATTGTTCTTTGAGATCTTAATTTCAGGAAAGCTTAAAGATGTCAAACTCTCAATTTGCTCACCTAAACGTTGATGCTGAATCTGGCCACCATGTTGAGAACAACAATATAGTGCTCAACAACGAGGTTCACCCTGCTGACCCCAACAGGGGCCTCGGTCGCGGACCCAATCGATGCCAACTCTCATGTGGCCATCGATGCTAACTTGCCCACCGATCCGGAAAACAACGTTCGCGGGTGAGCCATGTCGGTAGCCAGGGATACGCACGGCGGTGAAGGCGATGAGATCAACTTGCGGGTGATCTTCGAAATGTTACAAGCTCAACATGAAGTAATAACCTAGTTGCAAAACCAAAGTCGTGCTCCCAGTAGAGTTAAGATCGAACCATCCCGGGAAAACACTCGCAGAAATGAACCAGTCACAGAAAGTCCGATTGAAGCTAAATCCGGGACCAACCCCGAGATAATAAAAATGCTCAAGGAATTGACAAAATAGGTAGAATCGAGAGAAAAGAAAATCGAAGCTAATGACAAAAAGGTGGAGACCTATAACTCTAGGGTCGACCAAATCCCAGGAGCACCATCGATACTGAAAGGCCTGGATTCCAAGAAGTTTGTCCAAAAGCCTTTCCCCCCGAGCGCAGCTCCGAAGTCCATCCTTAAGAAGTTCCGTATGCCCGAAATCCCGAAGTATAATGGAACGATTGAAACAAATAAACATGTGACTTCCTACACATGCGCCATCAAGGGGAATGACTTGGAGGATGATGAAATCAAATCCATTCTGCTGAAAACGTTCGGAGAGACCTTGTCAAAAGGAGCTATGATATGGTATCACAACTTACCCCCTAATTCTATTGACTCATTTGCTATGCTTGCAGATGCCTTTGTAAAAGCACATGCCTGAGCCATCAAGATCGAGACCAGGAAGTCAGACCTTTTCAAGGTAAAGCAAAGAGATAACGAGATGCTTAGGGAATTCGTGTCAAGGTTTCAAATGGAACAGATGGATCTGCCTCCGATCGCAGACGATTGGGCCATTCAAGCATTCACCCTAGGACTCAATCCCCAAAGCTTGTTGGCTTTACAGCACTTGAAGCAAAATTTGATAGAATACCTAATAGTAACTTGGGCCGACGTCCATATTAGATACCAATCAAAAATCAGGGTCGAAGATGATCAGCTCGGGGCCCCTTCTGGGTTCGTTTACCCCGTCAGGACCAATGACATATCCAAAGTGCCGTTGATCACGAACCAAGATCGAACAGAGATTGGTATCAACCATTCAATAGAAATCGAATGAGCAGTGGGTCCAGACACAACCCTGCGAGGAGTGAAAGAAGGAGTGATCGAGGTCATAATAATCGGGGACTCATGAGCAAGAACGGTTTTGACAGACCTATCGGGTCCAAGGAAGCACCAAGGTTATCAGAATATAACTTCAACGTCGATGCTGCCGGTATCGTATCAGCCATCGGACATATCAAAGATACTAAGGGGCCTCGACCATTGCAGTCTGATCCTACCCAAAAAGGCCCCAATCTAATCTGTAAATATCATGGAACCCATGAACACATAATCGAAGATTGCCGACAACTGATAGAAGAAGTAGCCCCATTATTCAACAACAGGCACCTCCGAGAATTTCTGAGTGATCGAGCCAAAAATCACTGGTAATATCTGTACTAATAAATAAATCTTGAGTTACGCGTGTGTTAATTGATCTAGGTAGCTCGACCAATATCATCAGATCGAGGGTCGTGGAACAGCTGGGTCTGCAAGACCAAATAGTGCCTGCATTCCGAGTTTTAAACAGATTCAATATGGCTTGCGAGACCACTACAGGGGAGATAAACATACTGGTAAACACCGCCAGGACCATTCATGACACAAAGTTCTACGTGATCGAAGGGGATATAAGGTACAATGCTTTATTCGGGAGGACATGGATTCACAACATGAGGGCAGTACCCTCGACGCTACATCAGGCGTTGAAATTTCCTACACCGAGAGGGATCAAAACAGTTTACGGGGAACAGTCAGTTGCAAAAGAAATGTTCACGGTCGATGAGGTGGTCCCGATATCCGGACTTTCGACATCAAAGAGCCCTAGTTCAGTCACCAAGGGAGAAACCAAATAGCAATCACAGACGCGGGCCCCAACCAAACCAGAAAGAAGGAGACAGGCGAGGATGACGACTACAGAGTCCCTGGGTCTTTCATAGCCCCTGACGATTTTGATACCACCAAGTCAACAGTTGAGGAGTTGGAGCAAGTCAGGTTGATCGAGCACCTGCCCGATTGAAAGGTATACCTGGGCACGGGACTAATTCCCGGGCTCAGGAAAAAACTCATTGAATTCCTTATAGCTAACATAGATTGCTTCGCTTGGTCCCATCTTGACATGACAGGGATCCCACCGGAAATAACTACTCACAAGCTGAGCTTGGATTTGATGTTTCACCCGGTTAAATAGAAGAGGAGGTTCAGTCCAAAGTCAAGCATGCGTTCATGAAAGACGAGGTATCCAAACTTCTTAAAATAGGCTCCATTTGGGAAGTTAAGTACCCGGATTGGTTAGCAAACGTAGTGGTAGTGCCTAGAAAGGGAAATAAATTTAGAATGTGTGTAGACTATAAAGACTTAAACAAGGAATGCCCCAAAGACTCTTTCCCTTTGCCTAACATCGATCGCATGATCGATGCAATGGCTGGCCACGAGATACTCAGCTTTCTCGACGCCTACTCCAGGTACAACCAAATCCGGATGGACCCGGGAGACCAAGAAAAAATTTCCTTCATCACTAAATACGGAACCTACTATTATAACGTAATGCCATTCGGACTGAAAACGTCGGTGCCACTTACCAACGCTTAGTAAATCGGATGTTCGAAGAGCAAATAGGAAAATCAATGGAGGTTTACATTGAAGACATGTTAGTTAAGTCCCTGCGAGCAGAGGACCATTTGAAACATTTGCAGAAAACCTTTAGCATATTGAAGAAATACAATATGAAGCTGAACCCGGAGAAATGAGCATTCGGAGTCGGGTCCAGGAAGTTCCTCGGATTCATGGTGTCCAACCGGGGAATCGATATCAATCCCGACAAGATCAAGGCCATAGAGGACATCACCGTGGTGGAAAATGTCAAGGCCGTTCAAAGGCTAACCGGGTGCATAGCCGCCTTGGATCGATTCATTTCAAGGTCTTCCGACAAGAGCCATTGGTTCTTCTCGTTATTGAAGAAGAAGAATAAATTCTCATGGACCCCGGAGTGCCACCAAGCCTTGGAAGAACTCAAACAGTACCTTTCGAGCCCGCTCTTGCTTCATACTTCGAATGTAGATGAGCAACTGTACATATACTTAGCGGTATCCAAGATAGCGGTAAGTGGAGTCCTGGTCCGGGAAGTGGAAGGTGTGAGATTTCCTATCTACTATGTTAGCAGAACTCTAGACGAGGTCGAAACTAGGTATCCTCACTTGGAAAAATTGGCGCTCGCTTTGCTAAGCGCCTCCAGAAAGTTAAAACCATATTTTGAATACCATCCCATATGTGTCGTAACTACCTACCTATTGAGAAACATAATGCGTAAACTCGAGCTCTCGGGACGATTGGCCAAATGGGCCGTGGAAATCAGCGGGTACGATATCGAATATCGACCCTGAACCGCCATCAAATCCCAAATTTTGGCAGACTTCGTGGCCGACTTCACGTCGGCTCTAATACCCGAGGTCAAAAGGGAATTGTTGTTGAACTCGTAGACTTCCTCGAGGATCTGGACCTTCTTTACGGACGGTGCCTCGAATGTAAAAGGGTCCGGACTTGGCATCGTGTTAAGCCACCAATGGGTAATGTAGTTAGGCAATCTATTAGAACTTTAAAATTGACTAACAATTAGGCCGAGTATGAGGCCATGATTGCAGGTCTCGAATTGGCTAAGAGCCCGGGGGCCAAAGTGATCGAAGCTAAGTGCAAGTCCTTCCTTGTGGTGAATCCGGTCAATGGGACGTTAGAAGTGAAAGAGGAACGAATGCGGAGATACCTAGATAAACTACAGGTAACACTTCATCGATTCAAGGAGTGGACCCTTCAATATGTACCCCAGGATCAAAACAACGAGGCCTTTGCTCTAGCTAACTTGGGATCATCGGCTGATGATGATTAATTCAGCTCGGGAACGATCATACAACTTATGAAATCAGTAATGGAAGAAGGCCACACCGAGATAAACTCGACAAGCTTAACTTAGGATTGGAGAAACAAGTATATAGATTACCCGAAGACCGGGAAGTTGCCCTCGGACCCTAAAGAATCGAGATCTCTGCGCACGAAGGTGACCAGGTTCTGCCTGTCCGAAGATAACACCCTATTCAGGAGAACGTTTGATGGCCCACTCTCCATATGTCTGGGACCGGGAAATACCGAATATGTCTTGAGGGAAGTTCACGAAGGCACCTGCGAGAACCATTCAGGTGCCGAATCGCTGGTTTGTAAGATAATCAGAGCCGTCTACTACTGGATCGATATGGAGAACGATGCAAAGGAGTTCGTACGAAAATGCGACGGATGTTAGAGGCACGCACCGATGATCCACCAGTCGGGGGAGCTACTGCATTCGGTCTTGTCACCTTGGCCATTCATGAAATGGGGAATGGACATCGTCGGTCCCCTGCCATGGGCACCGGTAAGGCTCAATTTATATTATTTATGACTGACTATTTTTCTAAATGGGTTGAAGCCCAGGCATTTGAGAAAGTCAGGGAGAAAGAAGTTTTCGATTTTATTTGGGACCACATATTATGCCGGTTCGGAATGCCGACCGAGATTGTATGCGACAACGGGAAGAAGTTAATTGGCAGTAAGGTGAACAAATATTTCGAGGACCATAAGATCAACAGGATCCTATCAACACCCTATCACCCTAGTGGGAACGGGAAAGCGGAGTCTACTAACAAGACCATACTCCAAAACCTTAAGAAGATATTGACCGACGCAAAAGGAAAATGGAAGAAACTTTTGCCCGAATCCTGTGGGCATATCGTACAATCTCAAAATCTAGTACCGGGGCCACCCCGCTCTCGTTGGTCTACGACGCTGAAGTGCTAATACCGGTCGAGGTAGGAGAACCGAGTTTCAGGTTTCTATATGCAACCGAAGAGTCAAACGGTGAGGCCATGAGTACGAGCCTGGAACTATTGGACGAGAGGCACGGGGCCACCCTCGTCCGGTTGGCCACCCAAAAAGTACGGATCGAAAGGTATTACAACCGGAGAGCCAAGCTTTGACATTTCAATATCACGGACTTGGTGTTGAGAAAGGTGACACTGAACACCCAGAACCCGAATGAAGGGAAGCTGGGACCGAATTAGGAATGTCCATATCGAATTGTCAAGATTATCGGTAAAGGTTCATACAAACTCGAAGCAGGGAACGGTAATCGACTACCAAACAACTTGAACGTAACCCACTTAAAATGATACTACTGCTAAGGTATGACCCCATTCATTCTTTTCTTTACATATATTGCGAATTGGACTAGAACTTGCAGGCAACAACCAACGAATGATGCAGCTATTAGGCATGAAAGTACGCGTTGCACTCTTTTTACCTTGAACCGGTTTTGTCCCAAATGGATCATACTAACTTAGAATTGAAGACCGGCTATGAACCAGAATCGAGGGTCACATCAACAGTATCCGAGCCCTCTCTATGATCGACCTCGAATACTGGGGGCCATCACACTCGGGTAATGATTATAACAAGGAAGAAAACTTTATTCTTGAACATTCTGGGCTCGGTGGATAGGATTTATTGTAAGGGCCAAACGGCCAAATGAATCGTGCCTGCATAGACCACTTAAGCCATAGCACGAAGCTTGTACACACTTACAATCTTGTATATTGAGCACATGAATGAAATAAAGTTTCCACCTTGCAGATACATATTTTGTCTCTTAAGACTATTATATTTTGTTCCTTAAGGATATCGAGCCCAAGGGACGCCTCTATCCGGATCCAAGAGATCACCCCCACTCGGGGAATATCGTCCAAGGCAAGTTCAGATGGCTCGGGTATCGAAGCCCAGGGGCACAGAAACCTATTAGGCAATGCATAAACCTAAAAGGCTACGACCACCCACACTCGGGGACTATCGTCCAAGGCAAGTTCGGACGGCTCGGGTATCGAAGCCCGAAGGTACAAAGCCTATTAGCCAGTACCTAAACTTAAACGGCTCGGGTATCGAAGCTCGGGGGCACAGAAGCCTATTAGGTAGTGCCTAAACTTAAAAGGCTACGGCCATCCCCACTCGGGGATTGCCGTCCAAAGAAATTTCGGACGGCTCGGGTATCGAAGCCCAAAGGTACAAAGCCTATTAGGCAGTACCTAAACTTAAAAGGCTACGGCCACCCTAGAAACGGCTCGGAGACGTCCGAACCCCGTAATCAAAACATAAGTCCTTCAAAAATTCCAAACCGGTACAAAATCTACCCTCGACAAAACTATAATTTAAAAAAATCTAAACAAGCACTTCAGGGAAAGATTCCGATCATACCGAGCCCCCACGAGTTTCAAACAAAAATTACATCGAGAACAAGTCTTTTCTTATTTGAACCTCCGAACAAGACCTTAGTACTACATTTTATTCCGTGCTAAGGCATTTTAAATCTTTGAAATCATAAAGAGGAAGCCAAATGAAACTAACTCAAAAATTGCCAAAGGGAAAAAAAAGCCTTATATGCATTCCAATAAAAGTCTTTAGGAAGACCAATGATAACAGCCTCAACAAAATGAACAAAATACAAAAACAAAGAAAATTTCCTAAGGCGCCTAAGCCCGATCTTTACCAGAACCCGCCTCGTCGCTGGGGGCGTCAGGGTCTTCTTCATCCTCGGGGTCACCGGAGCCCTCAAAGCCCTCCTCATCCTCGGGGTCAGCCAGCTTCTTGCCCTCGGCCTCGAGCCTTTTCGAATCTTCAATATCGGCTGACAGGTCGAAACCCAGGGCATGGACCTCCTTGAGAGTCTCCCTTCGGGACAATCACTTCACGTACTCAACAGTAACTTTCAGGCGGTCCTGGGTTGCCTCGGCATCGGCCCTGTACTGGGCCACCATCTCATCAGCATCAGCCCTAGTTATTTTTGACACATACTTCGCTGATTCGAGCTCCTTGCCAAGCGCATCCCATTCAGCAATGGCCGAGCCCAGTTGAGACTGGAGGTCTTCGATTTGTTGAGCCCGCGCTTCGGCTTTCTCTTTTGCCACTTGGACTTGGACCCCCACCGATACCAGCTGCTCTCGGGCAGTCTCCTTTTCCGAAGCCAATCGGTCCATTTTTCCTTTTCACCCATCGGCCATGGCTCATTTCAGGCCCGAGTTGGTTGATCCGATCGATCTTTTGCTGGATCTGCAAGGTTTGGCTGTTAGTCACTATTGCTATGTCCTCATCGCTAACCTCGATAATCTTTACCTATTCCAACAAGCCGGCATGCTCCTTCTGAGCCGCATCCAACTCGGCTCGGAGATCCTTGACAACCCCTTTGTGTTGCTCGGTGAGAAGCTTGAACATATCTCTTTTCTCAGCAAGCTCCCTGGCCTCAACCTCGAGTTGGTTCACCTCAGCCCGGTATCAAAGAAAGCTCTCATGGTGAAGTACCGAGGCCTGCAAAAAGATGAAAGGAAGAAGAAGTGAAAATTATCAAGAAACTAAGTCAAAAGATGAAAGAGCGTAATGATGCCTTACCCGATTTAGCGCCTGTTGTGCTTTGTTGAACAGGCACAACACGCCCAGCTCATTCATTTTCTCCTGGTCATCTTCGGTTACCAGGCACCGGAGGTAACTCACTACTCCTACGGAAGCAGAAAGAACCCGGGCATCCTCCGGGACGGTGATGATTATTGACCTCTTGCAGCCGGAATCCGCACTCGGGGCATGAAACTAGTTGGTTAATTTTGTGCTCGAGCTCTTCCTGCAGGCTTCTGAAGATGGATCTTTTCTCGGCACCTCCAAGTCACCCAACCCGGAGAAGTCATCCAGAGCGGTCGAATCCATACCTTCAAAAAACGAATGAAGGGGATCATCCATACCATGGGCCCTTTCATTGGATCGCTCCCTCACCATCCGGGCTTCATCGAATATGGACTCGGTAAATGAAGGCAATCCCGAAATCTTTATAACACCGGGCGAGATGGAGCCGACGTTATGAGAGGCCTCAGCCCTCGTCTCTACATCGTCCTCCTGAACGTGAAGAAGACTGGCATTTGTTGTCTCTACCTCGGCTGCTGCCCGCTCTTCACGGGAGGTCGGTTCGCCGGCCGCAAAAAGATCATCCTCTTCGGGCTCATCCCTGAGCCGGAAGAGCGAATCCGAGTCTGGTGCTCGAGAGCTGGAGCCCTCCTTTGGCTTACAGACCAATCTTCTCTTTGGTTTCTTCTTCCTTGAGTTTGGGGAACCTAAAGCCTTTCTTTTATTCTTCTTCTCCCCTGCTGCAGCCCCGAGCTACCCCAAGCAAAGGAATCAACTGGTAAGTCCTCATTCCTGACCAGAGGCCTAAGCTCGACGGTCTTAGGCAAGCATGCGAAAAGAAAATAAAGGAAATGAGAATGTGATTCTAGAAGGAGAAACCTAGTGTAACTTATTCAGGAAAGAAATTTTACCATGCCACGAGAGCTCGGAGCAAGGCATCTTTGAGAAAATACCATTGATCCATTCCCTGAGTCGAGGGACATCATTTGGGACTTGAGCAACAGCTGCACTACCACAAATACCGATGAGGAAAAAGGAGATGAACATGAAATCAACATTTAAAGGAAAGTTGTGCTTATGTGATGCATTCCACTTCTCGGGGAATGTCCTAAATTCGGCAGGAATCAAGTCTGAGGTCCTCACCCGGACAAATCATCCCTTCCAGCCCCGATCCTGATCCTCATCGATGCTTGAGAACAAGGCTTTTCTAGCCCAGTGTACGAGCTTTATCAATCTCCCTTGGAAGATTTGGGGACTGTACAGGCGGAGTAGATGATCGATGGTGAGCCGACAAGAGTCGATCTTGTGCACAAACAATCGAAGGAGGATTACGCTCCTCCATAACGATGGTTGGATTTGACTGTGGCATACTTTGTACCTCTTACAGAAGTCCATAATAACCGGATCCATCGGGCCCAGTGTGAAGGGATAAGTGTAACCACTTAGATATCCCTCGACATGGGTAGTAATGGCCTCCTCGGGGTCGGGGACCACTATTTCCTTATTTACCCAGTTGCAATCCTTTCGGACCTCAGGGATGTCATCTTCGCTAATCGAGCATATATATCTCGATGTCTCCTCACACTGACCCTGCATCAAAGAGGGATTCTCAACCTTAAAGTCATCGGCGATCGAACAACCCACGAGAATGAACATTTTCAAGGGAGGTCCGGCAACTGGCTTATCGACAGCCACGTTAGCAGCGGACCTCTCCAGGTCAACCACATCAGGAGTCCTTTCATCAATTTTAGCGGTCGGTTGAGAAGAAGAAGCGACTTTTTGCAAAACAGATTTTGAAGTTTTGGCCATTGTTATCTGGAAAAAGCTTGAAAAAAGAAGAAGAAATGACGAAAGATAAAGGGTCAAGTGTGGTGGTTTGGATAGAAGATGAGTAAAGATTTGTAACTTACTGAGAAATCTTGAAAAACTGAGATAAAAAACTAGAGTATGAAGAAGGATAGAAGACTCGAGGGTAGAAGCTTAAACGTAGAGTAAAAAATGAACGAATGAGAGGAATATTTATAGAGGCTTCACGATATTTCGTATTCAGAGATGGCCAACCGGTGGCTGACATGCGTTTGAGGTCATAATGACATTACTGATGAGATGTTTTGGGTTCTTTGTCTTTTTTGCCACGATGTATCGGAGAAGGAATCGAAGTACATATATAATTTCTCGTCGTTTTCGTAAACTTACTCTCCGAAAAATGAGGGAACTATCTGTATACGGGTAAAACTAAGCCCTTTGGATGCCTCGATTCTCGATGAAGTAAACGAAGCAGGAATACAAATGTGAGGAGCCGGAATCGAGGTAAGAAGCTCCTCGAGTCGACGCACGGGAAAACACCTGCCCTCGGAGGAATCAGAGTCATGCCCCCAAGACCGATTTGAACCCTTTAACTTCGGAGAACGCCATCAGACAATCGAGCATGATTAACAAAAGGCTGTGATATCCGTGACAAGCCGGACATCACGACGTGAATCTCGGCACGTATCGGCAGAGAGCCGGTGATCAGTTAAATGGAAGATGTTTACTTTTTATGGAATTGTACTTAGGGTAAAACTCTCATACTATATAAAGGGGGGAGGGGGTCTGATTATTCATTAACCACATTGTAACACGTATACCAAGGCAATATACTCTCATTTTCTGCATTATTCAAAGTTTTTATTTTTGTTCATTAGTGCTTCGTTATTATGAATCCGGGATCGAAGGCAGGCATTCCATTAAGGCTGTAACCGAGTCCGGAATCATTCCACTTAAGTGGTTTGACAATTTATTACGTCCTTTATCTGTTTAATCTAACCTAATTTATCATTTAAAGCATATTTTTTTTATAAGAACGTTCCTGCACCTGGTATATACACCAATTAATAAATCGATAACACATTTTTAACATACTACTCTTATCAATAAATAAAATTACCATTTTGTAGAAGCTAAATTAAAGGCAATAAAATCTCAATGAGAAGAGCTCATATGAAGATTAAAAACTCAATTCCATAACAGTCCCAATTCTTTTGAAATTACATACTTATTGTTGTAGTTTGTTTGGGAATAACTTTCGCGGCTAAAAGATAATGTAAGATAAATTAAAACTTCTAAGTGTATAAATAACTATAAACTATATTATAATTATAATATAGGGAGCGGAGAGAGTCAGTGGTAGAGGTTAGGCAGGTGAATGACAAATTGATGGCGATTAAGTTAGTAGTTGGAGGGAGCACTATGAATGTCATTAGCGCTTACGCGCCGCAAGCGGGTTTTGACGAGGGAGTTAAAAGGCGCTTTTGGGAGACGTTGGATGAGGTGGTGTAGGGTACTCCATCTACGGAATAGTTATTTATAGGGCGTGATTTTAATGGTCCTATTGGGTCGTGTGTTGGTGGCTATGGCGAGGTGCACAATGGCTTCGTCTTTGGGGATAGGAACGGAGGAGAAACTTCACTATTGGATTTCCCTAGAGATTTTGAGTTGGTGATCATGAACTCTATTTTTTCGAAGAGGGAGGAGCATTTGATTACTTTCCGGAGTATGGTGGCTAATACTCAGATTGATTATCTCCTCCTCAAGAGGTGTGATAAGGGGTTGTGCAAGGATTGTAAGGTGATCCCGAGTGAGAACCTCGCGACACAACATAGGCTCTTGGTGATGGACGTTGGTACCTTGATAAAGAGGAAGAAGAGGTTTATACAGGGTCAACCGAGGATCAAGTCGGGAGTTTTGACTAAGGATAATATGCAGGAGTTGGAGGGGCAGTTGACAGCTATGGGAGCCTGGAAGAGTGGTAGGGATGCTAGCGTTATGTGGACGGCGATGACAGACTATATAAGGGAGGCGGTGAGAGAGGTGTTAGGGGTCTCGAAGGGGTACTCTGGCGGGCACCGAGGCGACTGGTGGTGGAATGACTTGGTCCAGGGTAATGTGGAAGCAAATAAAGTGGCATACCTTAAGTTAATGGAGAGCACCGACGAGGGGTAGAGGAGAGAGAATAGAGAAAGATATAAGGAAGCTAGGAGGGAGGCAAAATTAGCGGTCATGGAGGCTAAGATTATTGCGTTTGGTCGGCTGTATGAGGAACTGGGGGCTAAAGGTGGGGACAAGAAGTTATTTCGACTGGCCAAAGTGAGAGAGAGGAAGGCTCGCGACCTGGATCAAGTTAGGTGCATCAAAGACGAGGAAGGTTGTGTATTGATAGAAGAGGCCCAAATTAAGCAAAGATGTCAGTCGTACTTTCATAAACTTCTGAATAAAGAGGGAGACAGAAATATCATGTTAGGGGAATTGGGGCAGTGCAAGAGTCACCAAGACTTTAGGTATGCAGGCGTATTAAGGTTAAGTAGGTCGTGGGAGAAATGCATAAGATGAGTCGGGGTAAAGCGGTATGTGGGTAGAGCAGGCTTGGAGTGGCTAACTGGGCTGTTTAATATTATTTTCAGGACGAAGAGGATGCCAGATGAGTGGAGGTGGAGTACGATGATTCCGCTGTATAAGAATAAAGGTGATATCAAGAATTATAATAGCTATAGAGGTATCAAGTTACTGGTCATACCATGAAAGTTTGGGAGAGGGTGCTGGAAGGAAGGGTAAGGAGGGCGGTGTCTATATCAAAAATCCAGTTCGGGTTCATGCCTGGTCATTCTACTACAGAAGCTTTCCACCTTATCAAGAGGTTGGTGGAACAGTACAGAGATAGGAAGAGGAATTTGCACATGGTGTTTATTGACCTAGAGAAGGGATAGGAAAAGGTCCCTAGGGATGTTCTGTGGAGGTGCCTGGAGGTGAAAGGTGTGCCGGTAGCTTATATTAGGGCAATAAAGGATATGTATGATGGATCTAAGACTCGGGTTAGGATCGTGGGAGGTGAATCAGAGCCTTTTTCGGTGGTTATGGGTTTACACCAAGGATCTGCGCTCAACCCGTTCTTATTTGCCCTGGCGATGGACGCACTGACACACCATATTCAAGGGGAGGTTCCATGGTATATGTTATTCACTGATGATATAGTTCTAATTGATGAGATGCGAGGCGACATTAATGAGAGTCTGGAGGTATGGTGGAAGGACCTGGAGTCTAAAGGTTTCAAGTTGAGTAGGACTAAAATGAAATATTTGGAGTGTAAGTTCAGCGACGTGTCGGGGGAAGCAAACGTGGATGTGAGGTTTGACTCACAAGTCATCCTTAAGAGAGAGAGTTTCAAGTACCTAGGGTCAATTATCCAGGGAGATGGGGAGATCGTCGGGGATGTCATGCACCGTATCGGAGTGGGGTGGATGAAATGGAAGTTAACATCTGAAATCCTGTGTGACAAGAATATGCCACCAAAACTTAAAGGTAAGTTCTATAGAGCGGTGGTTAGACTAGCCATGTTATATGGGGCTGAGTGTTGGCCAGTCAAGATTTTACATATCCAAAAGATGAAAGCAGTAGAAATGAGAATGTTGAGATAGATGTGCAGGCACACTAGAATGGATAAGATTAAGAATCAGGATATTTAGAAAAGGGTGGGCGTGGCTCCCTTGGACGACAAGATGCGAGAAGCAAGGCTTAGATGGTTCGGGAACATGCGGAGGAGGACCCTTGTTGTCCCGATTAGGAGGTGTAAGAGGTTGGCTCTGGTAGGGATGAAAAGAGGTAGAGGCGGCCTAAGAAGTATTGGGGCGAGGTAATCAAGCATAACATGGCGCGGCTTCAGATTTTCAAGGACAACTCTTTTGATAGGAAGGTGTGGAAGTCGAGCATTAGGGTTGTAGGTTAGGGGGGTAGTCGATCGTTTTTCCTCGTTGTGCCGGCTAGTCTGATAGTGTTTTGTCTAGGAGTGCTAGCGGTTTTTGTTGTATTTCACATTTTCTTTTTTTCCTGTCTTTTACGAAGTTGATACTGCTTTTTTGGTTTCTGTTGCTATTACGGATCTATTGTCTCTGAGCCGAGGGTCTTCCGAAAACAGTATCTATATCCCTTCGGGATAGGGGCAAGGTCTACGTACACTCTATCCTCCCCAGACACCACTAGTGGGATTCTACTGGATTGTTGTTATTGTAATTGATTTGCTTTAGTGCGATTGTATTCAATTATGCATTGGTAATGAACATGCAAATTTTCCCTCGAAGAAAGGGAAGTAGGAGATTTCAGAGTTGTTTTAGTGCATTTTTGTATTGTGACTCCCCAACCTTTTATAATGAAATTTTTTCAACAAAGTTGCCAATTAAGGAACTTAAAATACTATAATGTCCCTATAAATATTTATATAT
This sequence comes from Nicotiana tabacum, assembly GCF_000715075.1. NCBI lineage: Eukaryota > Viridiplantae > Streptophyta > Magnoliopsida > Solanales > Solanaceae > Nicotiana > Nicotiana tabacum. Next base: position 57,176,301 of record NC_134088.1, read on the forward strand.
TGGCGAATCATATTTAACTTTAAAAATATTTTGTTGGTACCTTAATCGATAATACGTGTAGTATTTTTTGAAGCAATTTAAAAAGTATGATGATCTATGATATGGCTGGATTGATTGAAAAACTCTCGCATTGCTTATTATTAAAAATCATTTTCTTCTGCCACTTATGCGGCACGTCACATTCATAGTCTACGTCATTAAAAAATTTATTCAACTTTAAATTTCTAAATGTTAGGAGTTTTTACATAATTCATATAAAAAAAAAGACTTAATAATTAAGATTTTAGTTGATTTTGAAGCTCTAAATATTAGGAAAAATACCTTAAAATATAATTTTATCTAATATAAAATATATTTTTAAATAGTAAAAAAAGGCGAATAACATTTCACTAAGGGCTTCGTGCTTTTATTATAATATAGATAAGTTTTAACTTCATAAAAATGTGTAACGACCCGGCCAGTTATTTTGAGTACTTGAGCCACGTTCCCCTATTTGATGCTTCTTATATGTGTGTTTGTTATTTTGTAACTTGCGGAGTCGGTTGGTTCAACTTCGGGAATGTTTGAGAGTAATATGGGACACTTAGTCTCATTTTAAAAATCTTAAGTCGGAAGAGTTGACCAATATTTGACTTTTGTGTAAACAACCACAGATCGGTAATTTGATGATTCCAATAGGTTTGTATAGTGATTTTGGACGTAGGCGTATGTTCGGATTTGAATTTAGAGGCTCCTAAAGGATTTTTGCTCATTTACCGAAAGTTGGCAATTAGAAGGTTTGGAGAGTTCTTGGATTTGAGCGGGCTTGAATTTTATGTTATTGGATCCCGATTGGCGTTCCAGAACTTTTGATAGGTTAATTTAGCTGATTGGAACTTGTGTGCGAAGTTCGGTTGGAATCCGAAATATTTAGGCATAGTTCTGACGTGTTTGGCGGAGTTAAAAACTTTGGAGATTAAGAGACTGATTTTGATCGTCGATTCTTAGTTTTGATATTATATGTGATATTTTGAGCATTTGGATTATTTTGGATTAGGTATTCAGACTTGTTGGTATGATGAGACGTGGTCATTGGAGGCTCGAGTGTGTTTCGGGTTGATTTCGGATCAGTTGGACTTAATTGGACTTGTTGGTGCTAGGAGTTTCGCTTCTGTGGGTTGGAATGTGCAAGTGTGAGGTCGCATCTGCGGAGGTTGGTGTGCAAAAATAATAATTGGCTGGGATTGGGAAAGCGCTCCTACGATGGATGCCTCACATAAGTGATTGCGCACCTGCAATTCCATTGGCACGCCTGCGACTCCGCAGAAGCGATGCCCTTATGGCAGGTGCGAGGTTTGGCTGGAGGGAGGAGTCTAGGAGATGCGAGCTTTTTGTCGCAGATGCAAGACTTTTGTCCGCTGATGTGAAAGTTGCTTGGCAGACTACTTAGTTGGTATATTTCGGGATTTTAGCTCATTCTATCATATTTTGGATCCTAGACTTGGAGAGAGCGGATTTGGCTTGGAGATTTTCATACATGACTAAGGGTTAAGTGATTTTTAATCATTTATGGTATTAAATCAAGACTCTACATAGATTATTAACACCAGAAATATGGAATTTTGAGGTAAAAATTGGGGGTTTTCCACCAACTTAAGAGAGTGAAATTGAGGTTTTGAGCTATGATTTGCACGTGGATGACGTAGACACGGGTTATGGTAAATTGGCTGATGTTGGTTGATTTTGATATCGAATCCGATGATGGTGAGTTTTGAGTATAAAGGTAGAATCTTTGATCATGGAAGTGAATTCTTTATGCCTTGTTATGCATTTATGTGCATATATGCTTAATTTTGACATGCTACTCAACGCTTGTGTTATTTGTTGATGACTTGTTAGTCAAGATTGGATTATCCATATTGAGTTGTTATCTCTTGATTTGATAGTTGATGTTGTTGTCTCTTTGATCATTTTTCTTGTTGTGAGTTATTGTAATTGCACAGGATCTTTGACTAGTGAGTACCACATGACTTGAAACACGTCACTACTTCACCAAGGTTAGTCTTGATATTTATTGAGTATATGTTGTCCCGTACTCATACTACACTTTTGCACATTTTGTGCAAATCCGGGAGTTGGCATAAGCGGATCTCAGGAGTGAGAATTGTTGTTGATAGAGAGGATTCAAGATAGTATTGCATGATTGCCTGCAGACCCTTGGAGTCCTCTTCCCCTATCTTCATACTATAACTTATATATTCAGATAGTGTTATATTATTAAGGCATCTCTTTGTATTCAATTTTAGAGCTCATGACTCCATACTACCTGGTTTGGGAATTTGATGTTATGATATCTCTGTATTAGCTATGTTGAAGCTTTATTATGCTATTTATATTGCTTCATTCTTATTATATCTTGTTTTCGTTGGATTGAATCTATATTGCATGTTAGATTACCTAGTCTTGGAGGCTAGGTGCCATCATGATTTTTGATGAGATTTTGGATCATGACAAATTGAAATTAGAGCACTAGGTTCATAGGATTTACGGGTCATGATCAAGTCTAGTAGAGTCTTGCAGATCGGTACGAAGACGTTTGTGCTTATCTTCAAGAGGCTACAGGATCGTTAGGAAAACTTCTCTTTCTTTTATTTTTATCATGTAGATTTTGTTATCCCAAAGTTTGAACTTTTTCTCTTTTATTCTCTCATAGATGGTGAGAAAACGTTCTTCTAGAGCAGGGGAGTAGGGGCCAGTACCCCAGGTCAGAGCCGCGAGAGGTCGGGCTGGGGAAGAGGATGAGCTGGAGAACACGCTGCAGTTATAGGTCCTGCTAGAGCAACCACAATGGAGCCAGTAGTAGCTCCAGTTGAGGAGCAGATGCTTGATCATGTTGAGCAGGTGGGACCAACTCAAGCGCTTGAGGGACCTATTTCTACACCTAGACTCCAGGAGACTTTGGCTCATATCCTGATCCTGTTTGAATATTTTACTCAGGCGAGTATGATCCCAGTTGTACTGGCTACTTCACAGGCTAGGGGAAGATCCCAGACTCCTGCCGCATTTACTCTAAAGGAGTTGGCTCATGGTTATCAGACCCTGAGAGTTCTGCCGGTATAGCCAGTCATGGCAGTTCAACTCGAGATTAGGCCATCTTTGACTGTTGAGGTCCAGAAGAGGATGGAAAGGTTTTAGAGACTTCATCCTCCCCATTCCAGTGGAGAGCCTATTGAGATCACATGGCTTCTTGGATCAGTGTCATCGTATTCTATGCACTTTGGGTTTGGTAGACTCGAATGGGGTTGACTTCACTACCTTCCAGTTGTAAGGGCTAGCATACAGATGGTGGAAGACTTATGAGTCGAGTAGGCCAACTGGCGCAGACTCACATGGTCTCAGTTCTAGGTTCTCTTCTTGGAGGAGTTTATTCCATAGACTCGTAGGGATGAGTTGCGCATTGAGTTTGATTATCTATGCTAGGGGGTATGACCGTGACCCAGTATGCGATGAGGCTGACAGAGTTGTCACACTATGAAGCTTTTCTAGTTTCTACTGAGAAGGAGAGGGTCTGTAGATTTGTTGAGAGACTCAGCTACAGTCTTAGGTTTGGAATGGCATGAGAGATGGAGATTGAGACTTCCTTTCATTAGGTTAAAGGGATTTCTAGGAGGCTAAAGCATATTTGCAAGCAAGAGAGGGAGGACAGGAAGGCCAAGAAGCCTCGTGATTTTGGAGGATTTTAGTGGTGCCTACCTTGGGGGCAGGGGTCATAATGGTAGAGGCTATTCTAGTGGACCAGTTCTGTCAGCATTATAGGTTTCACATGGTGCTCTAGCTAGCCAAGGATTTCAGAGCAGTTGTTCAGGGCAGTCATCCTTCAGCACACCTCCCGGACGTGGTCCTTATAGTGGTTATTCTAGTCGTTCGGGCGTACTCAGTCCCAACAGCCACGTCCGAAGAGAGATTGTTTTTAGTATGGTGATTCGAGGCATTTGAGGAAGGATTATTCTAAGCTAGATGAGTGTACCTTAGCAGGGTACTCAGACTATGATTTTTGCACCCGTTGCTACACCACCTGCACAACCATCTAGAGGTGCGGGACATACGGGTAGATATCATCTTAGAGGTGGAGGCCAGGCCCGTTGTTATGCTTTCCCTAGTAGTCCTGAGGCAGTCACGTCAGATGTAGCCATTACAGGTATTGTGTTGGTCTGTCATAGAGATGCTTTAGTATTATTTGATCCGGGTACTACTTATTCGTATGTGTCATCCTACTTTGCATTATATTTAGATATGGCTAGTGACTCTTTGGATATTCTTATTTATGTGTCTATACTTGTTGGAGATTCTATTATGGTGGATTGTGTTTATTGTTCCTATGTGGTTACACATTGCGGATTATGAGACTAGGGTTGATCTTCTACTGCTTAATATGGTTAACTTCGAGTTGATTTTGGATATGGATTGGTTATCTCCATACCATGTTGTTCTTGATTGTCACGCTAAGACCGTGATGTTAGCTATGTGGGGGTTGCCAAGGTTGGAATAGAGGGGTTCGCTTGGTCAGACTCCTAGTAAGTTGGTTTTAATTCTGAAGGCTCAACAGATGGTTGAGAAAGGACGTTTGGCGTATCTAGCCTTTGTTAGAGATATTAGTTATGATACTCATACAGTTGATTAAGTCCCCGTAGTGAGAGAGTTTCCAGATGTGCTTCTAGCAGACCTACATGGCATGTCACCAAATAGGGATATTGATTTTCATCGGTCACTCAGCCCGTAGATATTCCACCGTTGGATAAGGGTTAATCAGGCCTAGTGTTTCTCGCTGGGGTGTACCAGTGTTGTTTATGAAGAAGAAGGAAGGTTCCATGAGGATGTACATTGATTATATGCGATTGGAAAAGGGTAATAGTCAAGAACTAAGCACCCGTTGTTGTGTATTGATGATTTGTTTGACTAGTTGCAGGGTAACAGGGTGTTCTCTAAGATTGACTTTAGATCAGGGTATTATCAGCTGAAGTTTTGTGCTTCGGATATTCCAAAGACGGTTTTTCGGACTAGATATGGCCACTATGAGTTTCTAGTAATGTCATGCGGCTTGACCAACGCCCCGATGGTGTTTATGGATTTGATGAACAACGTGTTCCAGCCTTATTTCGATTCTTTTGTTATTGTATTCATTAATGAATCTTGGTATATTCCTGTAGCAGAGAGGAGCACAAGCAACATTTTAGGATTGTGCTTCAAATTCTAAGGGAGAAGAAGTTTTATGCTAAGTTCTCCATGTATGATTTCTAGTTGGATTCATTAGCATTTTTGAGCCACGATGTGTCTACGCATGTTTGGTTGGGATCCTGAGTGACCCCATACTGTTTTGGCACTTATTGTGAAAAGTTGAAATTATGAACTTTGAAATCTTTGAGTTTTGATGTGCGTTCTTGATTCTTGATGTTATTTTGGTATTTCGAGCTCGCGAGCGAGTTTGTATGAGTTCATATACATGTGTGAATGATTGGGTGGGGACCGGGGGGGAGGGGGGGTTCGGGTGAGTTTCGAGATCGGATTCCGAACATTTTGGCAAACTTTATAGCAGCTGGTGTGTTGCTGGTGCGTTGTGCATCGCGAACGCGGAGCTAGTCTCACGTTCGTGAAGGGTTAATTGGGGGAGAGGTGTTTTACACTATGCCAACGCGAGGGGAAGCTCGTGAATGTGAGGATCTGGGGGATTTGGTCTTCACAAATGTGTTAGTTCTCACGCGAACGCATAGGCATGGGATCTCGGGGGCTGGCAGATGGTTCTTCATTAGGAACATGGCTAGTGGATCATGAACGCGGAGAATTTGGGGGGGGGGGGAGTGATAGCCTTCGCGAACGCGAAGTGGCCTTCGCGAATGTGATGTACAATTGGCCATTGATCTTTGCTAACGCAACAGGTGCTTTGCGAACGCGAAGAGCACTTGATGCCCAGGCAAAAACGGCTGAAAATCGGGATTTAGCCACTTTTCACCATTTTGAGACCTAGATCACAGATTGAGGAGAATTTTGAGAGAATTTTCATCTCAACTTCATAGGTTAGAAAGTTTTACTTATTTTTTTATTTATTTCCATGATTCTTCATAGATTTTTATCCCTAAATCTAGTACTTATAAGTGTAGAAATTGGGGTTTTGGGAAAAGAATTTAGGAGGGTTTGATTTTGGAATTTGGATCTTGATTTGAGGTCCAATCTTGATACAAATCATATATTTGGATTCGTGGGAGAATGGGTAGCGAGAATTAGTCCTAATTTTGGATTTCGACCATGTGGGCTCAGGTTGGCTTTTTGTTGACTTTCCTAATTTTGATATTATGATTGTTTCTAAAGCATGTTTTGACTTATTTGAGTATTAATTGGCTAGATTCGAGTGATTTGGAGGCTTGTGCTAAAGGAAAGGCAATATTGGAGGGTTGGATTTGTGCCAGAAAGAGGTAAGTATATTGGTAAACCTTGATTTGAAGGAATTAGGATGTAATTGTGTCTAATTGCTATATGATAAATGTGATGGAAGGGCTGTATATGCAAAGTGACGAGTGTATATACGCTTGCTATGGGTTAAGCATGCGGGTAGAAGTAGTTTATTTACATCTTGTTTCTTCACATATTATGTCTTTTATGCTTTAAATTGATTGTGAGACTCTCTGACTATCACTATTCATGTTAGTATCTGTGTTGAGCTTGTTGTGATATTGGGTAGTAAAACTATTGAAATATTGATTTGGCTATTGGTGCAAAGTGATGACTATTTATCATATAGCAAGTTATGATCAATCACTCTTCTTGATATTGTTTGTGCTTCCCACCTCGCTTGGTACTGATTTACATGTTTATGCTTGGGTGAGGAAGAGTGAATTGCATGAAGAGTGTTTTCGTGCTTGTGAGAAAGAGTGATTTTGCACGAAAGGTATTTCTGTGCTTCTTTATATTATTACTATTGCAAGAAGTGTGTTTTCGTGCTTGCGAGGAAGAGTGGATATACATGAAGGGTGTTTCCATGCTTTTAAAGATGAGAGTAAAAGCACGAAGGGTAATGCCGTATCATTTGATTGATATCTCTTGTTCCTTATTTTTACTATATAGATTGAGAGCTTGGCTATGTTGTCTCATGGTTGCTTTGCCAGATTACATGAACTTGAATTGTCGTAAAAGGCTTGTTTAGTGTTATTTTTAGGTTATCGTCATTATATTCCTTAGTTACTCCTTTCATTATTCCGCGTGTTATTTCTTTTTCCACATTTGTTATCTCACTTGTTACCTTTTTTGTTGTCTTACTCGCTACTTTTCTTGTTTTCTTAATTGTTATTTTCTCGTTATTTAACTGTATAGGTTTATTGTAGGTGTCTTGTCTTAGCCTCGTCACTACGTCGCCGGAGTTAGGCTAGACACATACGGAGTACATTGGGCTGGTTGTACTCATACTACATTATTGCACTTCTTGTGCAGATTTTGGCATTAGACCTAGTGGCACATAAAGGACAAAATAGCTCGCTTAGTTGTGGAGACTCGAGGTAGTGCCACACTCTCATCTGCAGGCCTTGATGTCACCCATATTTTAGACTTCATACTGTTCATTCGTATAAAATAGTGTATTTATTATTTCAAACATAGCATTTAGTAACTCTATAGAAGCTCATGTACTTAGTGACTCTAGTTATGGGAGGTATTATACAATTATTGGTTTAGTTGTGTTATACATTATCAAGCTTTGCCCTTTATTTATGATTTCATATTATTTTATGCCCAATATTGTACCTTTATTTCTTATAATGTGTTGGCTTGACTAGAAAATGGTGTTAGGCTCCATCACGACTCCTTGGTTGGAATTTAGGGCATGACATATTGGTGTCAGAGTACTAGGTTGCATAGGTCTTACGAGTCATGAGAAAGCTTGGTAGAGTCTTTAGGATAGCTCGGAAACATCTGTACTTATCTTCGAGAGGCTATAAGGCTTTAGCAAACTTCACTTTCTTTCTTTCTCTATCGTGCTACTTTGTTATATCCTAAAGTTTGTATCTTTCTTCTCTTATTCTCTCACAAATGGTAAGGACACGAACTTCAGCTGCAGTGGATCAGGAGTCAGAGCCCCAGATTGCAGCCACTACTATGGGTAGTGGCCGGAGCAGGGACAGAGGCAGAGCATATCCTATATAGCATGCAGAGGCACCTATAGTCGAGCCTCAGCTATCCTTGGGTGGTAAGATTCCAGTTCAGGTAGAGCCGGTAGTTCCAGCTCAGGTCCTAGAGGGGTTCATTGCTACCCAGTGCTTAAGGACACCTTAGCATGCATGGTGGGTTTTATGGAGAGTATGGCTCAAGCAAGTGTGTTTCCTATAGCACCCGCAGCTTCTCAGGCCTGGGGAGGAGTTTAGACTCCCTTTACTCACACCCTAGAGTAGGTGGCCCATGGTTATCAGACCCTTGGAGTATTACCAGTTAAGGTAGTCAACCTATCATTATTGCACAGCCTGAGGTTAGGCCCACTTTTTTAGTTAATAAGCTGATTAGGTTCCTGAAGTTCTCTCCTCCTACTTTTAGTGGTGCGTCTTTAGAGGATGCCCAAGACTTATTGGACCATTGTCATGATATTCAACGCAATTTGGGATTAGTTGAGTCCAATGGAGTGGATTTCGCCGTCTTTCAGATGCATGGTTCAGCCAAGATGTGGTGGCAAGTTTTATGAGATGGGTAGACCAACAATATCACCTTCTCTTACATGGGCTCAGTTTTCACAATTATTTTTGGAGACGTTTATTGCCCTCACTTAGAGAGATAAGCTACGCAACCATTTTGAGCATCTTCAGCAGGGGGTATGACAGTCACCTAGTATGAGATGAGATTTGTTGAGTTTTCTCGCCATGCAGCTATCCTGATCCCTACTGAGGGGGAGAATTTGCGGAGGTTCATAGAGGGTGTCATATATGATATTAGACTTCAGATGGCTAGAGCGGCCGAGACTGAGACTTCTTTCACTCAGGTGGTAGAGATTGCTAGGAGGATTGAGCGCATTAGATGCCAGGTGAGAGAGATGACTTCTGATTAGATGCCTAGTCATTTTGGTGGATTCAGTGGTTCTTCATCTAGAGGAAATGGTCATTTTGGTAGAGGTCGTGCTATTCGATCAGTACAGTCAGCACTCCAGGTTTCACATGGTACATCAAGTAGCCATGGTGCTTATGGACCTCATTCCAAGTAGCCTAGCATTTAGTGCACCTCCAGCTCCTATTAATGTACCTCCAATACAGAGTTACCATGGTGGTTATTCGGGTCATCAGGGACAACTTCAGGTATAACAGCCTCGTCAGCAGAGAGGTTGCTATTTGTGTGGGGATTTGAGGCATATTGCGAGGCTTTGTCCTAGGTTGCAGAGCAATATGCCATAGCAGGGTACTTGTGCCATGATTCCAGCACCGATTGCTACACCATCATCTCAGCCAACTAGGTGCGGGGGTCAATCAGGCATGAGTGGAAGCCAGCTAGCTAGAGGTAGAGGTCATCTAGGTAGAGGTTGTCCTAGAGGTGGAGGACAGACTGGTGGGGTTCAACCTCGTTGTTATGCATTTTTGAGTGGGCCTAAGGCGGAGTCATCTGATGTAGTTATTACAGGTATTATCGCCATATGTCATAGATATGCTACGGTGTTGTTTGATCCGGGTTCTACATATTATTATGTGTCTTCATATTTTGTATCGCACTTGAGTATGTCTTGTGATTCTCTTAACATACCTGTTTATGTGTCTACACTAGTTGGGGATTTGTCACGCCCCAAACTCGGGGAGCGCGACCGGCGCTCAACCAAGTGAACCCGGCCGAGGAAGCCTATTAGATTTCCTTCTACCCAAACCTTATCCATGAATAAGAATAATACATATTTTCGTTAATTAGATAGTAGGGTGATCATGTACAAATTACTAAACCATTTCATTAGTTACCTCATTTAATAATTCTAAAAAAAAAATACACGTTTATGGTTCAATGTGGAACAAGTGATTTAATCACAACACAACTAGTTTAACATTCCCAACACCCATACACAACCCACACTTAGTCTACGGAGCCTCTAAAATACCAAAGAGTACAATGATAGTGTCGGCAACAAGGCTCCGGCTATACCTCAAAACACGATAACACATACGAAACAAAAGATGCACAACCCCGGAATGAGATGGGGCTCACCAAGTCAGCTGGGAAGAATGAGCACCACTATCACTGGTCAATATCCTCCACTATGGAACCACCTGTATCCATTAAAGATGCAGCACCCCTGGCAAAAGGGACGTTAGTACATGTCGAATAGTACTAGTATGAAAACCAAACACCAATTTAAGAACTCGAAAATACAATATGAACATGATGAACCAGTGCGACAATAGAATAGCATAGATATCCGGTTAAACCAAAACAAGCTTACCAAGAGCTGTCATTAACATTTATAGAATTCAAGATGAGATCCTCTGTAACCATTTCCACACAAAGCGGCCCCACCGCCTCACCCCAATGTATGTGGGTGGAGGTGTAATGAGAATACCAAAACTCTACTCAAGCGGCCCTGCCGCCTCACCCCAATGTATACGGGTGGAGGTGTAAACACAATACCCATTTTCACACAAAGCGGCCCCGCCGCCTCACCCCAATATATGCGGGTGAAAATGCATCAACGATAACAATACCTACATAACTCTCTCTCTCTCTCTCTCTCTATATATATATATATATATATATATATATATATATATATATATATATATATATATATATATATATATATATATATATATATGTGTGTGTGTGTGTGTGTGTGTGTGTGTGTGTGTGTGTGTGTGTGTGTGTGTGTGTGTGTGTGTGTGTGTGTGGAGATGTAACCTCAATCACAATCTCTACACAATTGGGCAAACTAGTTTTCCATATAAATCATGACTTGGAATCATAACACGTAGATACACAATCCATAGTTTGGAACACATCCTCAATTTATAATACAATATAATGAGAGCATTTGAAATACAAATTAAACATATATCTTTGTCACAAAACTTATTCGGAATACTCAACTTGCAATAAATATCTTGGAACTTACAAGGATATTGGGGTTCCAATTCTTAAATAAGAGTTTAGCCAACATACCTCAATTTAGCTTCCTTAAACTCTAAAATATTTTGGAACTCTTAGCAACTTCAATATATTTTAGAAATATAACAAATTGAACCAAAAATTAGGAGGATGATCATGGTTCTAGCTCATTTGAGCATTTTATCAAATACTAGGTGTGCATTAAGGTTTCAAGGTCCTTTTATGGAGGATTCCATCACCTCACAACCCACTCTTTACCACTTTTAGCTCACAATCTTCCTAAACCCTTTGATAACACATGCATGCAAAATAAACAACTCCCATACCCAAGAATTATTTTGCATCCAACCCAGCCCATACCTGCCTCACTCTGCGGCCATTATACGGCCCGCAAAATGTTTCTGGGGTTGCATAATGGACAACAGAAATGCATTTCTCTACCTAAAAGTTTTCTTTACACCTCAATGCATTGTTCGACCCAAAATTATTTTCCTTTATACCTCAAACACGTAAGCCTAGTACGGCACCATGAAACATTATTTTCCTTACAATATTCTATAGTAGTTGATTGAGTGTATTGGTCTTGTGTGGTTACCATTAATGATTTTGATACTATAGTTGATCTCTTGTTGTTGGATATGGTGGATTTTGAGGTTATTCTTGGTATGTATTTGTTGTCCCCTATCACGCTATCTTGGATTGTCATGCCAAAATTGTGACTTTATCTATGTCAGGGTTGTTTAGATTAGAGTGCAGAGGGACCCTCGGTCATTCTATTAGTAGAGTGGTTTCATTCTTGAAGGTTCAACGTATGGTTGTGAATGGGTGCTTAGCATATTTGGCTTACATTTGGGATTCTAGTGCGGAGGTTCCTTCTATGGATTCAGTGCCGGTTGTGAGAGAGTTTCCAAAGGTGTTTCCTGTAGATTTACCGTGCATGCCACCCTACAGGATATTGAATTTTGCATTGATTTGGTTCCGGGAACCCAGCCTAGTTCTATTCTACCATACTGTATGGCTCCAGTTGAGTTGAAGAAATTGATAGAGCAGTTGCAGGATTTGCTTAATAAAGGATTCATTAGACCGAATGTTTCTCCATGGGGTGCGCCATTGTTGTTTGTGAAAAAGAAGAACGGATCTTTGAGTATGTGCATTGACTATCGGCAGTTGACCAATGTTACTATGAAGTACAAGTATTTATTACCTCATATCGATAATTTATTTGACTAGCTTCAAGGTGCCAAGGTGGTCTCCAAGATTGATTTGAGATCGGGCTATCGTCGGGTGAAAATTAGGGCTTCAGATGTCTCTGAGACAACTTTTAGGACTCGTTATGGTCATTACGAGTTCTTGGTGATGTCATTTTTTTTTGAATAATGCTCAAGCGGCTTTTATTAAAGATCACTATTTTGATGATCCTCACTTGTTGGCATTAAAAGACACGATGCAATTGGGTAGTTCTAAGAAGGTTGCGATTGGAGATGATGGTGTTATGCAGTTTCAGGATCGGATTTTTGTAGAGGGATGGCCAGTTTGAACGGACTATCCAGATCCTTACGGATATGTTGAGGGCCTATGTTATTGATTTCCAAGACTAGTGGGACCAGTTTCTACCATTGGCGGTGTTTGCCTACAACTACATCTACCATTCCAGGATTAAAAGGGCGTCGTATGAGGCTTTATATGGTAGGCGGTGTCGTTCTCCTATTGGTTTATTTAAGCTAGGTGAGACTAGGATGTTGCGTACGAATTTGTTTTGTGATGATTTGGAGAAGGTGAAGTCGATTCAGGATCGCCTTTGTACAGCGCAGAGCAAGCAGAAGAGTTATGCGGACAAGAAAGTCAGTGATATGGCTTATATGGAGGGCAAGAAGGCATTCTTAAAACTTTTGCCCATGAAGGGTGTGATGAGATTAGGAAGAAGGCAAGTTGAGCCTAAGGTTTATTGGTCTGTTTGAGGTGTTAGAGAGAGTTGAGGAGGTTGCTTATAGGCTTGAATTGCCTCCCATCCTTGTGGGGGTACATCCGATATTTTATATTTCTATGCTTCGGAAGTATCATGAAGATAAGTCGCATGTTTTGGACTTTAGAACAATGCAGCTTGATGAGGCTTTGACTTGTAAGGAAGAGTCGGTAGCTATTCTAGATTGACAGGTTCGAAAGTTAAGATCTAAGGATATTTCTTTTGTGAAAGTTCTTTTGAAAGGTTAGCCGATTGAATAGGCTACTTGGGCGTCCGAGTCCAATATAAGGAGTAGATATTAGTATTTTTTTTCCAATTCAAATATATTTCTACTCCATCTGTTTTAATTTATATGAACCTATTTTCTTTTTAGTCCGTGCAAAAGAGAATGACCTTTATTCCTATTTGGAAGCAAATTACCTTTATGCAATGATTTATAGCAACACAAAATATATGTGTCTCATTTTACAAAATAAGTTTAAAATTTTTCTCTATTTTCTTAAACTCCGTGCCCAGTTAAATGGGTTCACAGAAATTGAAACGAAGGGAGTATGTCTGTTCGGGAATGAATGCTTCTTTTAGATGTGGAGAACATAATGGCGCGATACGTCGTTTTGAGTTCTAGCTTTTAGTTTCATGATTTGAGACCTTACGTAGCATTATTTGATGATTTTGACTTGCGTACGTGGTGCATTTCGATTTCTGGAAAATTTAAATGTGATTTTTCAAAGAAAACTTGATTTTTAACCTTTAAAATGGTTGGAGTTGGCCACCGTCAACATTATGGGTAAAATGACCTCGAATCAGTATTTTGACAATTCAGGTAGGTTCGTATGATGATTTTGGGCTTCTGCGCATGTTTGGTTGGAGTCCCTGGTGACCCGAGGTCATTCCGGTGGTTATTATGAAAATTTAAATTTTTGCAGTTATGAACTTTGAAATCTTTGTATTTTAATGTGTGATTCTTGATTTTTGTTGTTATTTTGATGGTTTGAGTTCACGAACGAGTTTGTATGAAGTTCATATACTTGTGTGAATGTTTGGAGTGGTGTCCGGGGGGCTCGGTTGAGTTTCGGCCATTCTTGCACAATCTACAACAACTGATGTGTTGCTGGTGCCTTGTGCATCGCGAACGCCGAGCTAGTCTCGTGTTCGTGAACGGTTAATTGAGGTAGGGGTGTTTTACACTATGCAAACGTGAGGGGAAGCTCGCAAAATGGGAGGGCCTGGGAGGATTTTACGTTTGCAAACACAGCAGCCCTCATGCGAACGTGTAGGCATGGGATCTTAGGGGCTGGTAGATGGTTCTTCATCGCGAACGCGACCGATGGATCACGAACGCTGAGGCTTTGGGGGCGATAGCCTTTGCGAACGCGAAGAGGACTTTGCAAACACAATGGCCAGTTGGCCATTGACCTTTGCGAACGCAACAGGTGCTTCGCGAACGCGTAGAGCACCCGACGCCCAGGTGTAAAAGGGCTGAAAATTTGGGATTTAGCCACTTTTCACCATTTTTGAGACCTAGCTAACAAATTGAGGAGCATTTTGAGAAGAATTTCATCCCTACATCATAGGTTAGTAACTTTAACTTGTGTTTTATTTATTTTCATGATTCTTCATAAATATTTATCCCAAAATCTAGTACTTTTAAGTGTAGAAATTGGAATATTTGGGACAATTATGTATATATAATTGTTGTGTGCTGGACATGTTGGTTTTGATTGTTTGGGTTTGAGGAGAGTGAAAACAATAGGGGAGGCACTGTCCAAATTATTACTAACGAGCTTGTCACCCTTTGTGTGATTTCTAATTTACATATCTTAACAATAGTTTCCTTATAGCTCTTTATATTAGCTCGACTATTTTGGAGTTGGTTTTATGTTGTCTTATGGAGGAAAATCATGAATTAAGACTTGAGTGTGTTGTTAATGTTATTGTTATGTACCTTGAAAGAAAGAAGAGTTTAAAGTGTAGCTTTAGTAGTTGTAACTCGAGCTTGTCACTCAACGTATTGTTTGTGTTGGTTGAAAAGTTAAACATGTAGTTACTGGTTGTTGTGATTTTTTTTTGTTATTGGGGACCTGAGGATTGTAAAATAAATAGGGGAGATCCTTCCCATTTTGTTATAGAATAAGCTTGTCATTTGATACATGATAGTTGTATCATTCGTCGCTTGATGATAGCGTCATTACCATTGATTGTAGATTGAGGTGCTACTCAAGTTAAGCATATTGAGTTGTTGAGAAATTGATGAAAGGTATGTAAAGGCTGTTTCTCTTCTTTCGATGTCTTGAATCCATAGTTAAGTATGTTCCGAACATATTATGCCCAAGAAAAGTCATTCGTAAAGATCTCACATTCTATTATTCCAACTTGCTTGTGACGTAGCTATCCCTTGTTTGTAATTCCTATTCAGTTTAGCATTGTTGCATGTCTAGTTGAGAAATAGAGAGTATGCATGTATCATTTACTGTATTACTATATGCTTACGGAGCTAGACATATGTGTGCCATGCCTTCGGGGCTAGACATATGCCTTCGAGGCTATACAGTTTCCTACCGGGCTATACATTTGCCTATGGGGCTATACAGTCCTCAACCGGGGCATATATATATATATATATATATATATATATATATATATATATATATATATATATATATATATATATATATATACACACACACACGAGTCCTATATGAGGCCGGATAATTTATTTCGGTATTACTTATATGATATGAGTCAAAGACGAGTAAGTATGTTTTTAGATTATCATTAACACCTCAAATTACATTAAGTCATGTATATAAATTTAGTTTCAGTCATTCAGTTGCCTTACATGCTCGGTACATTATTTTGTACTGATGCCCTTTATACCGTGGGCGCTACATTTCATGCCTGCAGGTCTTGAAAATTAGAAAGATGGGCCTCAGCAGTAGGCACACCAATATATAGCTTGATTGGTAAGCTCCACGTCAACCAGAGTTACCGGTCTAGAGTTTTTGTTATATATTCAAACAGTCTGGGTAGGCCGAGGCCCTGTCGCGGCCATAATACAGTTTTATTCTCTAGAGGCTTGTAGACAAGTCATGTATGTACATATATCAGCATGGTGGCCTTGTTGGCACGTATAGGTGTGTGTGTGTGTGTGTGTGTGTGTGTGTGTTTTTGGGTTGCTTCCCATTCAGTTGAGATTAGTTGTTCATTCCTCAGAATTTCATAGGTTATGGCCTTGCCGGCCTAAGATAACTCAGAACGGTATTCAGTTGGCCTTCTCGGCCTAAGAATTCATATATGTTCAAATAACACAAGTTTCAGTTGGTACGCTCGGTCAAGTAAGGCATTGGGTGCCGGTCTCGCCTACCCATAATTGGGGCATGACAAACTTGGTATCAGAGCAGGTCTGTGTTAGGAGTCGACAAGCCGTGTCGAGTAGAGTTTATTTATGGATATATTATGCACAACATTTATAAACAAGAGGCTACATGGCATTTAGGAGTTAGTTACCCTTCTTTCAGATCTAAATCATGCAGTAGATCTGAGTCAAAGGAGTTGAGTCTAACGTATGTTCTAATGCAGGTTGTAGAGAGATGCCTTCTTCTAGAAGGGTTGTGGCTAGCCAGGAGATTCAGGTAGGATCAAGAGGGGATGCGAGTAGTATGCCCTCCATTTAGATGGACCCATAGAGGATCTGGGTGAGTCACCTTCCCAGGTATCTCCGAGTCCAGCAGTACCAAATGAGCTGAGGGAAGCTCCCGTATCATCAATTCTACCATAGGCTCTATCTAATCATGAGGTAAGGAGAGCTATGCAGATATTAACTATTACACCCTATTTTGTACTAGTCAAAACAAGATTCAACTTATGATTTCTCCGTTGTTGATGAAATCGAGTCGCCACCTAATATTTAAAGGTATACTAAGATACCTATTTAATTACTAAGGCCATGTTCTTTATTAGTCTGCTAACCAGTGCGATTTTGGGTAAGGGTTCTTGTTCTTCTAAGGGGAAGGTGTTAGGCGCCCCTTAAAATCTACCTGAGGTAGCTCCATAGGACTTAGACTAGATTAAAGGGTTGGTTGTTTGTATTATGCTTAAACTAGTATTAAAGAGGCGACATACCATGTAACTATTTACGAAGACTTAATACTTGAGAAGAGGGTGTATGGTTTTTAAAAGACATGGGTTTAGAAAAGCATATTATTTTAAAGTATTGAACATAATGTTTGTATTTGTAAAAAATATGAGATGGGATTAACTTGCAAATATTTTAAGTGATTAAAGCTATTTATGTAACTATAGCGAAAATATTATGGAGGAATAGGTTAAGATATACCTTGGTGTTCAAAACTCATTTTTTTGAAGAAAATTTCTAGACGTCCCTTTGAATCGGGCGAAGACATTTGTTCAATTTTATGGAAAAGTACAGTTTAAAAGGCTAGTTTAGATTCCACTTCAGGTTTTTGAAAAGAGAGGATATCACCTTTGCTAAAGTTGTTTTGTCCCCAAAAAGCTTTATAAAATCATTAGTAAAGATTAGTATAGACAATTAATAAATTAAGGATATCTATTACTAAATCTAATATTTTTTTTAATCCTATATATTTTTAGGGCTTGCCTAGATTGCCTACATAATTCAAAGAGGTGAAGTAAAGCATTCAATTAAATATGATAATTGTTGTATACATGTGAGAAATATAGACAACGAAATGCAACAAAGGAAGTGAGGTAGTTAAGCAATGAAGCAGTAAAGGAAGAGGATGGACTCTGGTTTTGGGCTTAAAAGAGGCAGGCCCAGCAGATAGCAGAAAACGTACAGTAACTGACTTCAGATTTCCCAAAAATGTAATGACGCGGGGCTTGGGCCTGAATTCTTTGAGAACTCAACATGCCCAACAATTGTACATTTCCAAAAGAAAGCGAGAAGGTCATTAGAAAACAATACTCTATACATATCCATACATGAAACATGTGAGCAAATGAAAAATATAGCAACCTGCAGGTCAAAGCCCCCTTTGAATCCCCCGACACTTCAAAGTTCTCAAAGGTCTCAAGGCCTAGGGCAATGCTTGTTCCAGGGAGAGTAGCCTGACCAAGAGTTAAACTCTACTCCCAAATACCCCGAACCACTAATGACTTATTCTTCCCCACAGGTTTAAGTGCCAATGAGGCACTTTCAATGTGAATGAATCACCATAACAATACCATACAATATAAGTATATACCCCTCTTAACATAGTCCCATAGAATTCCATAAGGGCATAAAGCAGTTTATCTATGTCATCACAACTATATTTAGAACTAAGTAAGTGATTAGCACATTAGACAGTTCCTAAAGAAAAAATGAGTTTCAAAACACACTATTATGCTATTGTTAAGAGATCATACATCTGGAACCAAACATCCTAAGGACAGAAGAACATAATTCTAGTGTGTGACCACTCATGAATATAGGCGTGCATCTCAATAGCACCCAATCACATTAAACAACAAGTTGACTAAGCCTTAGCCCTTAAGTATACATAGGTTAACAATTAAAACTCATTGCAGATTTATCACTACAGTTAATGTTTTTCAAAGAGTGTAGATCCAGATTCAGTTTAAACAGATTCAAAGATGATACCAGATCATTAATCTTAGTCATGAAGCATAGACTAACAGTTTGAACAAAGCACTAATGAGTATTGGCAGAAGTTAAGGATAATGATCATAATCATAACTCCTACAAGGATTCTCATCACAACTAGGATTGGAGTTTATCAAAATAAGGTAGGCATACATGTAGTTAATCAAATAGAGACATTGGATGACTTAGGGTCACTAGTATACACATGAGAGGCTAAATAGAGATTAGATCATGGAAAAGTTACTATCATGGCCATTATGTGAGGTTCAAATGATATAGATATCCTCAGAGAGATGGTGACATGCTAAATGTGTTTAGGATTAGACTTCAGGTGTGAGGAGAAACTTAGCTTCAGTATTTTAAATGGACAAATGTATTATCACAACTTGAGTGCACATCAATATTTTTCATGACTTAAACTCAGTACAAGACAACTTTAGAGAGGTCCAACTACTATCAATATGTGCTTACATATTAGTCATTAACTCGGTTCAAACAACTAACAGAATCACAGAGATGCATAAAGAGATAAAAGTGGACTCAAAGATCATAACAAATATACTAGCACCATAAAATTAATATGATCTTCATTCAGAACAAAATTGTACTCCATTAGATTTAAAGAACCAATGTGAGTGATAAATAATATTCAAGGCAGGGAAAAATGTTATGCTAAGTAGGCTTAACTCAGATGCACAGATTAAAGATAAATGTTGGACATGAGGGAGCCCTATTCGACTTACTAATATAATGATTGATATTCAATTGCAACAAACATAGACATAACTTAATTCATGAAAGATGGCTTGATCATAGTGGAACACACACAAAGATAGTAGTTGAAGTTATCAAAGAATTGACCTAGTTACCCTAATGAAACTATTTCATATAATGAGGCTCACAGATGTGATTAACAGTGAATATAAATACAAGATTTTCACAGTAATGAGTCAAAGGCTATTTCAGATTACCAAACATTTATATGAAGAAAGAAAGCATCTTACAAATTTAAACTTAGCATAGTTCAACCTCATTAGTAAAAGATTAAACCCTGAGCATTTATATCCCTCTTAGTCACAATTATCAAACAACAACTTCAAGAACAGATTTTACTAAACAAGATTAGAGTAATAGGCACGAAGATCACAACAGATCACTAGAGGAATCAGAAGTTAGAACAAGTAGAGGAAACTATCAAGGCACATTAAAGAGCTTAATGGTATAGGCCATTCGACTAGGAGTAACAGTCAGCTAAGTCACATAATAATTCAATCAAACTGGTTCAAGACTCATAAAAGCATAGTAGTCAATTATAAATTAGTAATAAATCATTATGAGCCAGAACAAGCAGTCATAAACTAATGGCAACATTATAAACTAAAGTAGTCAATAGAAAAACAATAGTAGATTCATGGTTTTGAATAAAACAGTCAAAAGAAAGGGAGTGGAGGTATACCAACCTCCTTATATGCAGCAGACCAAACAGGGATTCAACTTAGCCGTATAGGAGTCAAAACTTCAAGCTTTTTAGCAGTGAAAAAACTCGGAAAACAAAAAGAGAACAAAAATCAATCAGAGAGAACCTAAGCTTTGAAATCTTAAGGTTTTTGATAGCTCATATTAGATTTTAGGCTCTTGTTAGGTCTGTTAGGTGAGAGAATTTAAAGCTCTATTTATAGTGCCATTTAATGGCTTAAGGTTCCACATTCAAACTAGGATAATGGAAGATGACGAATAGTGGATGATGTGAGCATACTCAAGTGAAAATAGAGATAACAGTGGTGAGAATAATAATAGTTTTTACCTGAGAGAGGAGGACTGTCCATTGAGAATAGGAATCCACCGGATAAAGTCCCAATGTCTAAAGGTCTCTGCGCTTGATCTCTGGACCACGAATAATGATGATGATACTGTAAAATAGCCATGCATGCCACCAATTTTGATAGAGTACAAAGAATCCCTGAGGATTCGACCTTGCACCGATTAGTCTAGGGTTTCGAATTAGGGGTTTTGAAACTCAATCAAGGAAAATGGAAATAAAATCTCAGATTTCATAGCCGAGGGACGAGGCGATTGACTCTGCCAGTTGGATTTGAGAACAAAGACGAAATGGTGATTTGATTTTAAGGTCGAGGTTCCGGCATTTCAGATTTGGCGAACAAAAATGAAAGTCAACGGTATTTGTGGATAAGGAAGTAGGAAATGACGATTTGATAAGTGATTTCATGACCTTGCATGGATTTGTGCAAAAATTTTGTTGATTGATGTTCATGGAGATTTGAGAGAAGAGAGGACGAAAGAGGAAAGAGAGGCAACTGTGAGAGTTGCAAATGAATTAGGGTTAAGATATTGGGGGCTTCTCCGAATTAAGAATGAGGGGGTTAATCTGGGCCGTTGATCTATCCTGGTATTTTGATGTTTAAAAGGTTTTTCTAGGAAAATTTTGTTGCCGTTGGATTGTTGTATTTTTTTATGGTGGAGATGAGATCTGAATGTATTTTAAAATTAAAGGGGAAAATAGAAATAAATTGTGAGCCGTCGATTTAAAAAACAGACGACTTTGATTTGTTGTGCTTGTTTTGTGATGTTGGATGACGGGTGACGTGGCGCTAGCAGATTGGTCCAGAGAGGAGGTCGTGGATCGCCAAGGTGGCAAATGAGGGTGGACCTGGACTGGGTTGTTAGTGGATTGGGCTTGTATTTCGGTAGCTTTTGATTTAGAAAATAGCCACTCTTCATTTAATTAAAGAAATGTAACCATAGCCCTTTGACTTTTAACCCTTTCAAAATTAATTTTAATAAATTTAATTATTTTTAATAAAATATAATAAAATTTTAACTATCAAATATGCTACTTATTATTGTAATTAATTATTTATAAAATACTTAATTTTCTAAATTATAACACTAGTTTTGAGTTATTAGCATAATAATCTAGTAAATTGGAAATTAAGAAGTAATCCGTTAATTTAATTATAAAGCATATGTGATGTTTAGTAAAATTATTTTAATAATCTTAAAATAGTAAGTATATCTATAATTACATAATACTAATACTAGATTATTAATTTCAAAACTAATACTTAGTTAATTTTGTAAAATAGGTATTTATTGATAGAAAATTCCTTCAAAGCATTCATTGTAAATTATTAAGTATAAATAAATTAATTTTAAAAAGGAATGTCAAAATTGACCGTCAACATTGACACAGTTGGTTGCCTCCAAGGCGTCGCGTCACTCTAGAGTATCTGATAGTGATAGATCCCTTGAAGGGTCAGAGAGCCCACAACCTCGGGAGTTCATTGGGCAGGGACCGCCAATATTTACAAGATTCAACCTAGATGAGGGTGATGGGCAGGCCAAGAGGGCCAGGATAGTTGGTGACTACAGAGGATTACCGAGTAGTGGTAAGTTGCAGTTGTATGGTTAGCATGCTAGAACTTTGCAGCAGAGTACACATGATCAGAGTTCCCAGGTAAGGCTGAGACAGAGTTCGCATGCATTGATATCCCAGGGTTAGGGTGGTACAAGTCGAGTGAGGCCACCCCGGCCACTTTGCAGTCAGTGTGGTTGGGCGCATGCCGGTCCGTGTCATATGTGTAAGGCGCCGTAAAATTTTGCAAAGGAATTTAAGGTTTCATGGTGCCAAGGTAGGTCAAAAATGAAAGAAGTGAGTTGAAGATATAAAGTGTGACCATTGTGCCAAGAATGAAAGCTATACTTGTGGCTAGAGGTGCCCATGAAATGAGATGATGTGAAAAAGATTATGAAATGAGCCTTGATTCAAATGTTCCAAAATTACTTTAAAAGTAGATTTGTCTAAAAGGTTATGTCCTCAAGTCATGCCCGAATGTGGTTGTTTTAACTAATGCTATGCTTTATGAGTATTTTCAACGTGTTTTGCGTTCTTACATATTCGTGAGTGAAAATTATGTATTTCCCTTTTTGGGGAAAAGTATTTCAAGAATAAATGATGTGTTACTCGTTTATGATTTTAACTTGTGCTTCGATTGCCAATCATTTTACTCCATTTCTTGAAAACAAATCTATTGTGTTTAAAGTCTTCATTACCAATGAACTTAAAGTTGCGATTTCCAGAATATTCTATTTGTTAATATTTTTTATGATGACCCATGAGAAGGAAAGATATGAATCTGTGGAATATGAAATATGGCCATTATGCCATAAATGAAGAATCATATGTATGGCCAAGAGAGCCAATAAAATAATGATGTTGTAGTGGATGAAAATGTCAATGAGGCTATAAATGGTGTGAAAGGTTATGAGGTAAATGCATTTGTATTGTTGTTTCCTTTGTATGCAAATCAAAAATATTTTTGGGAGTATCAATAGTCACCGAGGAAGGGTAGGTTGAAATAACCTAACCCCGAAATTACACGTGTCGGTGTAGGAGTGGATTGTGATCATTCCCCTTATTTGGGATGAGATTGATGTGATCAAATTATTCCCCTTATTTGGGATGATATTGATGTGATAACATTATTTTCCTTAATTGGGATGAGATGATTGATAGAAAAGGATAATGTTGATCCATACGGCATTGTGGTGAGATGGCCTAGCCGATCGGGTCGTGATCGGACGCCATGCCGCACACATGGTTGTGATTGTGCTAAAAATTATAATTGAAATTGTGATCGAGATTGTGACTATGGATGATGTCTCGGATGAGACGGCCTAGCCGATCGGGTCGTGATCGGACTCCGTACTAAAAGTACAATGGTATTGTGAACAGTGGTATATCGGTGCTAAAGATCTCCCAACCAAAAATAATATTATCTTCATATTTTGGAAATTATTATATTTTAACTTGGCATTTGGATATCATTGATTGTTGATTGTTGTTTCCAAGGTTTTTCCTTTCTTACATTGGCATTCTATTTTGAAAGAGGACAGTTAGCTTTACATACTAGTACTATTCTATATGTACTAACGTCCCTTTTGCCGGGGGCGCTGCATCTTCAATAGATGCAGGTGGTTCATCAGCGGGCAACTTTGGTCCTCGTTAGCAGTTACTCTCTATTCAGCAGGTTTTGGTGAGCCCTACTCTATTCCGGGCCTAATGTTATTCGAGGTGTAAATTGTGTTTTGAGGTATAGCCGGGGCCTTGTTGCCGGCACTTCCATACTTCTCTTCTGTTATACTTAGAGGCTTCGTAGACAGGTTGTGGGTGGTGTTTGATGTGGGAAATCGAACTAAGATTTTGGTATTTAGCAAACATGTTTTTTATTATATCTATAAACTTGTAATAATTTGGAAATTATGAACGAAGCTGCTAATGGAATGAAATGGGAGTTGTTAATGAAATATTTTCAGTGTTTGATTAATGGAGTGCATCTCCTCTTTATTCATGGATGAGTTTGGGTAGAAGGAAATCTAATAGGCTTGCTCGACCGTGCGGAGTTAAAGGTAACATGATTCGGAGATGTCTGAGGTTGAGTCGTAGAGATAGAGATAGGAGTGTAGATTGAGCCTCGAGCTCCGGTGCTGTTTGAGGAGACTTGATGCGTGCAGGTATGTTAATGGTTTCTTTTTTGAGACATCTACGTCTCGCAAAATTAGTATCGACCTATTTCGTGTTCTGTAGTGTTGACACCTCACTTTTAGTAGTCGGTTCCATAGTATCATTGTGGGGTTAGGATAGTCCAATGGAGATAAGTTGTGGATATGAAAGTAGAAACCAAAATGGAACTTCCAGTCCAAACGATAATTAGGATCATACTTGTACGCTAGCAGATTGATAAGATTTGGAGCCCTCACCTAATATGGTGATAGATATACAATTTGTTTTCTCCTCCCACATAAATAAGCTAGATAGTTCTCGAACCTACGATATCATGTTACCCCGACAATTATAAGAAAGTCCAGGTTTGCGGGAGAATTATAAGTTGAAGATAAGTTGTAAGGATAGGGTGAGGAAGGCATCATTGGAATATTCAACAAACTAAAAAATCTAACTGCTTCACGGTGGCCTTCATCAACTAGAGAAAAATGGAAGGAATACGCTACATATGCACGACCCAAATTGAAGCATCCTGCCTAAGATGAATTAGGGGATTGTCCCCAGAATATCATTGAGGGGAGATAGGTTAGGACAATAGAATCTTGTGATGACTCTCGGGTGACCATTAATACGTTTAAGAAGATCATGCAAGGTGACATACCCAGAGTGGTTCCCAAGTCATTTACAAGGATTGGATCGTCCAAGCAGTAGTAAGAGGTCACATAGGCCCTTCGTCCATATGTAAAAGAGTTGTATTACCACTTTTCATTAAGGATTACATGTGTTGATACTAGTAAGTTAAAGTATGCCATAGGCATTGGGTTGATAGGACCTTTGGATGCATTATGCAACATGTTATAATTCCAACACCTTCTAGATGAGAACATCTTCTTGGGGACAAGTGACGGCAAGAGTTTTCAGGACATTTGAAAGATGGTTGTAAGAAACATGAGAATAGTCAGCGAGTGCGTATTGAGTGATATGATGAAGTATCAAGGCAGAAATGTGTTTCGCTTAATGATAGACATGCATAAGGATTACAACAAAAAGAATAGAAGTGAATGAGATTGTAGTTATTTAGATTTCACAAATATGTGATTACTCTGGAATAATGTGTAAGAACCAATGGTAGAGAAGAGACAGTAAGGACTTTTCGGCTGGAAATGCCAAACCTCCAATACTTAGGAAGCTAGTGTGAGGAGTAAATTGAGACAAGAGACACCACCCCAAGTCACCCAGAAAAGAGATGTAAAGGTAAAACGACTAAGCAATTGGTTGATGGAAGACCTAATTATGGCTAGACAAGGAAACTCAAACGAGTCATTAGATCATACAAAACTATGAATTGGATCTAATTGTGCGAAGTATTGATCCCACAACACATACATTCACAACTCTCAAAAGGTATTCTAGTAGGAGCAATGGTGGGTAAAGCTTAATATAAGCATACGAAGGATCGAAAAGGGGCTAATTAGCCTAGGATACAAGGCAGTCATTAAAGAGTTGTGTTCATAGATAAGAAAAAAGACGAAGTGAAGGGCAAGTAAGGATGATGATAGATGATTCGAATTGACCATAGATTCTACGGGGTAAATAATGTAATGAGCTCACAAGCTTAACGAGAACAAGGGAATCTTTCCCAAGGGCCATTGACGAAAGGTGTTAACCATGAGACAAGGAAAAAGCTTTTGGTCTAAGTACAATGTTCGAATGCATATATTGTGGAACATCATCTTACAACGTCAAGTTCATTAGAATCTTATATGTGCCAAATAAGGGAATAAGTTAACGAATCATCATCTATTGTATATTGACATGGAGAACTGGAATAGGGAGAAATGTTTGAGATTATGTACATACCAGAGGTTTAAAAATGGGAGAAAAATATAATAAATTAGTATATACATGGTGCAAGTGGCAGAGGTAGCAAGAAAGGGAAATCATTTATGACCAATAGTAGTGAGAATGTACGAAAAGGGTTATTTGAACCGCGAACTAGAGTTAACCGTAGTGGTACATGCGCTTCAGATACGATGGTGTTATCTATAGAGTGTACATGTTGAGATTCTATAAACCATAAGAGCTTCAAGCACACCTTTAGTTAAACAGAGCTAAGTTGATGATAGAGGTGATGGCTTAAGTATTTTAAAGGATTTCAATATAGATAATCCTATACCGTTTGGATAAGGTTATTGTTATAACCAGTGCAACCAACCATCTAGTGACTAGCGATCTGATTGATCTGGGGGCCAAGGAAAGAAGTTGGCTGAGAGATGCATCAATTATCTAGTTGGGAATCCAGTTGAAAGATTCAGATGATAAGAGCCAGAACCTAAAAGAATCATCCCTTGTGTTATTAGTCAAGGAGCGACAGTATGAGGATCCTGTTTTAGGAAAATCAAAGAAGATATTCAACAAGAGGAGACCACAGCTTTTGAGATCGATAGAAATAGGGTTTTCAGGCACCAAGGCTGATAGTGCATTCCAAATATAATAGGATCACGGGATAGGATATGACATAGGTCCATTATTCGCAAATACTCTATTAATCTTGGATCAACAAAAATGTATCATGGTATTAAAGGAATGTATCGATGGAATGACATAAAGAAGAACATTTTGCAAAGTTGCGGCTTAGTGTCCTAATTGTCAGTAGGCAATTATTACAACCAGGTGATTGATAACTATCCAAAAATGTTAGGAATTATAATCTAAAGTGCAATACTGAGACATAGAAGCTCTATATTGGTAACTGAGCTAAAGGTGAAGCTTATCGAGGAGCGGTTATTGACCGCTCAGAGTCATCAGAAGTCATATTCAGTTATGCGATGATGAGACTTCGAGTTTCAGGTTGATGATTGGGTATTCTTAAATGTTTCACCTATGAAGTGCATCATGAGATTCAGTGGGAAGGAAAAGCTTAGCCCGAATACATTATTCCCTATAGAATCATTTGGTGGATAGGTCAAGTGGCCTACGAGCTAGAATTACCTTCAGATCTAGAATATGTCCATCCGATATTTCATATATCTATGAGGCGGAAGTGTATTAGAAACCCTACTTGGGTTGTCCTAGTTAATGATATTTAGATTATAGAAAACTTATCTTATGGAGAGGTTCCAATGGCCATACTAGATCGGCTAGTCCACAAGTTGAGGACAAAGGATGTGACTCCTGTAAAGGTATTATAGAGAAATAAAAACGTTGAAAAGATGACGTGGTAATCTGAGGAAGAGATTAAATCCAAGTATCTTTATTTCTTCCGGACAGAAGGTAGCCCCTAGTGTTGAGGTATTATAGCAACTACAGAGATAGAGTTACTTTTTCATGAAGTGAGTTATTCCTTATGCAGATTCCATTTGATATTTGATGGCCATGTGAGTCCAATGAGATATTATAGCTTGTTTATGGCCTTGTGTGGCATGTGGTATATTTTCTGGCTGCGTGGCAGGTTTGCTATAGTCTAGTTTACAAGACAAATGTTCCTAAGGGGGGAGGATGTTACATCCCGTATTATCATACGTTAAGTTGTGTTGTAAGCTAGTAGATATGAGCCTGGGGATAAGAGTGCATTTGAAGATTATAAGTATTTATACCATGTTTATTAAGTGTAAACTATATGTTGGAAGAGGTTATAAGTTACTTGAATCGAAAAGAATATGTTTCAGCAAAATTTCCTGACTTATGGAGCGACTTATGAATCGTATATTGAGGTACGGGCCAATGTTATAACCCAAACTTTTGGGGTAATACTAGGAGTTGTTAACATGCAAATAAGGTCTTGTGATGAGTTACTTTAATCTTATAATATTCATATGATAAGTATTCAAGTCAAGCGAGTTATAAAATAAAAGTCGGCAAAAGTTATCGCAAGTTATGCTCATATGTTTATTGAAAATTGGGCCTGATGTCACTAAGTTTTTCTCCCAATGTACCAGAAGTTACAGGTTAATCCATCCACCAAATTAAAGGTCTACGAGTATAATTTCTAACGTATTAAACCGCTCGTCGATAC
Source organism: Nicotiana tabacum (assembly GCF_000715075.1). Lineage (NCBI taxonomy): Eukaryota > Viridiplantae > Streptophyta > Magnoliopsida > Solanales > Solanaceae > Nicotiana > Nicotiana tabacum. The sequence continues at coordinate 57,204,508 of NC_134088.1, forward strand.
GTTGTCGGAGTAGAGAGATATTCACATTTTTGCAAGACTGTGCAGGCAGCCCCTTTTGGGGCCCACATAGGTGGTGGGAAACTCCTTTTGATTTATTTATCGGGGGCTTCCTTATCTCATTTCATTTTCGACACCAACAGATCCTAAATATTCAAGCACATAGTTCAAGCGCAAAATCAAAGGTAAATAACATAAATCAAGCGTCGTGAATCTCGTGGTGCTAGTAGAACATAGTTCTATCACGTTGTGCTTGTGTTGGTTGTTCTTCCATGTTGCGGCAGCATAAGAAAAGGCTTGGTCTTGTTGTGTGAGGTAAGATTCTTCTTCTCCCACTTGTATTTGAAGTGTATCTAAGTCGTAGCTAAGTTGTATGGATCGAAAAGTGCAAGATAATACTTGGTTTTGTTTATGAAGTGATTGGGGTGTGTTGGGCTATTTTGTGGTATTTTGTGTTTACATATATGGTTTAAATATTATATATATATATATATATATATATATATATATATATATATATATATATATATATATATATATGTTATATTTTAGTTTATTTGATTTTTTTATTGTTTGGGTTGGAGGAAAGTGAAAAAAATAGGGGAGGTGCTATCCAAATTATTGTAGAAGAGCTTGTCGCCTTTTGTGTCGATTTCTAGTTTTCATAGCTTAACAATAGTTTTCTTATCGCTTGTTGTATTTGCTGGACTGTTTTGGAGTTGGTTTTATGTTGTCTTATGGCTAAAAATCATGGGTTGGAGGAAAGTGAAAAAAATAGGGGAGGTGCTATCCAAATTATTGTAGAAGAGCTTGTCGCCTTTTGTGTCGATTTCTAGTTTTCATAGCTTAACAATAGTTTTCTTATCGCTTGTTGTATTTGCTGGACTGTTTTGGAGTTGGTTTTATGTTGTCTTATGGCTAAAAATCATGAAGTAAGACTTGAGTATGTTGTTAATATTATTGCTATGTACCTTGAAAGAAAGAAAGATTTAAAGTGTAGCTTTACTAATTGTAACCCGAGCTTGTCACTAGACGTGTCATTTAAGTTGGTTGAAAAGCTAAATGTGTAGTTTCTCGTTATTGTTATTGTTGTTGTTATTTGGGACTTGAGGATTGTAAAAGAAACATGGGAGATGTTGCCCATTTTATTATAGAATAAGCTTAACATAGCATGACCAAGAAAACTCATTTGTAAAGATCCCATATTGGGTTATTCAATCTTACTCGTGACGTAACTATCCCTTGTTGGGAATTCCTATTTAGTTTAGCATCGTTCCATGTCTAGTTGAGAAATAGAGAGTATACATATATCATTTAATGTATTACTATATGCCTACAGAGCTAGACAGATTCGCGCCATACCTTCAGGGCTATACAGTTGCCTACGGGGCTATACATATTGCCTACGGGGCTATACAGTTGCCTATGGGGCTATACATATACACACCGAGCCCTATATGAGGCCAGATAATTTTTTGGTATTACTTATATGATATGAGTCAGTGAGAGGTAAGTATGTTTCCAGATTACCATTTATCCCTAAGATTACAACATTCAGTCATGTATATCAATTCAGTTTCAGTTATTCGGTTTCCTTACATGCTCGATAAATTATTTTGTATTGACACCCCTTTTGTCAGGGGCAGTGCATTTTTTACCTACAGGTTCTAACAGTCAGAGAGATAGGACTCAGCAGTAGGCACACCAGTATACAGCTTGATTGGTAAGCTCCACATCATCCGGAGTTACCAAGTCTACAGTTTTTATTGTATATTCAGACAGTATGGGTAGTTCGAGGCCCTGTACCAAACATAATACAGTTGTATTCTGTAGAGGCTTCTAGACATGCCTTTGTGTACATATGTCAACATGGTGGCCTTGTCGGCCTAAGCAGTCATATATGTCATATAACATAAGTTTCAGTTGGTATGCTCTGTCAAGTAAGGCATCAGGTGCTGGTCTCACCTTCCCGTATTTGCAGCGTGACAGTCTTGTCTTAGCCTCGTCACTATCTTATCGGGGTTAGGCTCGAAACTTATGGAGTACATTGGGTTGGTTTTACTCATACTACACATTTTATCTTCTTATGCAAATTTTGGTATCGGACCTAGTGGCACACAGAGGACGGACTAGCTCACTTGTTGTGGAGACTCGAGCTACTGTTGCACTCTCGTCTACAGGCCTTGATGTCGCCCATCTTTTAGACTTGCTACTATTTATTCGTATCAAACAGTGTATTTATTATTTCAGATATTGTATTTAGTAACTCTATAGAAGCTCGTGTACTCAGTGACTCTAGTTCTGGGAGGTATTAGACGGTTGTTGATTTGGTTGTGTTATACATTATCGAGCTTTGTCCTTTATTTATGATTTCATGCAATTTTATGCCAAATATTGTCCCTTTATTTATGTTATATGATGGTTTGCCTAACAAGCGGTGTTAGGCACCATCACGACCCCTTAGTTGAGATTTTAGGTCGTGACACGTACATGCGGATTGTGCTAAATTGACTGATGTTGGTTGATTCTGATATAAAATCCAATGATGGTGAGTTTTGAGCATAAAGGTGGAAGTTTTGATCATGCAAGTGAATCCTTTATACCTTGTTATGTATTTTATGTGCTTATATGCTGAATTCTAACATGCTACTCAATGCCTTTGTTATTTGTTGATGACTTTTTAGCCAATATTGAATCATTCATGTTGAGTATCTCTGATTTGATTGTAGATGATATTGTCTCTTTGATCATTTTTCTTGTTGCGAGTTATTATAACTGCACAGGTTCTTTGACTAGTGAGTATCACATGACTTGAACCTCTTCTCTACTTCACCGAGGTTAGTCTTGATACTTACTTAGTACATGTTGTCCCGTACTCATACTATACTTCAACATATTTTTATGTAGATCCGTGTGTTGGAGGTAGCAAATTTCGTGAGTGAGCACATTGCTGGTCGAGATGATTCAAGTAATGCTGCATGACTAGAAGAGACCCTTGGAGGCCCATTCCCTTATTTTATATTGTTGTTTTACTTTCAGAAAGTATTGTGTTCTTGAGACTTATGTATTCAGTTTTAAGCTCATGACTCTGTCTATTTTTTGGTATTTGTATTGTGAATCGCCGTTTTGGCTTATGTTGATTGATGTTTTATTATATTTTATTTTTGTTGGTTCGAATCTATATTGCATGTTGGCTTTAGTGAAATTTTGAATCGTGATAAAATGTATATTTTTGTTCAACCTAATTTAAATATACTTATATTTTGGCATATAGACAACAGGTGCACTAACCCTAGCTGCACTTGTTGTAGCTATTTTAAATTTGCGCGCTTTACTTAACATTAAATACAAGGTTTCAATTTTTCGGTCCTCTACTCAGGCTAACTTCTCTTTGCTATTGTGTACTCTAAACTTAAGTTTAGAAATGCAAAATGACATTCATATATCTAGCTAGAGCTTTGTGTACCAACATCCTTTATAATTATTATTTTTATTTTTGATAAGGTTCCAATTTTATTGGAATATCCAAAAAGAACTATCCCTCTTCTTTTTGTTCCGTCTGTTTTACTAACCTCGTTTTATTCTTTCAGTAGGCTAAGAACCATGAGAAAATCCCTTTTGTAATTTTAGTTACCCAACTTTATTCCAAGAATTCATAACCAGCGACTGCTGTTCTGTTACTAATCAGACTTCCCCCTAAATTTGCATACAATTCATAACAAGCAAAGATCAAACATATAAACGTTATACAACAAAAGATTTGGTAAAGTGGAAGCCACAAAGAACTGGCTAATTTTAAATTTACATTTTCTTTTAATATCCTTCCTAGATTACGGATTATCTTTCGAGTAGCTTGTACTCCTTCCGTGTCTAAACAGTTACATACTTAAACAACTTCACTTGACAATGATTTTAAAAGTATCTTTAATCAATTATTTTTATGAGATACATAATACTTTATGTTATATTTAATAAACAATTCTGTTTCCACTTTCTTTTCACTTCATTTATATATCATAAACCCATCTGTGTTTGTAAGGAGAACTACGCTACTTTGCAATAACTTGACATTAACTCAGTAAACATTTGTTCGAAACTCAACTATTATAATGCAATTTGATGTTAATTCGAAAAGTTCTTTGGAGATATCGTAAATATTGAACAACGGGGGGATTAGCATGGTCCCCATGCATGGATAACGTAGACAAATTCAGAATTAGTCCAAATTCATAAAAGGATGTTAACTCAATAAAAAGAAATTGAAATTAACATTTTGGAGACACAAATTAAGCTCGGACGGAGCTGGAGTCAATAAGTAAACTAACACTAAAGGCGTAGAAATAATTAAATTACGTCAAGGCTTGACTTGTAATTGGCTTCCTACACCTCCCTCTATATAAGCAAACAGCTCTTATGTTAAAGTAATCACCCCTCCTCCAGCTATTGCTAAAAAATATGGCTAATAATCCTATCACCTTGTGTCATTGGTTATTTCCCATCTTAATTCTCTTACTTCCATCATTAATGGCCGATCAGTCAGACACTTATATCGTCCATATGGACGCATCAGCCATGCCAAAAGCTTTTTCTAGCCCTCATACTTGGTACTTCACTACTCTTGCTTCTGTATTAGACAGTACCAGTAGCAGAAACACTAAGTCTTCCTCAAAACTAGTCTATTCTTACACTAATGCCATGCATGGGTTTAGTGCAAGTCTTTCTCCTTCCGAGCATGATGCCATCAAAAATCTTCCAGGCTATGTTTCTTCAATGAAGGACATGACAGTTAAAATTCAGACTAGCCGCACATCCCAATTCCTTGGATTCAACTCAATGTCTGGTGCATGGCCAAAGTCGCACTATGGCAAAGATGTTATCATTGGTATAGTTGATACAGGGGTTTGGCCAGAGAGTAAAAGCTATGATGATGACGGCATGAATGAAGTTCCATCAAGGTGGAAAGGATTATGTGAAGGTGGCACTCAGTTTAATTCTTCTTTGTGCAACAAGAAACTCATTGGAGCGCGTTACTTCAACAAAGGCCTACTTGCTAGCGGGAAAAATCTTACTATGACAGTGAATTGTGCCCGTGATACAGAGGGACATGGAACTCACACTTCCTCTACTGCTGCAGGAAGTCCTGTAGAGGGTGCATCTTACTTTGGCTATGCCCCTGGCACTGCTATAGGCATGGCACCAAAGGCTCATGTGGCCGTGTACAAGGCTCTCTGGGATGGAGATGGTACCTTCTCGGATATTCTGGCTGCAATGGATCAGGCAATTGCGGATGCATGGTGTGGATGTCTTGTCCTTGTCATTAGGCTCAGTTTTTCCAGTTCCACTATATGAAGATCCTATTTCTATTGCTTCATTTGCTGCGATGGAGAAAGGCATATTTGTCTCCACTGCTGCAGGAAATGAAGGGCCTTTCTATCAATCTTTGCGCAATGAGGCACCTTGGTTTCTAACTGTTGCTGCTAGCACAGTTGACCGTGATGTTATCAGGAAATTAACTCTTGGAAATGGAGTTTCAGTCACTGGTTTATCGCTCTACCCTGGGAATTCTTCAAGGGAAATTTCTGTTATCCTTGTCAAGACGTGCTTAGATACGAAGGAATTGCAAAATGTTACAGACAAATTTGTGGTCTGCAATGACAGAGTGGCATTAACTGAGTACCAAGTTGCAAATGTGAGATATTCGAAAGCTGCTGGTGGTATCTTCATAACAAAAGACATTCAATACCTCAAAACAGATTTCCCAGCTATTTTTTTGAATTTCCAAGATGGTGATCAAGTTTTGAAGTACATTAACAGCAGTTCTACACCAAAAGCAAGGATTGGACTTCAAGGCACACTAATTGGTGTCGAAACAGCGCCAGTGGTCGCACATTATAGTTCGAGGGGGCCATCAAAAAGGTGCCCCTTCATCCTCAAACCTGACTTGATCGCTCCTGGTGACTTAACACTAGCTTCATGGTCTCCAATATCATCGGTGAGTCCAGGGACTGAACTTTACAATATCTTCAACCTTGCTTCTGGTACATCAATGGCATGCCCACATGCTGCTGGTGTAGCTGCTCTTCTGAAAGGGGTACACCGTGAATGGAGCCCTGCTGCCGTCCGATCGGCCATGATGACCACAGCAGATGTGTTGGATAACACACAAAACCCAATTCAAGACATTGGTCAAGAGAATGCTGCTGCCACACCTCTTGCTATGGGTGCTGGACATATCAATCCTAATAAGGCACTAAATCCTGGACTCATCTATGATACGACACCAGAAGATTACGTTAATCTTCTTTGTGCTCTTAATTTCACATCCAAACAGATAAATACCATCACTAGGTCCTCCTCTTATACTTGCTCCAACCCATCATTGGACCTAAACTATCCATCTTTCATTGCTTATTTCAATTGGAGTAGCAGCGAGTTGGATCCTACAAGGATACAAGAATTCAAGAGGACAGCAACTAATATAGGAGATGGTGTGTCAGAATATACAGCCAAGCTTACTGCAATGCCTGGACTTAAAGTTAGTGTTGTTCCTGAAAAATTGGTTTTCAAAGAGAAGTATGAGAAGCAAAGCTACAAACTGAGGGTAGAATGTCCAAAACTAATGAATGATTTTCTGGTTCATGGTTCTTTAAGCTGGGTGGAAAAGGGAGATAAACATGTGGTTAGGAGCCCCATTGTCGCCACAAATCTTAAGTTTGATCCTTTGTCAGGATAGCATTGATTACTGCATATTCACTAAGCATGTCTTTTGAGAACGTGATATGTAAAACATGTTTGTGAAGTATAATTCTATGGTTCACAATATTGTTTCCCTGTCAGTTCGAAAAAGAATTTTCAGATTAATGGATTAAAGTTTATCTATGACGATTACTTGCGTTTATTATTCAATCTAACTCGTCATAACACGTAGTTGATAGATTATGAATTTAGAGCATAGAAAAAGATATTTCTATTAGATGTGAGGAAATATTTATCCAAGACAAGGCACCTATGCCCCTTGAGTATCTCTTGTTAATAAGGAAATTATCATTCAATCATGTTGAGTGTAGTAAAACATAAGCATGTCTTTTCAGGTTGTATCACCAGAAAAATTACATCTCTCCGAAATTATTTCAATTGAAGAGAAAACTACTGTGAATGAGTAGCCAAATTAGTAGCCCCTAATTAGGAGGAAAAACCCCTACTAATCTGCTGGTGTTGATCTGGCTCAATGAAGCAGCAAAATAGACTTTGACCCCTCCAATTAATGGGCCGAATTAAACACACTGCCATCCCCTTTAATTAAATTTAACGACTCTAAGATCACCATTAGGATTTTAGCAATGATTGATATCTACTGTTTAGGTTGAGGGCAGCGGAGAGGAAATCAGAGTGTTAAAGAAAACTATATTGATCTCTTAATTCACGTTAAAGAAAACTATATTGATCTCTTAATTCACCTTAGACCTACAAATTCTAGAAGTTAACTCAAGACTTCAGTTCTCTTCTCCTCTCTTCTATATATGTAAAAGACTCGAGTTCGTCAACTGCATGATGCAACAGTATCCCATCACAAGCTCAGATTTTAAAGTATGGCATCTCATAAATTCATCATTCATAACTGGAGGTAAGTTTATTTACTCTTCTTTTCAGTTTTTCCTTCCTCAATGTAATGGAAAAGAATTGACAGACTACTAGACAGGCTATGTGTGTATCTTGTATGCTAGTTAATTTGCTTTTATCTAATCCCTGAGTGGGATGGCCTCAAGATTTTGAGTATACACGTGGAACATAATTATTTAAAAGGAATAAGTTTTCTTGAATTATGTAATAATGTTCCATAGACATTTAAAGAGTTAAGCCGGTCAAGCTCAGCTCGGCAAGATGTACTGCAAGACCAGGCACCGGTGGAAAATATTGCTGGTAATATTCCTGCACCTGCTGCAGTTAAGAATGACTGCCTATTTGGATGTCATATTCCACAGGTATGTTTTCTCTGAGCACAACTTGGAAGTACTAGGAGATAGAAGATCTGCTTTGCCTGTACATAAAATGTATATGGACGTGAGGATTTACACTTAACCGGAAATTTTTTGGAAGTTATAATCCCCAACTATGAAAGAAGCTCTTAATTTCACATCCAAACAGGCAAAAGCCATCTCTAGGTCCTCCTCTTAATTTTGCTCCAACCCATCGTTAGACCTAAACCATCCATATTTCATTGGCTATTTCAACAAGAATACTAACGAGTCAGATCCCACGAGAATACAAGAATTCCAGAGAACAACAGTCACTAACGTAGGAGATGGTGTGTCAGTATATACATCCAAGGTAACTCCAACGCCTGGACTTAAAGTTAGTGGTGTCCCTGAAAAGTTTGTTTTCAAAGAAAAGTATGAAAAGCAAAAGCTACAAGTTGAGGGGAGAATGTCCAAAACTAGTGAATGATTTTTGGTTTTAATGGTTCTTTAAGCTGGGTGGAAAAGGAAGGTAAACATGTGGTTAGGAGTCCCATTGTTGTCGCAAGTCTAAAGTTTAATCCTTTGACAGGACAGAACTGATAATTCAATGATATTCCCTAACTTGGCTTCTAAGCGTATGTGATATCATATACACAATTATGAGTTAAAATTACATTATTATTACTCTGTTAGTTGGTATATATGCTAACTTCCTGATTTATGGATAAAAAATTTCTACGACCGATTACTTGAGTTTCACAATCAAACTCATCAAAGCACCTACTTAATCAATTATGAAAGAAGTACATAGGGAATTTCTAGTTTCTGTAGCACGTATTTCCAATCACAAAAAAATAAATCTGAGTAGAAATACAACATGTAAGCAGAACCTGTTAAAAAATCTCTATCGAAAAACTCTCTCATGCTCCCGGCGCATGGTAGCTAAACCAACTCCGTGGTGGTCGTCATGACGGGAGAAGGAAAACGAGGGCGTTGCCCCAGCCAAAGAAGCTACCGATTGTCTCCTTCGGAAGCTCAATTGGAACTAGTATACAACAATCTGCAGCATCTAAATTGCAATCGGAGAACAACACAAATGCACAATCGAGTGAGCAGAAGAATTCTAAGGAGCTCGGATCTACTTCGTCTACGATCGGAGCGGCAAAGAAACTTCATCTTGTAACTGAACAAGGATCTAAAGGTAAGAAGCCAGCTGAAATCAATAAGGAGCAAACAAATGAGAACATGAAGGATAAACCCAATAATATAGAAGCCATGAGTGGAGCAGAGAGCAAGTGAGTACGAAACAGCAAGCTATGGAAGTAATTGCGAAACCAAGAGCAAAAATTGAGAGTAAAAATTACAATGGAACAGTGATTAGGACTGAAGCACTGCCTGCAAAGACAAATCAGCCAACTCAACCATGGGTGAACCTATTTGCAAGCAGCTGAAAATGGTATGGCTTTATCCTACATCCCTCCTGCAGTTGTTAATGGTCAAATTGTAATTCAATTAGACAAAGATGAAGTTGAAGCTGAAATGGAAAAATGATATGCCAGGGTATAACTCTATGAAGAGATATATTGATTTTAATTGGAGCAATATAGCTTTGTTCATGCATGATGAAGCAAGAGATCCTCTATTCAGGGCCCTATTCCATTAACAATAGACTCATTATTCTAAAGCCTTGGACAGCGGATTTTAATTTCAATGAAGAATTTCCGACTGAAATACCATTGTGGGTCAACTTTCCCCAACTTCCCATGAACTGCTGGGGGCCTAAATCTTTGAGCATGATTGCCAGTGCGCTAGGAATTCCAATGCGTGCTTATGAGTACACAGCAAAGCAGAAAAGAGTGTCCTATGCAATAATACTGATAGAAATTAATGTTACAACGACTTTACCTGATGAGATTACGGTAATGGATCCAAATGGAAGAACATTTCAGCATGCCATCTTGTATGATTGGAAACAATTATTCTGTGAAAAATGCCAAGTAATTGGCCAGCTGGAAAAAAGGAAAAGGAACCACAGTTGGAGCAAGCAAGAAGAAGGAGAGGTCCAAAGAGAATAGAGCAACAATGGGTGTCAAAGAATGCAGGAATCAGTGAGCAAGCAGGCCCTAGTCAGATGCAAGAGCAACAATCTGTCCAACAGGCAGGGATGGCAAACGGTGCGATTCCGGGGGCAAACCCGCAAGGATTTCAACCTGCCCGCACAGTCCAGTATAGCATTTCCACCCGCGTCCACACGCCCCGCCCTGCATAAGTTTTTTTTCTTCATTTTGTTATTTTTTTTTCTTTTGAGATTTTGGATGGAATTTTCAGTTCAATAAAAAAAAATGCAAGATCTTTTATTGATCATGTACTGAATTAGTCAATTAGAAAAAAAATAAGTTTTTTCAGCTCATTGTAAAAACCGCAAATCGCCCTTTTAATGTATTATTATTCATTGTAAAGTAGTATTTTACATTATTACTATTTCTATTGATATTAACTCTCTCTATATTATTATCCCCTTTTCTCCACCTCTTTATCTTATCATTCACGATATATTAATTTTTTCTCTAATCTGATCACGAAATTGCAAGCAAGTATTCTACTCTTTGTCTATACACATTGAATAATTAAAAAAATCCGTTTAAAAAATATAAAACTGAAGTAGGCATATATATCAGGCAGAAAAAGAATACAAGAAGAACCAACGGTTTCATACACTTCTTTCATTTACTGAATGTGGTGTTAAAAAATTAATATTGTAATCATTGGCTGAAAAAAGTTTCGAAATGTTTCCACTAATGAACCCCATTTCTCTAAGATAATTTGAAATACTAAATTTGGTTAAGAATTTTAAATAGCTTTCACTCTTTTGATTAGAAAGTTTACCGCATTTTTAATCTTATATCTAGTTTTTGTGTTGCTGGATAATTTGCAGAATAGGCCAATCAGAAAAGTTGCTTAAACCCGTGTAAACCCGCATAGACCCTGCACCCGCCCCACCGCGCATCAGTTTTTTTAAAATTTACCTCAACCCGCCCCGCACCTGCACCTGCCCCGCGCAACCAAAAACCCGCACCGCATAGCTTAACCCGCACTGCCCCGCACCCACACCTGCACCGCCCCATTTGCCATCAGACAGATGGCCAAGGTCAGCTGCAACAAGGCATTGTTCCTTCACAGAAACAGCAACAAAGGGTGCTACAATTAAATACAAGTCCACAGAGTTCCACAAATATGATAAGTAGCGGAAAGAAGTGCAAGCAAGCCCAAAACTGAATGATAGCAACTTCAAATTGGCTGGGGACTACTGACTAATTATCAAATTGCTAGCAATTGCAGGATTTGGATTATGTGGGATACAAGAAGATATATAGTAGACAAGATTAAGGAGACCTCTCAAATGATTCATTGTCAGGTTAAAAGCAGGAATGATGGAATTGACTGTATGTTTGACTGTATGTTATCTGTCATCTAAGGTTTTAATAAGGAAACCTCTCAAATGATTCATTGTCAGGTTAAAGGCATGAATGATGGAATTGACTGTATGTTATCTATCATCTATGGATTCAATACATGTGAACAAAGAAAAGACCTTTGGGAGGCTTTGAAAGAAGTGGCGCAAGGAGTATCTGTACCTTGGCTTATTTGTGGAGATTTCGATGCACCCTTATATCCATAAAATAGGATCTTTGGGAACCCTGTTCTATTCTCGAAAATAAAAGATTTCTCAGAATGCATACATGATTTACTGGTGAATAAACTATCTTGGAAGGGGTGTATTATACTTGGACAAATAAACAACATGGACTTGATAGAATCTGCTGCAGACTGGACAGAGCATTTGGTAACTATGAATGGATGATGCACTGGGGACAAGTAGTGCTGGAGTACGATGTACCTAATATCTCTGATCATTCACCTATGTTAATCACTCTTGATGCCGCTCACACAAAATGTTATAGTCCCTCTTAGATTTACAGTATTTGGGCTGGTCATAGCACTTTTCTACCTATAGTAAAAGATATATGGCAAAGGAAGTTAGCAAGTGAAAAAATGAGGAATGTATGGATGAAGTTGAAGGTCCTCAAGACAGAACTTAAACGATTGAACAAGGAGGAGTTCGAAGCTATTTCTCAGAAGATTGATAAAGCCAAAGCTGACTTAAAGGTAATCCAAGAACATATGAACCATCAATGGGATGACAAGCTAAGAGATCAGGAAAAAACTACTCTCAAGGATCTAGAGAAATGGTCAATGGTGGAGGAAATTATCATGCAGCAAAAATTCAGAGCTAAATGGATACAACTTGGTGATTCTAAAACCAAGAATTTCACTGTTGTGGTCAAAGAAAGAAGTCATAGGAAACAAATAAGGGAGCTTAGTGCCTTAGATGGATCCAGGCTTACTAAAGAAGAAGATATCATAGAAGAAATTATTCAGTTTTACCGGAGCTTGATAGGAGCAACTTCCCAAGTACTATCAGCAGTTAACAAACTTAAAATGAAGAATGGCAAGATCCTCACCCACTAGCAGAGGCTTGAACTATGTAATGAAGTGTTGCTCCCAAACGCACACGCAAGTATACGTGGTCGTACAAGTAATAAAATGATAAGTCGAGTGTCGAACCCACAGAAATTTGTATCAACTACCCACTAAATTTACCAAGATTGTTAGTCAGTCAAGCCAAAATCGAGTTCAAGGATGTGATTATACTAAACTATCATTCTAATTAATAACTAAATTATCAAGTAGCAAAATAATTGTGGTGTATTCAACAAATATTGCAGGGTTGTGATCGATTCACCAATCCTATTATGTTCTAGTTAACTCTCTCTTTCATACAATTCACTCATGATTGCTAATTAATCGAATTATTGCTCTCATAGCCATCTCCCGAAGTACTACTCGCCTATTTAAAATAGATTAATGCCTATATTCCTATGGAATCAATCTATCAAAAACGCATTAAGATTACAATATTTAATTAAGCACAGTGACTAGGTATATTCCTATCCTAACCACAAATCTCCCCCCCCTCTCCCTCTAAGAGTTAAGATTGTGCTCTCTTCAATTATTCTCTAATCTAAATACGGCTTTCCCAAGCATAGCATAGATAGTAAATAGAACCTAACTGCTGGCGAGACAATTAAGCAATTAATCACAGAATTAAAAAAATAACATATATTAGTGACTTGTAATCAAGGTTAAGTCAACGTAAAACAACAATATTCATAGCTAAATCACAACCCCAGAACTATGGGTTTTAGCCACTCATGATCGTAGTAACAATTTTCCAAGTATTTTGCATAAATAAACTACTAAGAAAAGATAAAGGGATGAAGAACTCGATGATTTTATCCTCTAAAAGTTGTCCACGTGATGTTCTTTCCTCCGGTCACCAAAAACTCCCTCCAAGTGGCGTTTTTAGATCTATTTATATGTGTAGGAAAAGACCTAAACATGTAGGCCAAGTCCTAGTCAAACCCGGAAACGAATTAAGTCTTCAAAACTCGGATTAGACCTGGCCCCAGGCCTGGCATCGCCAGCCTAACGCCAGCTTCAGCCTGGCCTTTGCCTTGCAACGCCAGCCTAACGCCAGCTTTAGCCTGGCCTTTGCCTTGCAACGCCAGCCTAAAGCCAGCTTCAGCCTGGCCTTTGCCTTGCAATGCCAGCCTAAAGCCAGCTTCAAGCCTGGCGTCGCCAGGTTCTCTCATTCAATGCTCTCGCACATGCTTTTGACTTGTAGGTCTTCTTTTTCTTCTACTTTTATCTCCAATTCACCTACACATAAAATGGACCCTATTACATGCAAATAAGGTGTACTTTACCATTAAAACGTATAAAAATGCAAGGCAAATACTGTGCTAAACTATGAATTATAGCCACACATCAATACCCCACACTTAAATATTGCTCGTCCTCGAGCAATCAAACTACACTTATAGACACAACCTATTAAGTAATTCCCTTAACTCATTATGCCAAGAATCTTTAAAATAGACTAAGCACAAGGGTGTAACATCTTCACCTCAAGATTTGACTCACAAGTACCATGTTTTATCTCACAATTCACTCACTTACTCTAACATAGAGGTCAATGATATTACCTTTCCTTCATGAATCAAGTGTCCTCACACAACAAAAGAGAGTAGTTCCACACACAATAAAATTTTAAGAACAATCAGGAACTCAAGTTAGAAAGAATTCACTCACTCTCAGAAATAACATTCATATGCTACAAAAGATGCATCATAGGCTTGCCCGTAGTGTAATACTCGACTAATCGAGCTCATTCAATCTAAGATCAAGTAGGACTTTTATTGGTTGTAATGTAGGATGTGGGTCGGGTAGGATACATTTGGATATAAGAGTGACTACACCTCCCTAAGTACTTTAATACATACACTTTAATATTTAACCCCACACTTATGTCAAACCATAACTCCACCTTCACATCAATGTATATTAACTCTATACTTCTTTAAGCACAATTACATCAAGAGTTACCACTATCAAGGAATATTTTTTACAACAATATGACTTCTTTTTTTCTTTTCTTTCTTTTTCAATTCAAGTGGCTTTTCTTATTTTATTTTTTTCAAAACAGTGCACCTTTCTCTTTATTTCATTAGTTTCACTCAAAAGCCAAACCAACCACCCCACACTTTAACTTTTACAAAGTTCATAACAATTCAAGTGCTCATGAAAGGTGAAAAGGTTCAAATAGATGGTTAATTCAAACAAATGGGTAAGGCTTGTAATGTGGTTGCCAAAGAAACAAGATTACAGGCTCAAAGGGATTAACTACGATACATAACAATAAGGCGGGTAAATTATATAACTGATTCAAAAAAGAAACACCCATATCACTTCCAAGACTAAACAAAACTACTATTTCGCTTTGCAAACACACGGGGCAAGTTCTAGACATCAAATACAATGCACAGAATTACACACAAACCTCACACACACATGGCACATAACTCACTCAGGATTGGACTTATCAAGAGATTCTAGTCAAAGAAGTTAAGCAAAGTTAAGATCATACGATTTAAGCTACTTATACAAGAGTCAAAAATTAGGCCTAAGCGTCACAACCAAAGTACTCACTATTCTCAAGGCATAACAAAGTCAAGAGATATTGCTCCAATTCACTTCATCTCACAGTGTCTCCTACTCCTAAAAAATAAAACTACCTACACCGGGTTCAAATAAAACCCTTGAAAAAGAACCGCGATACAAAAAAAAACCAAGGGGGAATTATTACACTACCTAACAAAAGAAAATCTTTTTGTTTTTTTTTTCTTTCAACTTAAATCCCTCAAGAGACATGTCAAATGAGATCCATCGTCGGGAGAAGTCAAACTTTTCTACTTTTTTTTTTCTTAAATAATACACAACTTCGGGAAAAAAAATTAACATTTTTCTACATCCACTACTAATTATTTAGAGAATTCTCCCACCCCACACTTAGAAGAGTGCAGTGTCCCCAATGCAAAAATAAGCAAAACAATAATGAAGGTGGACAAGAAACTCCCTGAAAGGCCAAAGGACGAAGCAATAACGGCTCACAGGTACTCAGACTTTCCCCATGTATGATCTTTTGTGTGGCACTCCACACTTAGTTCTCACCATCTAACTCGCTTTTGCACTCTTCCAATAGCTTTGCCTCCTATGATTATAATCCTATAAAATTAAAACAAACACTAAAAAATAATATAATAAAAACAAAAATAAAAGAAAGAAGTAAAGCTGGGTTGCCTCCCAACAAGCGCCTGATTTAACGTCGCGGCATGACTCAGAATCTCGCTTACTCATTAACGAGTACAACCTTGGTCTTCTCACGATCAATTATTCCTCGCCAATAATGCTTTACTCTGTGTCCATTCACCAAAAAATTTCTTTCACCATTCAAAGTTCGCAGCTCAATTGCACCATAAGGAGTTACTCTCACTACCTCAAACGGGCATGACCATCTCGATTTTAACTTCCCAGGAAATAGCTTTAGTCTAGAATTGAACAATAATACCTGTTGGCCTGGCTCGAAGTGACGCGGCTTGATATGCTTGTCATGTCATCTTTTTGTCTTTTCTTTGTAAAGCTTAGCATTTACATAAGAGTGCAGCCTGAACTCATCTAACTCATTCAACTGCAAAAGTCTTTTCTCGCCCGCGGCTTCAAGGTCCATATTTAACTTCTTAATGGCCCAATATGCTTTGTGTTCAAGTTCAACAGGCAAGTGACATGCCTTCTCATAAGCTAGCCTATACGACGACGTCCCAATTGCCGTTTTGTATGCAGTTCTATATGCCCACAAGGCATCATCTAACTTTGTAGCACATTCTTTTCTATTCACACTCACCGTCTTCTCTAAGATTTGCTTTATTTCTCTATTAGACACCTCAACTTGTCCACTTGTTTGAGGATGATATGTTGTCGCAACTCTATGGCGGACTCCATATTTAGCTAGAAGGTTATTCAACAACCGATTGCAAAAGTGTGTCCCTTTATCAGTAATCAAAGCATGTGGAGTCCCAAACCTCGAAAATATATTATTTTTCACAAACACAGCTACCACCATGGCATCATTTGTTGGCAATGCGATCGCCTCTACCTATTTTGACACGCAGTCAACTGCTAGCAAAATGTATTTGTTTCCCCTGGACAATGGGAATGATCACATAAAATCTATCCCCCATACATCAAAAATCTCAAACTCTAGGATGTTATTCAAAGGCATCTCATGCCTCATAGTGATTGTTTCTATTCTCTGACACTGGTCACACTTCTTAACAAATGCATGGGCATCCTTGAATAAAGTTGGCCAAAAGAAACTGGATTGTAATACCTTTGCAGCTGTTCTATCTCCTCCATCATGGCCCCCATAAGGTGATGCATCACAATCATACAACACTAATTCTACCTCCTTTTCTGGAACGCATCTCCTCATCAACTGATCAGCACATTGCTTGTACAAATATGGCTCATCCCAATAGTAGAAGTTCACATCATGTAGAAACCTCTTTCTAGCTTCAGATTCAATTTCAGGAGGAAGTACCCCACTCACAAGATAATTCACATAGTCTGCGTACCATGGGGGAGGGTCTTGGGTGATAGCAAAAAGATGCTCATCAGGAAATACTTCTTTAATTTGGCCTCCCTCCTACATGTGGTCGTGATTTTCCAGCCTTGATAGATGATCAGCTACTTGGTTCTCTGTGCCCTTTCGATCTCGTATTTCTACATCAAATTCCTGCAACAACAAAACCCAGCGCATCAATCTAGCCTTAGATTCCTTTTTTGTAAATAAATACCTGATTGCTGCATGATCGATATGGACTATGACTTTTGTTCTCACCAAGTATGCCCGAAATTTCTCAAAGGCCCACACAACGGCTAACAACTCCTTTTCAGTGGTGATGTAATTCAGTTGTGCATCATCAAGAGTCTTACTCGCATAGTAGATGGAATAAAATAGCTTGTCTTTCCTCTGGCCTAGTACTGCCCCAATAGCATGGTCACTCGCATCACACATAAGTTCAAATGGTAAGGACCAATCTGGTGCCACAATAATGGGAGCATCCACCAACTTCTTTTTGAGTTCTTCAAATGCCTTGAGGCAGGCGTCATCAAAATTGAAAGTTATATCTTTTTCAAGCAACCTACACAAAGGAGTAGCAATTTTAGAAAAATCTTTAATAAAGCGTCGATAGAATCTCGCGTGTCCCAAGAAACTTCAGACACCCTTCACAGAAATAGGTGGAGGTAATTTTTCAACCGCCTCCACCTTCACCTTATCAACTTCAATGCCGCTCCTAGACACTCTGTGACCCAACACAATGCCTTCCTACACCATAAAATGGCATTTTTTCCAATTCAATACCAGATTTGTTTCTTCACAACGGACCAACACCTTGCTCAAATTCTTCAAACAATCATCATAAGAAGACCCAAAGACCAAAAAATCATCCATAAAAACTTCCACAAATATTTCCACCATATCAGTGAAAATAGCCATCATGCATCTCTGGAAAGTAGCTGGTGCATTACAAAGACCAAACGGCATTCGCTTGAAGGTGAAAGTGCCATAAGGACAAGTAAAAGTGGTCTTCTCCTGATCCTCTGGGCATATGACAATCTGATTGTATCCTGAATAACCATCAAGGAAGCAATAATATTCATGCCCCGCTAATCTATCCAACATTTGGTTAATGAATGGAAGTGGAAAGTGGTCCTTGCGGGTTGCTTTGTTGAGCCTTCTATAATCGATACATACTCTCCACCCCATCACAGTGCAAGTAGGAATTAGCTTATTTTTCTCATTCGCAATCCCAGTCATCCCCCCTTTTTGGGCACACATTAAACTGGGCTTACCCAATTGCTGTAAGAAATAGGAAAGATGATACCTGCATCGAGCAACTTAATTACTTCCTTTTTTACGACCTCCTTCATAATTGGATTTAAACTCCTTTGCTGCTCAACACTAGGGCGGTGTCCATCTTCCAAGAAGATTTTATGCATGAAAAACGATGGATTGATTCCCTTGATGTCAGCAATTGTCCACCCAATAGCCTTTTTATTCTCGTGAAGTACTTTGAGCAATTTTTCTTCTTGTGTATTGGTCAAGCTGGACGAAATAATCACGGGCAATATCTCAGAGTTCCCCAAATAAGCATAGCGCAGATGTACTGGTAGGGGCTTAAGTTCTAGCTTTGGAGCTTCTTCAATAGATGGCTTAGGAGGGGTTAGAGTGATATGCCTATCCAACTCCTCAAATTTTTCAAACCCATGGACATAATTGCAGGAGATATCAAGTATTTGCTCAATTTCTCCCGTCAATTCATCTTCGATGTCTTCTTCATCCCCAATCAAAGCTCGTTCAAGAGGATCTATAGGGCTCATATAAGGCACTAATGATTTAGCATCACTTTCCATCACAGAAATCAGGGATAGCTCTTCATAGTGGGCTGGTAATCTGAGTACTTTATATACATTGAATACCTCCACTCGATCGCCTACTCTCATCGTTATCTTTCCTTTGCAAACATCAATAATAGCTTGACCCGTGTCTAAAAATGGACGCCCCAAAATAAATGGGACTTCCTGATCAGGCTCGTAGTCCAAGATAATTAAATCAGCAGGGAATATGAAAGAACCCACTTGAACTAACACATCTTCAATTACTCCTTCAGGATGAGCAAGAGAGTGATCAACCAACTGTAAGATTACCGTTGTTGGGCATGGTTCACCCAACCCCAACTGTCTGGACACAGATAGCGACATCAAATTGATGCTCACTCCAAGATCACATAAGGCTCGCCCGACTGCATGCTTACCAATCGAGATTTGGATAATGAAACTACCCGGATCCTTCAATTTCTGAGGTAGCTTGCTTTGAATTCTTAAGCTACATTCCTCAGTGAGTGCCACAGTTTCGAACTCGGTCAGCCTTCTTTTATTTGCCACTATGTCCTTGATATATTTTGCATATTTGGGCACTTCTTGCAAGATGTCTACCAATTGAATATTAATTTGCACCTGCTTCAAAATATCAAGAAACTTTTTATACGCTGCATTATCCTTCACTTTCTACAATCTTTGTGGAAATGGAGGTGGTGGCCTCGCAACCAATGGTGGGGGTTGCTCAGCCACCGCCTCTTCAGCTGGCTTCTCTCACTCCTTTAATTTTTCTGATTTTGATTCTATAGTGGCTGGGCTCTCATTAAAAGTCACATGTTTTCTCTTTTTCGACTAGACTTCTTCTAATTGTCTCCCATTCCTCAATGACACGACATTAATGGATGCCTTAGGATTAGCTTCAGTGTCACTTGGAAGAGCTCCAACTGGTCTAGTATTTTGGGCACTAGCCAGTTGTCCCACTTGGCGCTCCAAATTTCTCATTGTTGTGGCTTGGGCCTGCTGGTCAACCATCACTTTCTTTATCATCTTTGCGGTGTGGGCTTGCTGGTCAGCCATCAATATTTTCATCATTTCCTCAATATAACTTGTTGAGATTGCATGTTGTTCAGTCTGAGGTGGTCTATATTGTTGTTGAGGTGCTTGTGGTCGGTATTGATTTTGAGCACCTTGATTTCCACCCCAAGAGAAGTTTGGTTAGTTTCTACAGTTGGGATTGTAAGTGTTCCCATATTGGTTCGCCTGACCCCTATTTGCATTACCCACAAAGCAGACAGACTCTGGTTTTACTGGGCATAAGTCACTCATGTGACCCTCTCCACATACTTCACAAAACACTTGAACCAGTTGCACTGGTTGAGCTTGCTGCTTGTTAATAACCAAGGTCATCTGATTGACTTGGTTGGTCAGTGTAGAAATTTGCGTTGATAATGCCGAGATGACATCTAACTCGAGAACCCCTGCAGATATTTGCACCGTGTGTCTGCCCATTTATCCTTGCCAATCCGGATTGCTTTTGGAGAATTTCTTCAATAATGCATATATCTCGTCAAAGCTTTTCTCTAACACTTGAACTCCAGCTGCAGCATCTACCATAATTTTTGTTTCAGGATGTAGCCCTTCTATGAAAGTGTGAGCTATATGCTGTTGTGGATCCTCATGTGGAAGACCCATAAATTGCCCATTCGCATGAAGTAGCTGGATCATGCTCTGTTTCAGCTCAAAGTGCCCAGTGATTCTGGGCTTCACGATGCTGGAGGTGACATTAGCAATGCTGGGCATTGCCACCTCCTGAACAGCCATGTGTTGCTCCTCTGCCACGTTCACATGAAATTGAATGAGTGCTTGAAGATTATTTGTATCCCTTGCTTCCCTCAACCTCTTATGAAATGTTTTCTCAGGTTCGGGGTCAAAGCCTTGAAGTCTGTCCTGGCTTCTGACCCTACGCATTCAATCAAAGTTCCTGAGACCAGAGCAACAATCAAGTAACGTTAGACTTGACGAAATAAACAATTAAAGAAAAAACTAGAAAGTAGTCTATATTCAAGTCCCCGGCAATGACGCCAAAAACTTGTTGCTCCCATTTCTCCCAAACGCACACGTAAGTTTACGTGGTCGTACAAGTAATAAAATGATAAGTCGAGTATCGAACCCACAGAGACTTGTATCAACTACCCACTAAATTTACCAAGATTGTTATTCAGTCAAGCCAAAATCGAGTTCAATGATGTGATTATACTAAACTATCATTCTAATTAATAACTAAATTATCAAGTAGCAAAATAATTGTGGTGTATTCAGTAGAGACAAATATTCCAAGGTTGTGATCGATTCACCAATCCTATTGTGTTCTAGTTAACCCTCCATTTCATACAATTCACTCATGGTTGCTAATTAATCGAACTATTGCTCTCACAGCCTTCTCCCGAAGTACTACTCGCCTATTCAAAATAGATTAACGCCTATATTCCTATGGAATCAATCTATCAAAAATGCATTAAGATTACAATATTTAATTAAGCACGGTGACTAGGTATATTCCTATCCTAACCACAAATCCCCCCCCCCCAAGAGTTAAGATCGTGCTCTCTTCAATTCTTCTCTAATCTAAACACGGCTTTCCCAAGCATAGCATAGATAGTAAATAGAACCTAACTGTTGGCCAGACTATTAAGCAATTAATCACAGAATTGAAGAAACAATATATATTATTGAATTGTAATCAAGGTTAAGTCAACGTAAAATAATAATATTCATGGCTAAATTACAACCCCAAAACTGTGGGTTTTAGCCACACATGATCGTAGTAACAATTTTTCAAGTATGTTGCATAAACAAACTACAAAGAAATAATAAAGGGATGAAGAACTCGATGATTTTCTCCTCCAAAAGTTGTCCACGTGATATTCTTGCCTCCGGTCGCCAACAATTCCATCCAAGTGGCGTTTTTAGGTCTATTTATATGTGTAGGAAAAGACCTAAACGTGTAGGCCAAGTCCTAATCAAACCCGAAAATGAATTAAGTCTTCAAAACTCGGATTGGACCTGGCCCCAGGCCTGGCGTTGCTAGCCTAACGCCAGCTTCAGCCTGGCCTTTGCCTTGCAACGCCAACCTAATGCCAGCTTCAGCCTGGCCTTTGCCTTGCAACGCCAGCCTAAAGCCAGCTTCAGCTTGGCCTTTGCCTTGCAACACCAGCTTCAAGCCTGGCGTCACCAGGTTCTCTCATTCAATGCTCCCGCACACGCTTTTGACTTGTAGGTCTCCTTTTTCTTCTACTTTCATCTCCAATTCACCTACACATAAAATAGACCCTATTACATGCAAATAAGGTGTACTTTGTCATTAAAACGTATAAAAATGCAAGGCAAATAATATGCTAAACTATGAATTATAGCCACACATCATGAAGTAACAGAGAGGTAAATTCGGGCAGACTTAGAGTCTATTGGGGATGACAAAACACCAGGTATAGACGGATATAATGCCACTTTCTTTACGAAATCTTGGCACATTATCAAGGAGGAGGTAATAGGGGCAGCACATAATTTCTTTACTAGTAGCAAGATTTACAAGGCTATAAATTGCACATCTATTACTCTAATACCAAAAACTGAGAACCAACTACTGTCAAAGAATACAGGTCAATTGCTTGTTGCATTATTCTATACAAGTAAATATCCAAGGTGTTAGTAGCAAAGATTCAAAAGGTTGTTCCAGATATAGTACGTAATGCATAGGCTAGGTTCATCGGAGGAAAATAGGTGATAACATTATTCTAGCTCATAAACTAGTTATATCCTATACAAAGAAAACATATTTCTCCCGGTTCATGATTAGAATTGACCTCCAAAAGGCTTATGCCTCTGTAGGATGGGTCTACTTGGAGCAAGTAATGGCAAAGTTGGGATTCCCTTCTAAGTTTACAGCATGGGTCATGAAATATGTAAAGACTGTTAGATATATCATCCTAGTTAATAGGGAGTCATCATAACCTTTTGATGCTGCTAAAGGGCTCAAGCAAGGAGATCTTAGGTCCCCTTTTCTTTTTGTTATAGTAATGGAATATCTTAGTAGAAACTTACTCGGGCTAATAAAAAAATAGGAGTTTACTATCATCATAGGTGTGCAAAGTTAGGTATTACACACCTATCTTTTGCAGATGACTTTATTCTCTTTGTTAGGGGTGATCTTCCCTCTGTCAAGGCTTTACATCAGTGTTTCATACAATTCTCTGCAGCTTCAAGATTGCAAGCAAATCTTGAAAAGAGTTCTATATATTTAGGAGGGATATCGCAGAAAATGATAGAATTCTTCAGCTTTTGGGGTTCTCTAGTGGTGAATTGTCGTTCAAGTATCTTGGTATTCCACTCTCTACAAAGAAGTTATCCCTGATTCAGTAGCAACCTCTAATTGAAAAGATAGTTATAAAAATCTCATCTTGGATGGCTAAGAAGCTATCCTATGCAGGAAGGGCTCAACTAATACAATTAATTTTGTTTGGAATCTGAGCATATTGGGCTTGTGCTGCCTGCTAAAGTACTCAAACTTATTGATGCATACTGCAGGAGCTACTTATGGTCTAGAAGTAACATAATTACACGAAAAGTATTAGTAGCATGGGATAGAGTATGCACTCCCAAGAGTGTTGGAGGACTGAATTTGATCAACTTGCATATATGGAATAAAGCTGCAACAACTAATATATGTTGGGATCTAGCTCACAAAGAAGATAAGTTGAGGATAAAATGGGTTCACACGTACTACATTAAAGGGAAGCAACTGAAGGGTATGCATGTACCACAATAGGCATGTTAGGATGGTAAGAAAAATTATGGAAGCAAAGAATGTACTGAATCAAGTCCAATATCAACACATTGCTGGAAAGAGTATCACGAGACAGATATATGTTCGAGATCAACCTAGAGTTCCATGGAAATCCTTGGTCTTCCAGAACCCTGCTAGGCCAAAAGCCAGGTTCACTCTATGGCTGCTGCAAATGCAAGGCAAATTAGTAACTGCTGACAGGCTAACTAGATGGGGAGTTGTGGTTAATTCAAATGCGCTATGTGCCAGAACTTTGATGAAACAAGTGAGCACTTGTTTATGGAGTGTGAGTTTGCTAAAAGACATGTTGAATAGATTAATACAATGGATACAAGATCAAACCTTCAATATGACTGTCAGAAAATAACCTGTGCAAGAAGTGATCAATAGAGCCAAAGGACATCACAAAAAGCCCAGATTTTCAAAAGGGTCTCTACAGAAGTTGTACACAATATCTGGATCGATAGAAATATGAGAATATTTTAGAAAAGCAGTAGAAAATGGGATTCGATAGCTAAAGAAATTGCGTGTGTCTGCAGTATTCGAGCTCCAACTGGACTTAGAAATCTGATCCATAGTTTCATCTTATAGAAAATTAGAGCTTGTGTACAGTACAGATAGAGTTGTTTTTCTTTATGATAGCTAACAAGTCTAGTTAGCTATGGCTTTGTAAAGATATAATTCTTGGTGATTAATACAAAAAGATAATTACCAAAAAAAAGAAATACAACATATTTATTTTTATTAGACATCTTCGATTTTTGCAAAACCGTCTTTAATTGAGTCACTACTTTTTATAATTAAAAATATTTCTTAAACAGTAGGAAAAAAAGTGTACTAGAAGAGAAAACCATTGATTTCTCAATCAGTAGAATATTATCATGTCAAGTGAAACAAAGAGAGTATAAAATACGAACTAAAGAAATAACATTCAAATTTTCTTTATTTACATGAACAATATGGGTTCGGAATGTTAAAATTTGCTTAACTCTAGATAAAAACCCGACTTGTCTTAAAACATTCAGTCATGTCATTCTTAGAGCATATTCTTATGTACAAGCTTTAAAACTCAATCTTTGGGAACCTTTACTGAACCTTTTTTTTACACTTGTAATTTTTAATGAAAATCTCACTTTCACTTGTTATGCTGCGAATGAAGGTTGTTGTGGTAAAATTAGTTAGCGATAGTTGGACGAATGACGAGATGACACGTGCAACAAAAGACAGGTAAGATGTGAGTGAGCAAATAATTGGCACCAAATACAAGCATCTGACTGGTGCTGAGCGAATCCCGAAGGCATCGAATCCGAAAACAAAAATTTGAAAGTAAGGCATCGGTTTAAAAGCACAACATTCAATGAGCAACCGCTACAAGGAATCTCTGTATTTATGATCAACCGTTATGCAGCCATCAATGGCGATTTTATTCTCATTCAAGAGGAGCTTGATCTGGGTATCTTGTCTCCCTAAATAGGGCTAAAGATAGGAGAATTAGGATCCATAGTAGGACACGAAACATTATGTACACAAAAGCAAAAATCAGTTCTCATTCTATAAAATTGCTCTTTTACTTTGTTCTTAATATTGTTATTGTTTTTGCTACCGGAGAAGCTAGATTCATATCCATGCTCGTATTTCCTCCAAGTTTATTTTATAATCTTATTTCTATTCTTATTTATTTCATATTTTTAGGTCAAATTAATTCACGTATCTATAAACCATGTTACAAATTCAACTGTACTGTTTTACGTGTAAACAAAGGTTGTGCGCCCACCGTGGGGCATAGACAATTGTTTAATTTCTTTGATATATTCATATGTTTCTAACAAATTTTGATCCCTTTCTTAGCAAAATAAAAATCAGATATGGCAGCTATGATGTGAACAATGCCTACAATGTTGGAACACACAATGAGCGAGAGGATGTGTTCCAGTAGGAAGATTCAATTAGTGAAACTCGCAACGACGGAGATGAGGCAACTTTGGTTCACGAAGAGCAAAATCCTCACCATGTGAGAAGTTCAACTCCTAATGATGCGAATGATGAACATGTTCGGGAAACAGTCAAAATCCTGAGAGAGCAACAAAGGAAAATTATGAAGCATCTCTCAAGGCAAGACCGAGTGATGACATAATTGAAGCAGGCATTTTCGGTTGCTTCTAATAACCCCAATGGAGCCGTTCGGATTCCTCCCAGCGTGCCTGGGAATCAAACAATGCAAAGAACCGATAACGTTGCTCCGAGAGAGGGATTCGGGTTTAACAAAAATAAAGCGGGTGGTGCCGGTAGTGGATCCGGGAATGACAGCAATGCTAACGATCCTTTCAAAACTGAACTCATGATATTCATGAGGGAGATTAATGAAAGAATGGACCAAAACACTAAATAATTTCATGCTCGGATGGATCAGATCTCGAGAGCGCCGCTGGCAGATTCCAAGAATATATGTAGTTGCTGTTCAAACCAAGTGCGGCCCAAAAGTTGATTCTGAAAAGGTTTAAGATGACGGATATTCTGAAGTATGATGGGACTTCGGATCCACAGGAGCATATCACGACCTAAACTATGGCTGTGAAGGGAAATCACTTGGCCTAACACGAGATCGAATCTGTCTTACTCAAGAATTTTTGAGAAACCCTAACGAAGGGTGATTTAACATGGTATTCCCTTTTACTTGAGCATTCCATTAACCCTTTTAAAATGCTTGTAGATTCTTTCATTTAAGATCATGCTAGGGCAAGGAATGTCCAAGCTAGAAAGGCGTACATATTCAGAATCGCCGAAGGAGAATCCAACTATTACGAGAGTTCGTGATCCGATTTCAGAAGAAAAGGATGTTGTTGCCTGCGGTACCGCATGGGTGGGCAGTTGAAGCATTGATAAAAGGTCTCAACCCCTTGAGCTCTGATGCCTCCAGAAAATTGAAGGAAAGCTTGTTAGAATTTTAGGCAACCACATGGGTGTCCATAATCGCTATAAGCCAAAATTAGAATAGAAGATGATCAATTGAGTTCGTTGATGTCTTTCAAAGGATGTAGTCGTAATCGCAATTAGAAAAAATTCAAAACTAATTTCGATGTAGATTGGAGGTCTTCTAGGAGTCGCTTTCATCCTTATGAAAGGGTTGAGGGGCATGGAAGTAAAGGATTTCAGTCATGAGACAAGTTTGCTACCAATAGAAGAGCGAATCTTGCTCAGAATAATAGAGCTTTACGGGAGAAGGAATCTTCAGGGTCACGAGATTCAGCATATCCCCAGTTATCTGACTATGATTTTAACATCAGCTTGGTAGAGTTGGTGTCGACTATGAAGAATATTAAGAAGTCTAGGTTTCTGAAATCAATCCGATCGGATTCTAGCCAAAGGGATCCTAATCTATGGTGTGAGTTCCATGGAACTCATGGTCACAGGATTGGGGACTGTTGATACCTTCGGGAAGAGGTGGCAGCATTGTTCAAGAATAGTCACCTCAGAGATTTCTAAGTGATCGGGCCAAGAATAATTATGGGTAAAGCAGAGATGTTGCTAAACTATCAAAACCGTCTGCAGGGTCACCTCGCATGGCGATTAACATGATATTTGGTGGTGACGAAGTAAATGGGGTGACATTTTCGGCAGTAAAGAAGGCGAAGATATCAATAACTCATGGCAAGAGGGTTCGTGAAGTTTCAGAAGACGACATCACCGTTACAGAGAAAGATGTTGATGTACTTATTCTACCACACAACAATGCTCTGGTAATATCTCTTAATGTTTTAGATTTGAAAATTAAACATATGTTGGTTGATCCAGGTAGTTCAGCCAACATCATACAGTGGAGAGTTTTGGAGAAAACAAAGTTAACCAGAAACAAAGTTCCGGCAACAAAGATTCTGGCTGGGTTTAACCTAACGAGTGTCACAACCCGAGGAGAGATCCTTTTGCCAACGCATGCCGAAGGCGTAACAAAGACCACTCTGTTTGGATACATAAAATGAAGGCTGCACCATCACCATATCATCAACTGCTAAAATTTCCCACTCCGAAAGGGGTCAAGCAGATCAGAGGTCAGTCGGCTGTAAGAGAGATAAACACAGTTACCTTGTCTAGTAGCAAGGGGAACGAAATAGGAAAATATCAACTATTGGAGTCGGTGCCCTCTTCCACTCCGATTGAAGATATTGGAGAAGAGGAGTCATAAGATTTTTAGCAGGTACCGAGATCTTTTTAGGTACCGGAGGAAACATACGCGACCAAATCAATTGCTGTAGAACTCGAACAAGTGGCCTTATTTACGGAGTTTTTAGAAAGAAATTTCCACTTAGGAACAGGGTTGAGCCCCGAACTCAGGTTAAAAATTATTAATTTTCTAAAAGCTAATGTCGATTGTTTTGCATGGTCGCATTCAGACATGACAGGTATTCCATTGGAAATGGTTGTCCATAAGCTGAGTTTGGATCCTACCTTTCCTCTTGTAACGACCCGGCCGGTCATTTTGAGTATTATAACCCTGTTCCCCCATTTATTACTCAATTTATACTTTACAGTTATTTTATGACTTGCCGGATTAGTTAGCTCGGGTCCGGAAGGAATTCGGAGTGAAATGAGATACTTAGTCTCATAATTAAAAATTTTAAGTTAGAAAAGTGACCGAATATGGACTTATGTGTAAACGACCTCGGATTTGAATTTTGATAATTTTAATATCTCCGTATGGTGATTTCGGACTTAGGAGTATGTCCGTAAAATTATTTGGAGGTCCGTAGTGGAATTAAGCTTGAAATGCCGAAAGTTGAATTTTTGAAAACTTTGATCGGGGGGTTGACTTTTTGATATCGAGGTCGGAATCCGATTCTGAAAATTTGAATAGGTCAGTTATGTCATTTATGACTTGTGTGCAAAATTTGAAGTCATTCCGAATTGATTTGATCTGTTTCGGCACAAGATATAGAATTTGAAAGTTCAAAGTTCATAGATTTTGATTTGAGGTGCGATTCGTCGTTTTGATGTTATTTGATGTGATTTAAGAATTTGACTAAGTTCGTATAATGTTTTAGGACTTGATGGTATATTTGGTTGAGGTCCCTGGGGGCCTCGGGTGAGTTTTTCGGATGCCTAACAGATCGAATTTGGATTTGGAGGAGGAGCTGAAGCATCTCGGCATCTGGTATGATCGCACCTACGCGAAAAAGGGCCGCAGGTGCGAGCTCACGGATGCGAGGAATTAGTCGCGGAAGCAGAAAATGCATGGGCTGGCCAGGCACCGTGGGTGCGAAAAATTTTGCCGCGGGTTGTGCTAAGAATTTTATCGTGGGTACGAAGCCGCAAGTGCGAAGAAATCACTGCGGGTGCGAAAACCACTGGGCAGTACAAAAACAGAGGGGTTCCGAGCTTTTGCCATTTTGGGGCATTTCAAGCTCGGGTTGGGCGATTTTTGAGCGAGGTTTTCACGAGAAAACTCGAGGTAAGTCCCTTGTGATCATTTGTACTCCATAATATTGAATTATCATCGAATAATTCGACTAGATTACATGTTTTTGAGGTGTAAATCGGGGATTTGAACTTAGGGATTTGAAAAATAGATTTGAAGATTTGGAGGTCCAGTTGAGGTCGGATTTTGGAAAAATTGGTATGGGTAGACTCGTGATGGAATAAGATTTCGGATTTTGTAATTTTTGTTGGGTTCCGAGATGTGGGCCCCACGGGCGATTTTTGGAGTGTAATTTCGGATTTTTGCGAAAAACTTGCATTTGCTTATGGAATTAATTTCAATAAATTTTATTGACTGAATCAAATTATTTGTGGCTAGATTCGAGGCGTTTGGAGGCCAATTCACGAGGAAAAAACATTGCAGAGTAAATAATTTCACGGTTTGAGGTAAGTAATAGTTTTAAATCTGGTCCTGAGGGTATGAAACCCCAGAATTTGGAATCATGTGATTACTTTGGAGGTGACGCACATGTTAGGTAACGGGCGTATGGGCGTGCACCGAGGGGATTGTGAATTGATCCGCCCCGTGAGACTGTGAAGTTGAATAACTTGTTGTTAGCTATGTGCTCTCTATGTGTTGTGGAAATTTGACTAGAAATCATGTTTAGGCTATATGTTAGTACTGTTGGGACCCACAGAGGTCATGTACATGTTGAACTATTTGCTTAATTGTTGTTTGTACTTAGTCATAATTTACATGATTATTTTATCTCAGTCTCTATTGTTCATTATTGATGCATTATATCATTGTTGTTTGGGCTGATTTTCATGATTTTTGAGAGCCCGAGAGACTGGAGAGATTTATGACTGAGCAAGGCCGAGGGCCTGATTGTGAGATATATTACTATAGCACGTGAGTTGGCCGTGCGGATACATATATTATACTATAGCACGCGAGTTGGTCGTGCAACACGTGAGTTGTCCGTGCAGATCCTTATATTATACTATAGCACGTGAGTTGACCGTGCGGATCCATATATTATACTATAGCACGTGATTTGGCCGTGCAGCACGTGAGTTGTCCATGAAGATTATAGCGCTTGGGCTGTAGGAGCCCCTCAGGAGTCTGTACGGCCCCAATGAGTACGGGTACCCATTGAGTGTGAGTGTTGAGGGATGGGAGCCCAGTGAGTGCTGAGGGCTGGGAGCCCAGTGAGTGATTGTTGTCCTGAAAGGCTGTACTTGTTTTTCATTTGTTGATGCACTTAGTTTCTATCTGTTATTATTGTGAACTCTCTGAATGATTTTATATCCGGATTACATGAACTTGAACTGTATAAAATTGATTTGACTTAAACTGTTGGATTTGAAAGCATGCCTATTCTTTGCTGGAATTACTGAAAGTGAACTATAACTGTGTAGCTCGTCATTATCTCCAGTTCCTTAGTTATTATTATTACTTGCTGAGTTGGTTGTACTCATACTACACCCTGTACTTTCTGTGCAAATCTAGTTATTTTCGGACATAGCGGGTGCTAATTCTCTCGCACAGTTAATCTTCTGGAGATTCTGAGGTAGCTGCCGTATTTCGCAGACCTTGCATCTTCTTCCCTATCCTCTCATTTACTGTATTTGGTCTCAGACTATTATATACCGTATTTTCCATACTTGTATTCAAAAGGCAAGTGGCCAGATGAGCTACCAGGTGTGTTGCATATCGAACAACGACGAAATCGAGCACGGGTGAAACACCCTTTTCACTTGTATACAATGCAGAAACTTTAATCCGGTGGAGGTTGGGGAACTGACCTTTAGGTATTACCGAGCAAACGAAGAGGCAAATAATGAAGCATTGCTGGTTAAACTGAATTTTCAGCATCAGATCTGGCGTATGTGAGGATGGTGGCACAAAAACAAAGAATGGAAATATATTACAAGAGCAAAGCAAATATTCAATATTTTAAAGTCAGAGATTTGGTTTTGATAAAGGTAACTCAAAGTACTCGAGAAGTCAATGCCGGGAAGCTGGGACCAACGTGGGAAGGACCTTATCAGATTTCTACTATAACCGGAAAATGCTCATATCAATTGGAGAATTAAGATGGAGTTAAATTGCCAAGAAATTAGAACGTGACTCACCTCAAAAGGTACTACTGCTGAAGATCTTTGCGGAAAGTATGCGCTATAATCTTTTTCCCTTCGTCCAGTTTTTGTCCCAATTGGATTTTTCTGGCAAGGTTTTTAATGTGGCAACAATGTAAAGCGTACTATGAAGAAAGGATCATCGTCGAAAACAAGACTTCCAGTATTTGAATTCTCACACTTCGCATTTGAACACTATGGGGTCTATTACATATTGAGGCACTAAAATTTTCGCGAAGACTGGGGATTGTTAGAATCGGGATCTATATTTTAATAGGACCGGGGATTGCATGATCAAAACCGTAGAAATAAGTTGTACAAGTTAGCCACGTGTATTGGAAGCTTTATTTATTTAAGAAAAGAATGTTTATGAAAATGTACTTTTAAAGATAGAAGGAATAAATCAAAGTCCTTTTGTTTTTATCCTATTTCTTGTCCACATGTTATGTTTAATTATTTTCCGTTTGAAAGTTAATTAAAACTTCAAATGCTTGTGCCAGAATGAACAGGAGACATCATTTTCAAGAGCACTATAAACATAAGGGCCCTCTCTTATAAACCCTCATAGTCAAAGGATTTTGGAAGTGTGAATGCCTGCGATCAAACGTTGTCGGGTGTAAGAAAAATTCCTGAGCTTTATCTGTTAGAGAAGAAAAAAAGAATATTTCTTGCACAAGACTTAAGAAAACAAATTTCTTTCATTACGCAAAATGCCAAACTCAATAAAGAAGTTTGGCATATTACAAAAGTAAAGAAAAATTTAAACATCAATTATTTTTGCTGCCAGAGGCTGAAGGGAGAGAAGAGTCTTCATTTTTCTTTTCGGGAGAAGGTTGTTCCGTTTCCGGTTCGAGGCCTTCACACTTGTCTTCTTCTTCCTCCTCTTCTTCTTCTTCTTCTTCTTCTTCTTCTTCTTCTTCTTCTTCTTCTTCTTCTTCTTCTTCTTCTTCTTCTTTAGCTTTTTCTTCGATTTCCGAATATTTAGAGCTAGTTTTTGAAGAATCAGAGGCAGCGGGCCGATCAAGGAGGTTCTCGAGAGCAATTATCTCCAATTCACGAGCTTTAGCAATGCAATCATCGATGTTTGCAATGCCTTCTTCGTACTCCTCCAAGGTTTTTCTCTTCATGTGATAAATGGCGTAGGTTTTCTCAAAGAGGATAGAATCTTCCTGGTCTTGGAGTTTATCTTGGAGTTTCTCAATTTTTGATTGGAGTTTGTCATTTTCGGCTCTCACAATGCCGATTCTGGAATCAAGCTCGATGTTGGTTGTTGCATGAAGCTGGTTCTGCTCCATAACCTTTTTGAGTCTTTCTTTCATTCTAGCTCTCCTTTCCTCAGTAACGGTAGCCTCTTCGATTTTGGAGCGTAAGTTAGCCTCTAAGTTATTGATTTGCTCCATAAAGGCGGACTCACACTCGGCCACAACAGTCACGGCATCATGCAGTTCATCCCACTTAGCCTTCGCCTCCTTAAGATCTTCATGTAATTGAGTGGCTTCTTGGTCGTGGATCATTCTATCTTGCTCGTATTGCTTCATCTGATCCTCGAGCTTGCCCATTTGGGCAATTCTTGCTTCCGAAACAAGGAGGCGCTCGGCAAGCTGGTTCTGTTCGGCCTAGAGTTGACTTCTTTTCGTAGTAAGTTCATGTTTATCCAAAATAAACCTTTGCAGGCCCTCAGAAGCAAGAGGATTGGCCTGAAGAGGTTAGAGTTATGGTTATGGTAAATAAAATGGGGGATAAAAGAAAGTTAGATTGACACCTGTGCCAAACAGTGCATAATATTGTTTAGCATACACTCAGACGAAAGAGAGTTCATCTTTCTCCAATCTTTTTCTGTGGCCAGCGACTTCAGATAGTTGTCAAGCTCCACTGGCTTGGAAAGTACGTGGCACTCATTTGAAACAGTGAGAATGAAAATCCATTTTCTGTTAGGGTTCTAAGTGGGTTCCGGGTAAGTGTTCCCCAAATTTTAATAGACGGCTAACCGTGGGGAAGGAACATCTTCTATAAATTCGGAAGGAGCTAGTGGAGAGGTAGCAGCTGGTGTAAAAGGTGATGCGGTTACAACATGCTTAGAAGATGATGGCGGAGAAATGTCAAGGATTGAACTCTTTTGGGCAGAAGCAACGATGGGGATTCGAAAATAAGATGAAGCATTTTCGGCCAATCCCATTTATGTGAAGAGTCCTTGAGCTTCTTCCGGTGTTGGAGTTTTCAGCTCACTCGGTTGAGCATCCTGTTGAGCTGATGAAGATATTTTTCTTCTTTGAAGAGGAACTGGTTCATCATCAGTTCCTTCATCAACAAGGACCACTGTGGCTGGTCTGGCTGGTGTTTCATTTTTAGTCTTCTCCCGAGTCCCAGCCGAGGAGGTACGTTTCCTTTTTGGTTTCTTGTGTTTGGGCTGGGGACTCCAGGAGGAGTATCCCTCATCTAAAACGAGAGAGGATTCACGAGCTCTCTTCCATCGATGACATTTTATAATACGCGATGATGAACCATCGAGAACCTGGGGGGGGGAGGCAAAGGGAAATCCTTTCGGAAAACCTATGTATTGCGGAAAAGAGAACAGTCATATTGAAAGATTGAAGAAGGAAGAAAAAACTTTTACTTACCATGATTTTTGGCTTTCCAATTAAATCTGGGAGCCATTTATTTCAACTTTCGAGAGTTCGATGTGGAAATGTACAAATTTTTCTGTACCTATTTGGCCTGGTTCTTAACCTGTGGTAGTTCCCAATGAGTAGCTGAAATGAGAAAAATACAAAGTTTACAAAGGAGAAAAGTTTTTTCAAAACACTAAAAGAAAAAGATATCCGAACACTTACAAAAAAGGTTCCATGATTCAGTAATAGCAGGAATTGTTGTCGAGAGAATATCCCTGATAGCAATAACAACAAACCATTTCATCCAGCCACGGTCGTTGTCATCATCAAAACTAGTGAGAAGGGCGGGCCGCATTTTCTTAGCTTCAACACACCTCCATGAAAGATCTTCGGAGAGTAGAGATTGCTCATGTGTGCGAGAGTGAGGGTTTCTCTGGTCTCGGAGGACAATTTTCGAAGGCAAGCCACAGTACGCCCAATTGATGGACCTACTTGAGCCAAGCATATTTGATATCGATGGTAGAATTCTGAAATTATAGGCGTCAATTTCTTTACAAAATCCCATAGTGAAGGGGTATGTATAAACATACATGAACCTTGGTTTGGAGAAGGTGACCATTTCTACCTCGTTTGGGCCAATGATGTCGATGTCCTTCCAATCACAATCTTTCTTCATGACGGGAATGCTAGCAGGACGTATGAAAGAAGAGTACATGCGAACAAGCTGGTGTCTATCTCTTTTGAGATTAATAGGTTCTTTTTGGACTTGAAAATCCAGCTGGGAGTCAAGTTGGAGACGAATAATGATATTTACGGTAGGAGATTCGGAGTCAACCTCGACCTCCTTCGTTTTGTTCTTATTAGGGCCTCCAACGAATAGAAGGTTAGTGTTTCAGAGGACATCGGAGTTAGAAGGCATGTTGATTATAAGAAATTTGAGCAGTGAAATTGTACTGAGAAAGATGAATTTTACAGTAGGCTTCTAAGGAGATTCAAAGAAGAAGAAGGATTTGTCAAAGTGAAGGGTAAAAGTGATGAGTAGTGGGAAAGTTTATAGACGGCAAAAATCATGGTCATGATTATGTCGAAAACAAGCGGAAATATTTTCCGCGGAATAACACTTGTTTGGGTCATTAAATGCGAGAAGACTTGCGTCATTTCAAGTGTCAGAAACCGTTCAGGAACTCTCGCTGTGAATACCTAATTTTGCGCTATTTTAACATCTCCAAAATTTATAAGTATTTATTTTCTTTATTCATTTCTTTCTTTTCTCTCTCTTGATTTTTAATTATTTTTTATTTCATTTTTACTTGTCACAGAATTACCAAAAAAATATTGTCTTTTTGTGTGTTCTCTTCTAATTGATTAATTATTTGATAAGTTAATCAAATTGATTTCTCATATGATTAATTCAATTGTTAGGTAATTAGTTTTATTAGGTTTTGTTTTATTGGTTGGTATTTAGGTTAATTAGATTGTAGTTTAATAAGATAGGATTAAAGGAAATGGGCTAAAATTGGAATGGTTAGGTGGCTAAGAGTGCAATTTCAATGCCAATTAAATGGCTGCCAGGATAGTGTTCAAACGACGTAGTTTTAAACCCAAACTATGTCATTTTGGTAAAGTCACAGAGGGTCAATCCTAGCCACTAGATCTTCTTCAATCCAATGGCCCTGATTTAATTTTCCATTTCATATATAAAGCTAGAAAAATCAGAAATTTTGCCTCATTTTACCCCAAAACCTAAACCTAGCCTCCCTCATCCCTCTCTCCTTAGTTTGCCGCCTCCGCCACCTCTTCCACGGAGGCGGCGGCATCTGGCCACCACCAAACACCCTCAAACCTACATCAATCTCCCCATCTCTTCATCATCTACCCGTATCCAAACCCCAAATCCCCGAAATCCTCACCAATCTCCCTTAATCTAGACAAATCTAAATCCCTATCCCCTTTTTCTTTTGCAATTCATCAAGCTCCGACCACCACCACGCCTCTGTTTAGGCCAACCTCAAACTCAAAGCACGACTTTGTTGTTGATGATATCGCGACTGATATTCGGCTCACTAAGTTTGCGGCCACGATTAATCAACAACAAAATCATGCTCGAAGTTCACATTGCTATCGAGTTGGCATCCCACCACTATCTTGGGGACTTGAATTCTGTAATTGCTAAAATCCTAATCCCTTTCTTCCCATCGTTAATCTTCTATTTTCTTTATGATTGATTTTAGTTTCTTAGTCTTGCGTTCTGTCTCGTTTAATTTATTTTTGATTACGTCATCGTTCAATTAGTATATTTGTAATTAATTACTTCCTTGTTAATACATATTTTTTGCTTATTTAAAGGGTGGTTTTCTCTGATTGGTTGCACTGGTATGGATTATTTTTCGGGGTAATTGAATGCTGAATTTTCTGTCTTACACTAATTTGAATCAGCTGGAATGGTTTAATATTAGCTTGTGAAGGGTAGAAGGTGAATGATGAAGTAGGGTACATGTTTGGTTTGCTTTATACTGTTTGGAGACTGTTTTGGAGTTACAATAATCCAAAGTACTGTCCACATTTGGTAGGAATGCAGTTCTTTGGACAAATCTTTTATCAAAGAATTATCCTTTGAATAGTATTGAACAGATTTTTGGTGAAAACTTTGTCCTTTGAATAGTATTGGACTAATTTTTAACGGAAAGGTTCAAAAATGCCCCTAACATATTGAAAATAATTTAAGTTTGTTCTCCTTCCACCTATTGATCTAAATATACCTCTAACGTTTATTTTCAGATTGAAAATGCCCCTAAGTTTAACAGAAGTATGGGATGGAATATGTGGGTTGTTAATTAAATAAGTGGTACTGATTTATTGGTCCACATGAATATTAGACCCACCTATAATCAACCCAACCCATCTGAAGTAAATCCAAATTCCGACCCTTTTTACCTTACTGGAAATTGGCGGACATCTTGCACCGGTAAATTTTTCGTACAGTAATAGGGTGCAAGTTTGGGATGGGGAAGAAAGTGGGGAAACAAAAAATATTTGAATTTGCCCGTTTTCTCTTCTTATCTGATAATTTCTTTTGTTCAAAGTTAAACCAAAAAAACTCATTTCTGGAAAATGTGATAATGAAGTCAATTTCACGTGACCCCTATAATACTTTTGAAATTTTCTGTTTTATGCTTGAAAATTGGGTATTTTGTGGAAGAGTATTTGTTATCAATATTTTTGAAAGCGTGTTCAAGAGTTTGTTTTGTTAAGCGAGGAATGCAGGTTCATGGATTATTGAGGAAAATAGGATTGGGGTTTGATGTGTTTCCGCCAAATTATTTGGTTTCTATGCAAGTTGCAAGGTGTAGGTGTGTTAGTATTTAATATGGTCACCGCAAGTTTGATACAATTGTGTATTAGAATACCCATTCTGTTAAGGGATAAGGTCGTCTCCAAGATAATGGAGAATATGCTGGTGATTTTCTTTTTCTGCTAACTAGGTTTCTTGAAGGTAATGAAGATTTTACATGGTTGTCAATGGTGAATCCTTACCCATTTTCGTGACTTTGAAGTATTATTTTCCCCCCATTTTCTTCTCCATCCCAAACTTGCACCCTATTACTATTCGTCAGAAAATTTAACAGTGTGAGATATCTGCCAATTTTCAATAAGGAGAAAAGGGTCCCAATTTTGGCTTTACTCCGAATGGGTCAAGTTAATTATGGGTGGGTCTAATATCCATGTGGACCAATAAATCAATACCACCTATTTAACTAAAATATCCATACATGCCATCTCATATTTCTGAAAATGAGGGGCATTTTCAAGCCAAAAATAAACGTTGATGGTATTTTTAGACTAATAGGTGGAAAGAGGGCAAATTTAAACTATTTCTAAAATATTAGGGGTATTTTTGACCCTTTTCCAAATTTTTCAATGACAAATGTCTTGCTTCCTCTCCTATAAAAGTAGAGGTCTTTCCTCACTTTAAGGACACACTTGACACATCTTTAAGATAGAAAAATTTGAGAGCATTTTTGTGATGACCCACTATGTCATCTTTAATTTTAAATATTTATTTCTATGTTTTGAGATCTCAAAAAGTACTATTCAGCATTTCTCGACTTACGTGCGCAGTCTGTAAATTTTTTTGAAAAGTTTATATATGAAATATTGATTATAATGTGAAATAGAGCTTTAAAACTCAACTAAGTTGACTTCGGTCAATGTTTTGAGCCAACGAACCCGAATCAGTATTTTGACAGTTTTAGTAGGTCCGTATCGTAATTTGAGACTTGGGCGTATGCCCGGAATCGAATTCGAAGGTCCCTAGCTTAAATTATCGGCATTTAATGGAAACTAGAAATTTAAAGGTATAAGAAATTCTAAATTTGGTCATAATTGGGTTTTTATTGATACCGGGTCCCGATTTAGATTCCGACAGTTCGATCAACTTCATAACAATATTTATGACTTATGTACAAAATTTGAAGCTATTCCGAGGTACGTAGGTATATTTTCCGTTAGTGTTTGAAAAAAATAAAAGGTTTGATTTTATAAAGCTCGAATTTCTAAAGTTTGACCGGAGATTTGACTTTTTAGAAAATGATCCCGGAATAAAATTTTGATTATTCCAATAGCTTTGTATGGTGATTTCGGACTTAGGCGCATGTTTGGATTTGGATTTGGAAGTCCGTAGAATAATTCGGCGCATTTTGGCGAAAGTTGGAAAATAGAAAAGTTTTGGAAAGTTTGACCGGGAATTGACTTTATTGATATCGGGGTCGGAATTCGATTCTGAAAATTGGAACAGCTCCATTATGTCATTTATGACATGCATGAAAAATTTAAATTCATTCCGAATTGATTTGGCATGTTTCGACGCGAGTTATTGAATTGAAAATTTCATCAACTCATAAGTCCGAATCGACGCGCGATTTGTAGTTTCGCCATTGTTGTGTGTGATTTGAGACCTCGAGTAGGTCTATAATATGTTTTGAGACTTGTTGGTGTATTCGGGCGGGGTCCCGAGGGGCTCGGGTGAGTTTCGGAGTGGTTTCGGACCATTTTTAGGTCATTTTCAACTGCTAGTTTTTGATAGCAGTGTGCGAAATTTTTGATGCGTACAACTAATTTTGGAAGCTTATATCACGCAATTTATAAGGAATCTGGAAATTATCAAAACATTAAAGTTGTAGCCATTTGATTCTAGTTTCCAAAAAGTCAAATCATTCATCATTTGGACATTTGTACAGAAAGTTATGATTGATTGACTGAAGGCTGGCAATGTAGTTTTTGTTTGCCTAGTAGTGTGCATCGCCAGAAATTTTTGATGCACGGGGCTGACTTTGGAAGCTTATATCTCGTAATATATAAGAAATCTAGAAATTATCAAAACATGAAAGTTGTAGCCCTTTGAGTTTAGTTTCCAGAAAGATAAATCATTCATCATTTGGATATTTGTACTAAATGTTATGATCAATTGACTGAAGGCTCGTACCACAATTTTTGGCTTGAAAATTTTGAGACAAGTCGCATATCACATATGCGACTTGCCTGGACAGCATATATAGGTCCGGAGTCCCACATTTTTGTTCATTTTTAGAGTTTTAGACCTCGGTTTTGGGCGATTTCAGAGGCATTTTTTACGAGTTTGAGTTGGGTAAGTATTCTTTATCCGAAATTAGTTATATTTCATGATTCCATACTCATTTACATCATGAATCCTTGAATTTATGGAAGAAAAATCAGATTTTTATAAAATCTTCCAAAAATGAAAATTTAAGATTTGAAAGACAATCTGATATCGAAATTCGATAATTTTTACATAGTTGAACTCGTATCGGAGCGGGTGTTCGAATTTTGTGAGTTTTTTCAGGATTCGAGACGTGGGTCCCACTGCCGGTTTTTGAAATGAATTTCGGATTTTAATTCAAAAAATTAGTAAATTCATATGGAGTTAATACCTACGATTCTTGTTGAGAATATTGAATTGTTTATGACTAGATTTGAAACTTTCGGACATCAATTCGCAAGGCAAATGTTTATTGGAATCTTGAATTTGGTTGCGAAGCGAGGTAAGTATCGTGGTTAACCTTGACTTGAGAGAATAGAATCCTTGAATTATTGTTACGTGAATTTCATGTGTAACGACGTATAAGCGAGGTGACGAGTGCCTATACATCGTCAAATTGATTGTTTGCACATTTATCTGAAAATCATAAATTATTTTAAATCATGAATTAATTATTATATTAATTAGTTCTCTCATATTTCTTGCTTAATATTATGCCTTGAATCCATGCTATATTTGCTACACGTTTATTTGATTTATGTGACTTAATTTTTACTTGACATTTAGCATACCAAATATTAAATTGCCTATTTCCTCTTTAATTTCCACAATTAATTGCTACTTGTCATCACTTCTCTCTAAATAAATCATAATTATTATATGCTTGTTGTCTTACAATTTCATATTAATTGTGGCATTTATTGGAACGATTTCTTTTATAAGAATTGGTAAATTATATTATTGAGGAGTGGGTTGCACGCCGCAACAGAAATGAAAGTGAATATATTGGAGGAGTTGGTTGCACGCCACAACAGAAATGAAAGTGAATATATTGGAGGAGCGGGTTGCACGCCACAACAGAATTGATTGAAAGTGAAAATATATTGGAGGAGCGGGTTGCACGCCGCAACGGAATTAAATAAAAATGAATATATTGTGGATCGGGTTGGCTTGATTGTTGATATGATTTACCGGTTTAATTTCTATTCATGTTCCCCTATATTGTTGTTGTTATTATTATTATTATTATTATTATTATTATTATTATTGTTATTATTATTATTGCGTATAGGTTAATGTAAGTGACCTGCCTTAGCCTTGTCACTACTTCGTCAAGGTTAGGCTCAACACTTACTGGGTACATGGGGTCGGTTGTACTCATACTACACTTTGCACTTCTTGTGCAGATACCGGAGATGGTCCCAGTGGCGTACAGCAGATTTGTTCGGATTCAGCTATCCATAGGAGACTTGAGGTATAGCCGCACGACGTACGCAGCTCTGAAATCCCCATCTACTTTATTTTAGATGTGTATTTTTGTCAGACAACTTTATTTTCATTCAGACCCTTATTTGTATTATTCTAGTAGCTAGTACACTTGTGACACCAGTTCTGGGATGGTATTTAGACATCACTATTATTATGGTTTACTCACTTTATTTCAGATTTTATTCCAGTTATTAGTTTCTTTATTATTAATTAAATTAAATTGTTAAAAAAATGATTAAAATTATTTTAACGTTGGCTTGCCTAGCAACTGCATTGTTAGGCATCATCACGGTCCCGAAGGTGAGAATTGCGGGTCGTGACAAGTTGGTATTAGAGCACTAGGTTACATAGGTCTCACGAGTCACGAGCAAGTTTAGTAGAGTCTGACGGATCGGTACGGAGACGTCTATACTTATCTTCCAGAGGCTATGGAGTTTAGGAATAATTTCACTTCTATTATACTCCGACGTGCAATTTTATTCTATCATTGACGATTGAACTCTTCTATTCTTGTCCTCTCACAGATGGCGAGAACACGTACTGCGTCTACAGTCGGACAGGAGCCAGAGCCCCAAGTGACAGCTACGACTAGGGGCAGAGGCCGAAGCCGAGGTCGTGCCAGAGGCCGAGGTAGAGGCAGAGCTCAATCTAGAGCTCGAGCAACATCACCTGTTATAGAACCTCAGGTGGATTTAGAAGCGGAGGTTCCAGCTCAGACGGTACCTGTTGGACCAGTTCAGGTTCTGGAAGGATTCATAGCTACTCCAGTACTTCACGACGCTCTAGTCCGTTTGGTGAGTCTTATGGAGGGTGTGGCACAAAATGGTACATTTCCAGTGCCACCAGTCGTCTCACAGGCTAGGGGAGGAGCACAAACTCCCACTACTCCCGCTCCGGGGTAGACAACTCCCCAGTATCAGGCTCCAGTAGCCCATCCAGTTGGGGTAGTTCAACTAGTTATTGCAACACAGGCTGGTGAAAGGCTTGCTTTATCTTCTGAGGCTTTGTTGAGGTTGGACAAGTTTATCAAGTTATTTCCAATCCATTTCAGTGGTACACCTTCTGAGGACCCACAGGATTTTCTTGACCGCTGCTATGAAGTATTGCAGAACATGGGGATAGTCGAAAACAATGGGGTTGATTTTGCTGTGTTTCAGATGACTGGTTTCGCCAATAGGTGGTGGAAAGATTATGTATTTACTAGACCAGTTGGTTCGCCTGCACTTACCTGGGAGCAGTTCTTGCAGCTATTTCTGGAGAAGTTCCTTCCTATCACACTGAGGGAGAATTACCACAAGCAGTTTGAGCGTCTCCAGCAGGGCAGTATGTCAGTCACTCAGTATGAGACCCATTTTATGGATCTAGCCCGTCATGCTCTTCTTCTACTTCCTACCGAGAGAGAGGGTGAGGAGGTTCATTGATGGACTCGTTCAACCTATCAAGCTACAGATGGCCAAGGAGACCGAGAGATTTATTTTCAGACGGCTGCTAACGTCGCTAGGTGGATCGAGATAGTTCTTTCACAGGAGAGAGGGCCAGTGTCAGATAAGAGGCCCCGTCATTCCGATAATTTCAAAGGCGCCTTATCTAGAGGTAGGAGTACATATGGTAGGGGTCATCCTCCCAGGACATTTTACTCAGCACTTCAGACTTCTCATGGTGCTTCAGGGAGTCAAGGTCCTTATGTTCCTTACCCTGGACAGCCAGCATTTAGTGCACATTCAGCTCCTATTAGTGCACCACCACTCCAGAGTCACTATGGCGGCTATTCGACCCGTTCGGGTCAGCTTTAGCAGCCACGACAGCAGGATGAGTGTTATGAGTGTGGGAATATTGGTCATGTCAAGAGGCATTGCCCTAGGTTGTTGAGCAATAGATCTCAGCAAAATTCTCATGGCATCATACTGGCACCGATTGCTCTACCGCTCGCCCGACCAACTATGGGCAGGGGTCATTCTGTTAGAGGTTGAGGTCAGACTGCTAGAGGTGGAGGTCAGACTGTTAGAGGTGGAGGCCAGCGAGCTATGGCCTGTCCTAGAGATATAATTTAGACTGGTGGGGCCTAGCCCCGATTCTATGCTTTTCTAGCTAGGCCTGAGGCCGAGTCATCCGACGTCGTGATCATATGTATTGTTCCAGTTTGCCATAGAGATGCCTCAGTTCTATTTGATCCAGGATCTATTTACTCCTATGTGTCCTCCTACTTTTCTTCATATATGGTTATGCTTCGTGATACTGTTAGTGCGTCTGTATATGTGTCCACGCTGGTGGGAGATTCTGTTATGGTAGATCATGTCTATCGTTCGTGTGTGGTTACTATTGGGAGCCTTGAGACTAGTGTGGATCTTCTACTTCTCGACATGGTATATTTTGATGTCATATTGGGTATGGATTGTTGTCACCTTATCATGCTATATTGGATTGTCATGCCAAGACGGTGACCTTAGCCATGCCGGGGTTACCTCGATTAGAGTGGAAAGGAACTCTTGGTCATTCTACCAGCAGGGTTATTTCTTATATGAAGTCTCAACGTATGGTCGAGAAGGGGTGTCTAGCTATTTTGCTTATATTTGCGATCCCAGTACGGATGTTCCTTTTATGGACTCAGTACCAGTTGTTCGTGAATTTCCAGAAGTATTTCCTACAGATTTGTCGGGGATGCCACCCGACAGAGATATTGACTTCTGTATTGATTTGGCCCCGTGCACTCAGCCCATTACTATTCCACCATACCGTATGGCCCACTAGAGTTGAAAGAATTGAAGGAGCAGTTACAAGAATTGCTTAATCAGTGATTCATTAAACCTAGTGTCTCGCCCTGGGGTGCACTAATGTTGTTTGTGGAGAAGAAAGATGGTTAAATACGGATGTGTATAGATTATTGGCAGTTGAACAAGGCTACTATCAAGAACAAGTATCCGTTGCCAAGGTAATTTCGAAGATTGACTTGAGGTCTGGCTATCATCAGTTGAAGATTAGGGCATTTGATGTCCCTAAGATAGCTTTTCGGACTCGATATGTGCATTATGAATTTCTAGTGATGTCATTTGGGCTGACAAATGCCCCAACAACATTTATGGATTTGATGAACCGGGTGTTAAAGCCCTATCGGGATTCCTTTGTGGTTGTATTCATTGATAACATCTTTATTTACTCTAACAGTCGAGATGAGCATGAGCAACATCTTCGGATTATGCTTCAGACTTTGAGGGATAATCAATTATATGCCAAATTTTCAAAATGTGAGTTTTGGTTAGACTCAGTAGCCTTTTTGGGGCATGTTGTATCGCCAGAGGCATAAAAGTGGACCCTAAGAATATTGAGGCAGTTCAGAACTGGCCTAGACCTACTTCAGCTATAGAGATTCAGAGTTTTCTAGGTCTGGCAGGTTATTATC
The DNA here is from genome assembly GCF_000715075.1 of Nicotiana tabacum. Lineage (NCBI taxonomy): Eukaryota > Viridiplantae > Streptophyta > Magnoliopsida > Solanales > Solanaceae > Nicotiana > Nicotiana tabacum. The sequence goes on from NC_134088.1 coordinate 57,248,807, forward strand.
GCCGGTTTGTGGAAGGGTTTTCATCTATAGCAAACCCATTGACCAGACTGACCCAGAAGGGTGCTCCATTCAGATGGTCAGACGAGTGTGAGTTGAGCTTCCAGAAGCTCAAGACTTCTTTGACTACGGCGCCAGTGTTGGTGTTGCCCACAGGTTCAGGATCGTACACGGTGTATTGTGATGTATCTCGTATTGGATTTGGTGCAGTATTAATGAAAGATGACAAGGTAATTGCATATGCGTCGCAGCAGTTGAAAGTTCACGAGATGAATTATCATGTTCATGACTTAGAATTGGCAGCCATTATTCATGCGCTGAAGATTTGGAGGCACTACCTTTACGGCGTGTCATGTGAAGTATTCACAGATCATCATAGTCTACAGTATCTATTCAAACAAAAAGATCTCAATTTGAGGCAGAGAAGATGGTTGGAGCCGTTGAAAGACTATGATATCACCATTTTGTATCACCTAGGAATGGACAATGTGGTGGCCGATGCTTTTGAGTAGAAAGGTTGTGAGTATGGGCAACCTTGCGTATATTCCAGTTGGTGAGAGGCCGCTAGCTACAGATGTTCAGACTTTGGCCAATCAGTTTTATGAGATTAGATGTTTCGTAGCCCAGTCAGGTTCTAGCTTGCACAATCGCTCGGTCTTCTTTATATTAGCGCATCAGAGAGCGACAATATGATGATCCTCATTTGCTTGTCCTTAAGAACACGGTGTGGCACAGTGGTTCCAAGCAAGTTGTTGTGGGAGATGATGGAGTTCTGCGGATGCAGGGTCATATTTGTGTTCCTAATGTGGATGGGCTTCGTGAATTAATTCTTGAGGAGGTCCACAGTTTGCAGCAACATTATTGGTGGAGAATAATGAAAAAGGATATAGTTGCATATGTATCTTGGTGTTTGAATTGTCAGCAAGTTAAGTACGAGCATCAGAGACCTGGTGGTTTGCTTCAGAAGTTAGAAATTCCTGAGTGGAATTGGGAGCGTATCACTATGGATTTTGTTGTTGGACTCCCAGGGACTCAGAAGAAGTTTGACACAGTATGGGTCATTGTGAACAGGTCGACCAAGTCAGCACATTTCATTCCAGTGGCAATTACCTATTCTTCAGAGAGGTTAGCTGAAATTTACATTCGTGAGATTGCCCGCCTTTACGGTGTGCCCGTGTCAATTATTTCATATTGAGGTACGCAGGTCACCTCGCACTTCTGGAGGGATGTGCAGCGTGAGTTAGGCACGTGGGTTGAGTTGAGTACAACATTTCATCCACAGACAGACAGACAATAAGAGCGCACTATTCAGATATTGGAAGATATGCTTCGCTCTTGTATTATAGATTTTGGAGGTTCTTGGGATTAATTCTTTCAACTTGAAGAGTTTGCCTATAAGAACAACTACCAGTCAAGCATTCAGACGGCTCCGTATGAAGCATTATACAGGAGGCGATACCGTTAGCCAGTTGGCTGGTTTGAACTGGGAGAGTGATGGTAGGCTATAATCTCATGTTTTAGTCGCTTATTGCACTCTAATTTACTGCACTTTAATTGAATTGGAGCTTTAATCGCTAGTGTTTTATACTAATTGTGTGTTTTATGCCTTGTAGGACTGATTCCGATCTATGTAGATGTTATGGAATGAATTCAATTTATTCTGGAGCTTTGAAGTCTGAGTAAAAACCCAAGGATTAAGTTGGGATCGTGTTCGGGGATCAACGGATGATACCGCACTTTAAGAACGAAACGAAGAATCGAGCAGGCATATTGCGCAATGTCCAGTAAAATGCACATAACATTTCACTCAGAACTTCGTTTGGGCTCCAATATATATCTTTGGAAAGCTAATTCAATGGGCTACAACTTTCTTGTTTTGCAGTTTCCCAAATTCCTAACTAGTGCAGCGAACAGTGCGACGCATCAGTGTAAAGATCTGCAGAAAATGTCAAACTTTAGAGACTGGGTTTTTGGGGTCTGTCGGGTAAAAGCACTAATGCGACGCACTGGGCGACACATGAAATACAATAAGATTGCAAGATTTCCTATTTCGGCTAGAAAAAGGTGATTTCGTTTGGGCCCGACCCTACTTGGTATAAATACATGGAAAAATGGTATTTTGGGGACTTTTGACACATCTAAGACCTAAGGAGGCTAGAGAGAAGGTGGAGAAGCTAAAGCACAAGGAATGCATCATTCAATCCTTACTCAAGACAAGAGTTTGGATAATTTAATGCTTTTCTTTATATTTATGTTGAAATACTCCATATCTATGGAGTAGTTCTCTTTAGGGATTGATGGATTTGGTGTTTTGATGATTGTTTGTGGATATTAACTCTAGTTTTTATGTATTGAATTATTTTGGGTAATTTAATTATTACATCTATATTCACTTGTTCATGTAATCGAGAGAGGCATAACTTGTTGTCACGACCCAAACCGAAGGGCCGCGACGGGCACCCGGTACCTTACTCAACCGAGTACCAACATAACATATCTTTTCATATCATACTATCATAGATAACTAATCCAGAAAGGCTACCGTGAGATAAGTAGAATACAATATGTAATACCAACTTATACACAAGACATACGGGCCTATAAGACCAAAATAACCACTCGAACACTGAACATAGGCCGACAAGGCCATATAATCTTTTACGTACATGACGTATGTCTACAAGCCTCTAAGAATGCATAATTGTCATAAAGGTCGGGACAGAATCCCTCCATACCAAATAATATATGTCTAAATCATACTGACCAAATAAGTAACTCCGGAGCAAATGGAGCACACCAACATCTTCCGCTGAGCTGATAGCCTACTTGGAGGGCTTTCGACCTGTCTATCGGGACCTGCGGGCATGAAACGCAGCGTCCCCAGGCAAAAGGAATGTCAGTACAAATAATGTACCGAGTATGTAAGGAATGAAAATCAGTAAATAATAGACATGAGAAAAACATGGAGTAAAAGACTCAACATGTACGTATGCATAGCTCTATGAATTATTTCATTTTTTATAATGTCATGCATATGCATATAAATGCCATACTATGCATAGGTATATGAGTTCATAACATCATCAAGCCTTTGAGGGCATCCCATCATATCATCTCGGCCACTGTGGGCAAAATCATCAACGTATACCAGCTGATCAGGTGGTGGTGCGTATATAACGTCATAACTTTTTCTCATATCCTATATACATATAATATACATATATATGCGTATATAATGCCATCTGGTCATGGTTCAATGTACATGTATAAATGAATGAAATGCATATGAAATACTTTATTAAAATCTTTCGGAACGTCATAGGACCATTATACCTTTGATTAATGTCATAAAATAAATTTATCAACTTATGTATTTTCTGAGACCCATGAACAAATGATAGAGTAATAAGACACATGGGGAATCAAGAATATAGACACCCCTAGTATTTCTATGAATAGAGTCATTTATGAAAGTTGCGTATTTTGCTCGTTTCATTCGTATCATTTGTATCATGCCAAAAGAAAGAAGGGATGGCCTTAACACACCTGGAGTAGGGAAAATTCGCATGATATTCTTGAGAAATATTGAACCGTACTCCCTTAGAATCGCAAAATCTTACGTTGCTAAGGTGCTAAGAAATCTCGTTGGATTGAGGTTGCTGGCATTGGAATCCTTGCAGGAATTGGTTGAAGGTCTTATGTGCTTACGTGATATATGCAGATGCATATATGAATTACTCATGTTACCTACCATCTTACTTACAGAATCTTACTTACAAAATCTTAATGTTTGAGATGATGTGGGCCCCACATTATGTGGATGACTTAGCCAACCATTATTCTAATTATGCCACTTAGTTTGCAAACCAAAGAGTCATTTATCTCCCAATTTGATTTGCTGCCACGTTGAGCCCTTTAGGCTTATCCAACATTTATCCACTTAATTCCTTAATTATATGGTTAATCTCCTATTAAACTAATAATTAACCAATTACCCACATAATTAGAATTATCTTAAATTACTTAAAATACTACTCACTTTTAACACACTTTATACACCTCACTATCATGGCCATGTGGTACCTTATATGGTATTAGTCCATAAATACCGGGTATTTTAGCTCGGGCCGTATTTTATCCCAAAATATCAAACTTCGACAAAATTTATTTTCTTCGATTTGCTTACCCTTTCTCCTTCATGAATTTACTCATCACGTGTTTGAAATAGCATAATGCTTATAATTTCAAAATAACCTCATTACCGAATTCACGTCGATTAACTTATGACGAAATTTTAACGTACAAAAATATGGGATGTAATATCTCGTTCCCGAGCTTTCATCAATTCACTTATGGCATACTTTCACGTACGAAAACATGGGGTGTAACATCATTTCTCTCTTTGGAACATTCGTCCTCGAATGTTGACTGATGCACTTATCATTATCATAACTTATATCTTTTGAATACTTTAGTACTCTCCCTGCCATCTAGGCAACTGTTTTGTGAATACCTCCAAAGGCCAGGGCATCCCCTCCCTTTAGGCCTCTTTGTCACACCACGACTTGTGGTCGGAATCCTTCGAATCTCATAACTGTTGCTACCTTCTATCATGCAGCTTGTACGACTCTAACCTTGTAAATGCGCCTATGTGACTCTTTCCTTCAGCTTTTAGCTAATCTCTAGGCCTCACTTTGTGAACATATACAGAACTTGACAAGATGTCCCTCTGGGCATCTATAGGTATACTGAAGTCCTTCGCTCGGTACTTTGTTGAACTTACAGCTATTGCTATATCTTATTTCATAGCCCCGGTTATCCATCCGTGTGACTTTACTGCATCTAGGTAGGTTATAATATACCATAACTCTTACTTCGATTCATCGTTACTAGGCCTGCTACCATACTCCAGGTTATTCTCGTTGCTCATCCCATATGTATAAATCTAAGTCCTTTAACGCTTATCCATTACTGTTCATCTTAAGACTGATGGCCCAATCTCATCTCATACTTTGTGACTTTTGTCCATCCATTGTTGATTCACCTCAATATTGATCTACAATCTACCACTAGTAACTTGAAACCTCTTACGTAATCGCTAGGGTTCACGTTGCATCATAGAACATTTAAGGTGATTTTCCTGATCCACCTGGGGGCGATACTATACTATACTTCCATAATCATATTTCATAGAATCCCAATGTGATTTACCTTACGTGGGTATTTTAATCATGTACAATTCATGAAATCCCTTTTTTTTCTTCTTCAAATCATTACTCAATCGAAGACCCAAACGTCATCCTTTAATTGTCACAATTATACCCTCATTCTATTATCAAGGCAGCATTCCATTTCTTCTAAATGCTACTAGTCTTAGACTTATTTGAGTTTATTCAGGCTATACTAAGCTATCTATAACTTTAGAGAAACCATCAGCTCTCTTGTTTTCATGGGAGTAACCCCGATGACTTATCCATTTTCGTCACCTTCTTACTTGCCTTTTCTTATCCTTACTCCTGTCTTTCTAAAACCTTGTCGCTCTACCATACTTTAGCTTGCGACCTATATATATCTATTATATTATTCGCAACCTTCCTTCAACTTGCTTGCACCATAGATTTCCTTGTGTTATTCTGGAACATCAAGCGAGAGATCACATCATCTCTAACTCTTCTTTTACTCTCTTAACTAGACCTCTCGATACCTAGAAACCATAGGCTGCAAGATATACCACTGATGATGCCGCTATCATTCCTGGATATTGAATCCCCGCACTTCTAACCTTTTATCCGAAGTATGGACTATTCACAACCTTCTGCATTTGAGTATCTCGTACGTTGTTCACCTTTACCTTACTTACCTTAAAGTCTCGCATCACATCTTCTATCTCCTTCATGATACCTCAATTTCACACAGGTATAATTCACATCCCTAACTTGAAGCTCTCTTATAATACTTGCACCTTTGGTGCATACACAATCTGGTGGTAGCTCCATGCTGACTTTTTACGAGGCTGGTGCTCTTCTAACTGGCTCTATCGTAGGGCCGTTATAGAATATGGTGGTTTTGTTGTACTATCTATTATGCCTCTGATATTAAGGATGATCCTGCAAGGTTCTCAATCATGATTTCTATAATTGTCTGGGCCAATAATCAGATTCCTGATTTATTTGGTTGATGTAATTCTTTAGTTTCCTCTTCCTTTTGATCAACCTTTATGTACTCTTAAACTGTCTTCCGGCTCATGGTATTAGTTATTTCTTTAACCCTTCATGGACGCTATGGAATATCCAGGATACAATCTTGTAATAATTTAATCCTTTGTTTATGCCCTGGTCTCAATTCTCTCTTTTAACTTATACCGGGGTCTTCTACGGCTGTATGATTGTCAACATATATGCTACATGGATAATACTCCGAAGTCTTAAGTGGATCTAACTTTGGATAATTGATCGAATAATTCCTTTTGTTCCTTCTCAGCTTTTTTTAAACGTAAGCTATTACTTCTTCTGGTCGTTCTGCCGCTTGTTGCGTGCCTACTTAGCTTATCTTAGTTCCCACGCATGCCGTAATTTTCGTGCAACTCATACGATCTCAAGTATTACTTTTGGTTTCATTTCCTGCTCATTAGTTCCTATAGGTGCCACTTTCTTATGGAGTGCATACAATGTTGTAGTGAGACTGTTATTACAAGACCATTTCTTCTTCAAGTTACTATGCTTAGGTTGAAGCCTTCTTCCTTATTTCCTCAACTAGTCTTTCGTTGTCGTACTTAGTGAGGACCCTGTGACTCTTGTAAAGTTGCGAGCTTATTACATCGTATACTTGACGGAATTTTTGATGTTCTTCCTCCCCTATAATAATCCGTAGTTACTTATTTCCATGCACTTGTGCTTGTAGGGTTGCTCCTGAACTGAAGTTTTGACTGTCTTCCCAGTGAGACTATTTTTTATTTCCATAACATTCATACGGTACCTTTAACTACCCCAACTCTTGTCTAAATATTTCCCAAGGGTCACGATGTCGTATCTGCGAGACTGAATTCCCCATGTTGGGGTTCACTATGTTCGTCTTGCACAATTTGTTGATTTGTCTGTGTCCTCTTGTTTAGCCATAACTAGGCTATTCCTGAATCAACTACTAACTACTCGTTGGCCCATTCTCATATCAATATTCCGCATAATCTTTCTTGGGTTATTTCCTTTGTCTTAACTTACGTCTCGCACTGGTTCCTTATCTATCAATAATATCTAAGGTATGAACCCTTACTTCCTCTCCTTGATGCCGTGCTTGCATAGTGTTCTAGAATCATAGCATATCTGTAGGATTTGAATGAGTGCAGTCTCATCCCTTTCTCATTTTTTTTATTGAATTCTTCCTTTACCATTCCATAGTTACTAGAACCAATTAATTCTGACTTAATGCCACATCACACTATATTCCCCCCTTTAGGGGAGCACTAAGATTTAGTGCTACAATGATCTACGTATAGATATTTTACCTCTTCATCTTTGACATCTTTTCACATCATCGATGGCCCTTACTCGCCTCGTGGTAATCTTTCTGTACCAAGGATAACAAATTTCCCTTACGCTTAACTTTGCTCACATTGCTTGCTTTAGGGTATCGTCTTCCTGAATGACCTTTAAGGGTTATTCTTATGCCGTCCATTCTATTATTGTCGGAATGCAATCCCTGAATCTCCCATGATGCCGACTATTATCAAATCACTCAGTCCCTAATTCATGTTTAGTTTATCTTGTTCACCAGTCCATACTGATTTCTGTTACTCTAGGTCTAACTTTTCCTTCTGGTAGTCGCGTTGGAGTCACAGACTTATTTCTCAAAATGAGGATATGACTTTATGGCCTATACTCTTTTGTTGTCTCAAAGCCTGTCACCTCTCGTCCTTTCCTTCACTTGACTATAGACTCGGTAATACAGTCATCTTTTTGATCTACCGTTGTCATCCATGTATCATATCTTACTCATAATGCTTCATTAACTCTCTTCTTATTTCCCCCTAACATTTATGTCTATCACTTTATTCTGAAAACTCGAACAAGACATTCTTTTGCTTTTAGCTCCCCTTGCTCCATCTACTGGTTGTTTGGGTTTCCTAACATCCTTTCCCTACTAAGGACGGGAGCCACACTAAGGTAATATTTATCCTTTCCAGGATTTCAGTGCTTATCTTTGTAGTACTCATATCTAGTTGTACTATTTTAGAATGTACCATCTGGGTGTCTCACAAGGAGATCTATTAGCACCTTTGTAATATCCTTCGGAAATGTCAACTAACACAAATAATCCATTCACCATTTTGGGTTACTCCAACCCCAGCCGGATCCTGATATCCCGTCCTTTTCTTAAACTACACTTGTTAGCCCCCAATAGGGTATAACTGAGATGGGTGTGGCCAATTATACATACCTCTGTTATTGTTGCAGGTAACTCAAAAGGCTTATATTTCTCTGCCTGAATTGTAAATACTAATAATCTTCATTAGTTGGGCACCCTGTACCCTTCTTCATCTTGCTTCTTTTACTTGTTGAAACTTGTATCTATCTTCTGAATCTCTCATTGCCTTTCACTATAGGGGTGGATAGATATTCCTGCCTTAAGGCCCCTTATCAAAAGGCTTACACGTCTTAGTACACACATGATCTGCTGAAGACCTTACATTTATCCATCATAAGCATCATGCAAAATCGAGTTCCTCTGACTCAACTCTTCCATAGCCAAATTCAATCTCTTACCAACTGCCTTTCTGGATGTAGGCGTCGTAGTATTATGAATAGGATAGAGTTTAGGAAATCGAGTTCTTATAACTGAGCTCTACCACATGATCTAGAGTAAGAAGAAAGAGTGACAGTACTAAATGCCCTGTAGCCTTCTTCTTATAAGTGTGGTGCACGACACACCCATAAACAAGACTCTACTAGACACGGCTTGTAGACTCCCAAGGACAGAACTGCTCTTATACCACTTTTGTCACGACCCAAACTGATGGACCGCGACGGGCACCCGGTACCTTACTCAATCGAGTACCAACATAACGTATCTTTTCATATCATAATATCATAGATAACTCAGCCAAAAAGGCTGCCGTGATATAAGTAGAATACAACATGTAATACCAATTTATACATAAGACATACGGGCCTATAAGACCAAAATAACCACTCGTACACTGAACATAGGCCGACAAGGCCATACAATTTTTTACGTACATGGCATCTGTCTACAAGCCTCTAAGAATACATAATTGTCATAAAGGTCGGAACAGAATCCCGTCATACAAAACAATACATGTCTAAATCATACTGACCAAACAAGCAACTCCGGAGAAAATGGAGCGCACCAACATCTTCCGCTGAGCTGATAGCCTACTTGGAGGGCTCTTGACCTGTCTATCGGGACCTGAGGGCATGAAATGCAGCGTCCCCAGGCAAAAGGGACGTCAGTAAAAATAATGTACCGAGTATGTAAGGAATGAAAATCAGTAAATAATAGACATGGGAGAAACATAAAGTAAAAGACTCAACATGTATGTCTGCATAGCTCTGTGAATCATTTCATTTTATATAATTTCATGCATATGCGTATAAATGTCATACTATGCATAGGTATATGCATTTATAATATCATCAAGCCTCTGAGGGCATCCCATCATATCATCTCGGCCACTGTGGGCAAAATAATCAACATATACCAGCTGATCAGGTGGTGGTGCGTATATAACGCCGTAACCTTTTCCTATATCCCATATACATATAATATACATATATATACATATATAACTCCATCTGGTCATGGGTCAATGTACATGTGTAAATGAATAAAATGCATATGAAATACTTCAATAAAATCTCTCGGAACGTCATAGGACCATTATACCTTTGATTAATGTCATAAAATAAATTTATCAAATTACGTATTTTCCGAGACCCATGAATAGATGATAGAGTAATAAGACACATGGGGAATCAAGAATATAGACACCCCTAGTATTTCTATGAATATAATCATTTATGAAAGTTGCGTATTTTACTCGTTCCATTTGTATTATTTGGATCATGCCAAAAGAAAGAAGGGATACACTTAACATACCTGGAGTAGGGAAAATTCGATGATACTCTTGATAAAGATTGTACCGTATTCCCTTAGAATCGCAAAATCTCACGTTGCTAAGGTGCTAAAAAATCTCGTTGGATTGAGGTTGTTGACGTTGGAATCCTTGTAGGATTGTGTACGGTTTACTACTGTCCAATCTATTATTTTTGATTGATCCAATAGTTGAAGAGATGATGTTGGACCTGATGATTTTTCAATTAAATCAGCATGTGCAGCTGTAGGTTGCACAACCCCAGCAGTAGCTCGATCACCATTTGTCTTCAATGCATCAGCATCCTCTAAGTTTGAACCTTCAGCAGTTCCACAGTCTCCAGTAACAACATCTCTCTTGCCACTTTCCTGTCCTTCCCTGTTAGCATCATTAGCTTTAGAGGCTACTTTAGTAACCTGTTGATCCTCAGATTTTCGTTGGTCATTAGAAGTTTGGCCAACCCCTGCAACATCTGATCCAATAGTGACAACAACATCTATACGAGCTGCTTGTAAAGATGATTCAACATTGGCAGATGTATCAACTTGTGCACCTGCTACTTTTGCATTATTTTGAACTACTGCAGCTAATGCACTAGCATCCATCATCTGCTGAAGATGCCCATGTTTTTCCATTGCATTAACCCTTGCAGCATCCCTATTCAAAGCAGTAGTAGTAGTGACAATACCTTGCACCTTAGATTTCCCATTTGTATTCAATGCACCAGCAGCCTGAGTACTACTGGACACTCCTGGCCCAGCTAAGTCCTCCTCATTCAAAAGTGCATAACTTGGTAGGCCTGCATCAGTTGACAAACCACTAGCAACTCGATCCTTTGTCTTATCAAAAGCTTGCACAACTGGGTTCACAACATTAAAGATCCTTGATAAGGCTGTTGTAGCAGGAACATCTCGTGTAGGTTTAGATGGACCCTTATCAATCGTTGAGGTCTCACATACTGATATACCATTAGCTTCTCGACTCATCACTTTCTCATTGTTCAAATTAACAATTTGTTTTCCTCCTTCATTTTGCAAAACCTGCTGCTCGACCAAAACCTTTTTTGTTGCTTCATCAACCAGCTTACCACCTGCTATTTCCATAGCTATTTGATTCATTCTTTTGGCATTCAGATAGTCCCTAGCATCACCTTGTAACTTGTCAGAATTGGTCACCTCTACAACAGGCAGATTACTGCCAACTGTTACTTCCTCTGCCCTCACCTCCTTTCCTGCTTGTTCCTTCATCACTCGACAAACATTTTCATCATGTCCTGGATGCTTGCAATAAGTGCAATATGTAGGAAGATTATCATACACCACCTCCTGGTAATGCATGATAGTTTTACCCAAAATTCTGTCCACAATAAGTAGCTTAACCTTTTTAGGATGTTTGTCCAAAAGATCAAGTATAACCCTTACCCTCGTTGCACTAGATCTAGTTCTCTCTTGTGTTTCCATGTCCACAGCAAGAGCTTTACCCATAGCAGAAGCAATAGACAATAACGACCTCTTCGCAAAAATATTAGGCGGCAAACCTGGAAAAGAGATCCACACAACTGCCATGGACGTTTCCTCTTTTGGATTGAATCCTAACGTCCATGGAAAAGTTCTGAAAAAGAATTCATTACCTTTTGCCTTGACATATCCGGTTGATCTTGATAATAACTGAACATAATCGTTGTAGAGATCAAATATAACCAACAGATGACGATACTCCAGCAGTCCAATATTGCAGCGACCTTGAACATCGAATTGCGACAAAAACATTTTTCAAAATTCCTGTAGCTCAGGTTTTCCGTATGAAAACTTCATTAAAACTGCTTGATGCAGTCCTTCTTCTCTTGTAAACGCATTAACCTCATCCATGGTAAATGCTATAGTTGGTTCTCCATGCTCAAACGTTACCGGATATAGCTCGACCTTTGACAATTTTGCGGTAGATTGTTTTGGTATGAGCTGCGATGCATATGATTGTTTTGGATTATGATTAGGATGTGTTTCATTATGGTTGCCATCGTCTCTCCCCAGCTTCAAGCTTCTATAAACGTTATAGTAACTGTGACGCTAATCATCAAATTTATAGAAATTGTACGATTTTGAGGATGAAACCAATTGGGGATTGTGCACAAAGGGTAAGCGCTTCGTTTGAGACCAATCTTGTGAATTTTAACCACCGGACGGCAGAGTTATAGCGCTTGAACAGTGGCGGCATTACTGTTCACAACTGCTATGGACAATTTGATTTCATGGTTATGTGTTTGTAGTGCTAATTCAGAAATTAGGTTTTAGGTTTTTAATTCTTTTTATTTTCCTTTTCTATTTTGTTTTCTTTATTGGTTAACTTCTTTTCAAGATTTGTTTTGTAGTTTCCTAATAATTTGGAGAAGATACTATAGATATTGAACTCTAAATATTGTGAAGATGGAGTGCAACCAGCCTAAGAAAACGGTTGAAGAGTTAGGAGCTGAATATTATCAACGGTCTGCTATGTGTTTCAAATGCGGTGGAAATCATCTATGGGTTGACTGTCAAGCAGGTATGTATTCCTCCTATGGTTCATATATTGAACAGTCTCGCTCTGTTTCTAGTCCATACAGGTATGAGGATTCATATGCGCACAATCTTGACTCTAGATGGGTGGGATGAATACCTTTATTATAACTGGAATGGAAGCGAAGTGAGACAATCACTTCAAGGGGAGAATGGTAGTTCGGAAGAGCTTATGTATAAGTTCATCAATAAACCGGTAGAGAGATTTAAACAAGATGATGAAGCCATAAACAACCTAACAATGCAAGTAAACCAAATAGTAAATACACTTTTAGAAAGCTCATTGCGTTGTGATAGAGAATATATGGAGGAGATACCCTGCGAGAATGAGCCTTTTCAAGAGGATGAGCATCTACAGAGGGAGATTTTCACGGCATAAGAGGACTCTGATTCAACTGAGATGATTGAGAATAAGGTTATGGTTGAGTGTGAAGCAACAGAAGAAGAGTTCAAACCCCCATCCACCTTTCCACATTTGCAACATTTGGTAGAAGAGAATGGGAAACAAATAGTCTTGGACATACAAGAGGAATATTCACTTGACCTTTCTTCTTTGTTTTCTTATTCTAACCTTGATCGTGTGGATTTTGTTTTGGGGGATTTACAGGAATATATATGGATTGATCCTATAAAAGAATGCAGAAACAAGTAAGGATCATCATGAACGAGCAATCACCGCTTAAGATGAGGACAAGAAAGAAAGAAAAGAGCGGGTCTTCCAGGTATCCTTAGAAGAATTGGGCTTAATGAGCTCCATAAAAAATCCCAAGGAGCGAAAACGAGGAATGAATTCAGAATTAGGGGTGGAGTTCATAAGTTCTCGAAAAAGAAAAAAATTCAAGGATGTTTTCTTTACCTTATACTTTTAGTTGTGTGTCATGGGAACATGCCACAACTTAAAGTGTGGGGTAGGGGGATAATTATATGTTGTATGTTATATGTATGTTAGTTTTAGTTTTTGTTTTGTAAAAATTGAAAAAACAAACATCAAAATTTAAATTTTTTTGACTTTTCCTGACGATGGATATCATTCGACAGGTTTCTTGAGGGATTTAAGTCGAAAGTGAAATACAAAAAGCTTTTATTTTGTTAGGTAGTATAATAATTCCCCCTTGGTTTTTCTTTGTGACACGGTTCTTTTCCAAGGGTTTTGTTTAAATCGGGTGTAGTTAGTTTTTATTTTTGTTAGGAGTAGGAAACCCTGTGTTATGATTTGAATTGGAACCAATATCCTTTAACTTTATTATTCCTTTAGAATATGGAGTACTTTAGTTGTGACGCTTAAGCTCAATTTTTGACTCTTGTATAAATACCTTAAATTGTATGATCTTAACTTTGCTTAACTACTTTAACTAGAGTGTCTTGATGATTCCAATCCTGAGTGAGTTATGTTCCATGTGTGTGTGAGGTTTGTATGATTATGTGCATTGTATTTGATGTCTAGAACTTGCCCCATGTATTTACAAAGCAAAATAGTAATTTTATTCAGTCTTGGAAGTGATATAGGCGTTTCTTTGTTGAGTCAGATTTATATGCTTTTACCCACCTAATTGTTACGTATTTTAGTTAACCCCTTTGAGCCTATAATCCTGTTTCTTTGGCAACCACATTACAAGCCTTACCCATTTGTTTGAATTGACCATCTATTTGAACCTTGTACGTCTCTTGAGCACTTGAAATCATTATGAATGTTGTACAAGTTGAAGTGTGGGGTGGGGGATATTTGTATGAGTGGAACAAATTAAATAAGGAGAAAGGTGCACGATTTTGAAAAAGTAAGAGCCACTTGAATTGAAAAAGAATGAAAAATGTAGTTGTATGATTGTGAAAAATGATCTTTGATAAGTGGTAACTCTTGATATAATTGTGCTTAAAGAAGAAGGGAGTTAATGCATATTGATGTTAATGTGGAGTATGGTTTGACATAAGTGTGGAGTTTTGAATGTTTACTTGTATGTATTAAAGTGCTTAGGGAGGTGTAGTCACTCTTCTATCTAAATGTATCCTACCCATCCCGCAGCCTATATTACAACCAATTAAAGTCCTACTTGATCCTTGACTGAATGAGCTCAATTAGTAGAGTAGTACACTACGGGCAAGCCTATGGTTAATCTTTTTTGGCATATGAATGTTATTTCTGAGAGTGAGTGAATTCTTTCTATCTTGAGTTCCTAGTTGTTCTTAATGTCTATTGTGTGTGGAACTACATTCTGTTGTTATGTGAGGGCACTTAATTCACGAAGGAAAGGCAATGCTTGACCTCTATGTTAGAGTAAGTGAGTAAGTTGTAAATAATGCATGGTACTTTTGAGTCAAAGCTTGAGGTGAAGATGTTACACTATTGTGCTTAGTCTATTCTAAATATTCTGGGTGTAATGAATTAGGAGAGTTGTTTAAAAAGGTCGTGTCTACATGAAGTATAGTTTGATTGCTCAAGGACGAGCAATGGTTTAAGTGTTGGGTATTGATGGTAGGCTATAATCTCATGTTTTAGTCGCTTATCGCACTCTAATTTACTGTACTTTAATTGAGTTGGAGCTTTAATCGCTAGTATTTTGCACTAATTGTGTGTTTTATACCTTGTAGAACTGATTCCGATCTATATAGATGTTATGGAATGAATTCAAGCTATTCTAGATCTTTGAAGTCTGAGTAAAAGTCCAAGGATTAAGTTGGGATCGTGTTCGGGGATCAACGGATGATACCGCACTTTAAGAACGAAACGAAGAATCGAGCAGATATATTGCGTAGTGTCCAGTAAAATGCACATAACATTTCTCTCAGAACTCCGTTTGGGCTCCACAATATATCATTGGAAAGATAATTCAATGGGCTACATCTTGCTTTTTTTGCATTTTCCCAAATTCCCAACTAGTGCAGCGCACTAGGCGACGCACAGTGCAACACATCAGTGTAAACATTTGCAGATCAAACTTCAGAGACTGGGTTTTTGGGGTATGTCAGGAAAAAGCACTAATGCGATGTGCTGGGCGACGCGCAGTGCGACACATGAAATACAATAAGTTTGCAAGTTTTCCTATTTCGGCTAGAAAAGGGTGATATCATTTGGGCCCGATCCAACTTGGTATAAATATATGGAAAAATGGTATTTTGGGGACTTTTGACACATCTAAGACCTAAGGAGGCTAGAGAGAAGGTGGAGAAGCCAAAGCACAAGGAATTCATCATTCAATCCTCACTCAAGCCAAAGCACAAGGAAGAAGGTGGGTATTTTGGTTGAATTCATTGATTCTTCTTAGTAATCGAAAGAGGCTAGTTCAGTTATTGTTTAGACCTACTTAGGAGAATAATCGTAAGAGGTTCTCCTAAAGACCAATCCACTACGAATTTGTGCATATCTTCACTGATCATAAATTGGTTCATATTGTGAGGTTGAGACTTAATCGAGAGAGGATTTTCTACTAAACGTTTGAACTAATAATCGAGTGAATTCGAGAGACTCACTTGAACATTAGAAGTGAATTAACGAGAGTTAAATCCCAGACAATTATCTTGCACCTATCCAATCAACCCATATTTTCTCCGATTGATATCTTATTTGCTTAATTTTGTTCAGTTGTCATTAGTCAATTAGATATAGAATCTTAGTTAATATTAGTTCTTAATCATATAATCTCAATTGTTGATCATCTTGTATAGCAATCTAGCTACAAGCTACAATAATACTGTTTAACGCCAATCCATGTGGATACAATATTATATTTTATTATATTCGACTAGCGAGCATATTTAGGTGTGTGTTTTGGGCTCGTCAGAGAGTCTCGGTTGTTGGGTACTAATTTGGTACAGGATGCCTTAGATAAGGTCAAGGTTATCCAGGATCGACTTAGCACATCTCAGTCTAGGCAAAAGAGTTATGCCAACCGTAAGGTTTATGATGTTGCATTCATGACTGGAGAAAAGGTATTGCTCCAGGTTTCACCTATGAAAGGTGTAATGAGATTCGGAAATGGGGGCAAGTTAAGCCCTAGGTATATCGGACCCTTTGAAATTCTTGAACGGGTGGGTGAAGTAGCCTAAAAGCTTGCACTACCACCTAGTTTATCAGCAGTTCATCATCCAGTGTTCCATGTATCTATGATCCGGAAATATCATGGTGATCCGTCCCATGTGTTAGATTTCAGGTAATTGGACAAAGATTTGACTTATGAGGAGGAGCCGGTAGCTATCCTAGCCCGGCAGGACCGACAGTTGAGGTCTAAACGTTATCCCTCAGTTCGGGTGCAATGGAGAGGTCAGCCAATTGAGGCAGTTACCTGGGAGTCCGAGCCGGACATGCAGAGTAGATATCCCCACCTTTTCACCAGCTCAGGTATTTTTCTAACTCCTCTCGAGGACGAACATTTATTTTAGAGGTGGAGAATGTGATGACCCAATATGTCATCTTTAATTTGAAATATTCATTTATGTGTTCTGAGACCTCGAAAAGCACTATTCAACATTCCTCGACTTGCGTGCGTAGTCCGTAAATTTTTTTAAAAAGTTTTTATATGAAATAGAGTTTTAAAATTCAACTGAGTTGACTTCGGTCAGAGTTGACTTCGGTCAATATTTTGAGACAACGGACCCGGATCAGTGTTTTGACAGTTCTGGTAGGTCCGTATCATAATTTAGGACTTCGGCGTATGCCCGGAATCGAATTCGAAGGTCCCTAGCTCAAATTATCGGCATTTAACGGAAACTAGAAATTTAAAGGTTTAAGAATTCCTAAATTTGGTCGTAATTGGGTTTTTGTTGATACCGGATCCCGATTTAGATTCTGAGAGTTCGATCAGCTTCGTAACAATATTTATGACTTATGTACAAAATTTGAAGTTATTCCGAGGTACATAGACATGTTTTTCATTAGTTTTTGAAAGAAATTTAAAGGTTTTATTTTATAAAGCTTGAATTTCTAAAGTTTGACCGGAGATTTGACTTTTGAGCAAACGACCTCAGAATAGAATTTTGATGATTCCAATAGCTTCTAATGGTGATTTCGAACTTAGGCGCATGTTCGGATTTGGATTTGGAAGTCTGTAGGACAATTCGGCGCATTTTGGCGAAAATTGGAAAATAGAAGATTTTTGGAAAGTTTGACCGGGAGTTGATTTTATTGATATCGGGGTCAGAATTTGATTCTGAAAATTAGAACAGCTCCATTATATTATTTTTGACTTGCATGCAAAATTTGAGTTCATTACGAATTGATTTGGCATGTTTCGGCGCGAGTTATAGAATTGAAAATTTTATAAACTCATAAGTCTGAATCGACGCGCGATTTGTAGTTTCGCAGTTGTTGTGTGTGAATTGAGACATCGAGTAGGTCCATAATATATTTTGAGACTTGTTGGTGTATTCGTACGGGGTCCCGAGGGGCTCGGGTGAGTTTCGGAGTGGTTTCGGATAATTTTTAGGTCATTTTTAACTGCTGGTTTTTTACAGCAGTGTGCGAAATTTCTGATGCGCAGAGCTGACTTTGGAAGCTTATATATCGCAATGTATAAGGAATCTGAAAATTATCAAAACAGAAAAGTTGTAGCTCTTTGATTATATTTTCCAAAAAGACAAACCATTCATCATTTGAATATTTGTACAGAAAGTTATGATCGATTAACTAAAGGCTAATAATGCAGTTTTTGTTTGCCTGGCACTGTGCATCGCCAGAAATTTTTGATGCATAAGGCTGACTTTGGAAACTTATATCTCGCAATCTATAAGGAATCTGGGAATTATAAAAATTGAAAAGTTGTAGCCCTTTAATTCCAGTTTCCAGAAAGATAAACCATTCATTATTTGGACATTTATACATAAAGTTATGATCGATTGACTGAAAGCTGGTACCGCAATTTTTGGCTTGAAAATGTTGAGACAAGTCGCATCTCACAGATGCGACTTGCCTGAACAGAATATATATGTCCAGAGTCCGACGTTTTTGTTCATCTTTAGAGTTTTAGACCTCGGTTTTTGACGATTTCGGAGGCATTTTTCACGAGTTTGAGTTGGGTAAGTATTCTTTAGCCAAAATTAGTTATATCTTATGATTCTATACTCATTTACATCATGAATCTGTGAATTTATGGAAGAAAAATCAGATTTTTATAAAATCTTCCAAAAAGAAAAATTTATGATTTGAAAGCCAATCCGATGTCGGAATTCGCTAATTTTTGTACGGTTAAACTCGTATCGGAACGAGTGTTCGGATTTTGTGAGTTTTTTTCGGGATTCGAGACGTGGGTCCCACTATCATTTTTTTAAATGAATTTTGAATTTTAATCCGAAAAATTAATAATTTCATATGGAATTAATTCCTACGATCTGTTGAGAATATTGAATTGTTTGTGACTATATTTGAAGCTTTTGGATATCAAATTCGCGAGGCAAAGGTTTATTGGAATCTTGAATTTGGTTGCGAAGCGAGGTAAGTGTCGTGGTTAACCTTGACTTGAGGGAATAGAACCCTTGAATTATTGTTACGTGAATTTCATGTGTAACGACGTATAGGCGAGGTGACGAGTGCCTATACGTCGTCAAATTGATTGTTTGCACATTTATCTGGAAATCATAAATTATTTTAAATTATGAATTAGTCATTATATTAATTATTTCTCTCATATTCCTTGCTCAATATTATGCCTTGAATCCATGATATATTTGCTACATGCTTATTTGATTTATGTGACTTAATTGTTACTTGACATTTAGCATACTAAATATTAATTTGCTTATTTCCTCCTTAATTTTCACAATCAATTGCTACTTGTCATCACTTGTTTCTAAATAAATAATAATTATTATATGCTTGTTGTCTTATAATTTTATATTAATTGTTGTATTTATTGGAATAATTTCTTTTATTATAATTGGTAAATTATATTATTGAGGAGCGGGTTGCACGTCACAACAGAAATGAAAGTGAATATACTGGAGGAGCGGGTTGCACGCCACAACAGAAATGAAAGTGAATATACTGGAGGAGCGGGTTGCACGCCACAACAGAATTGATTAAAAGTGAAAATATATTGGAGGAGCTGGTTGCACGCCGCAATGGAATTAAATAAAAATGAATATATTGTGGGTTCGGGTTGCACTCAGCAACATAATTGAATATGAATATATTGTGGGATTGGGTTGCACGCCGCAACGGAAAGTGATTTAAGTAATAATTGGTTATGACTGTCGAGTTGGCTTGATTATTGATATGATTTACCGGTTTAATTTTTATTCATGTTCTCCTATATTGTGTTATTATTATTATTGCGTAGAGGTTAATGTAATTGACCTTCCTTAGCCTCGTCACTACTTCGTCGAGGTTAGGCTTGGCACTTACTGGGTACATGGGGTCGGTTGTACTAATACTACACTCTGCACTTCTTGTGCAGATACCGGAGTTGGTCCCAGCGGCGTACAATAGATTTGCTCGTATTCAGCTATCCAAGGAGACTTGAGGTATAGCTGCACGGCGTTCGCACCTCTGAAGTCCCCATCTGCTTTATTTTAGTTGTGTATTTTGTCAGGTAGCTTTATTTTCATTCAAACCCTTATTTGTATTATTCGAGTAGGTCGTATACTTGTGACACTAGTTCTGGGATGGTATTTAAACATCGCTATTATTATGGTTTACTCACTTTATTTCAGATTTTATTCCAGTTATTAGTTTCTTTATTATTAATTAAATTAAATTGTTAAAAAAAATGATTAAAATTATTCTAACGTTGGCTTGCCTAGCAAGTGAAATGTTAGGAGCTATCACGGTCCCGAATGTGGAAATTTCGGGTAGTGACAATTTTACAAAGAGTTTTCAGCATTTGCAATAGGTTTTAGGGAAAAGAAACATCAAGAGTCTTGGTTTCCTTTTTGTTTTTGGTGTAAAACACATTGCTGATTCTCTGGGTTAACTTTCGAGTTCATTTCGGGTGTTGAATTTGTTCCTGGTCGTGCTGCTATTTGCTGTCATTTGCTGCGTTTGATTAAGGATTTATCCGGATTTTGCGCTGATGTTTTTTCCATATTTTTCTACAACATAAGGTAACTTCCAAGCTCTGTAATGCAAATCTTTGAATTAAAATGATGATGTTTTGAATATGTTCAACTGCTGGACTATTTAAGATTACTTGTTCACGATTAGTAAGCATGTAAAAGTGTTCTACTTTTCACTTCATAAGCATTGTTAAAGACTTGCATTGATAAAAAATGAAACAATAAACTTGTTTAGAAGTTTGTATATCTCAGTTTCAAATTCAAGGTAGTAGTTTATTTTGATCTAAATGCTTTATAGCTTAAAGTGCTATTTTCCACTTGGCAAAAGAAACGTTTTTCTTCCAATGTAGAAGTCATGTCACGAGCGCCTAGTGTGAGATCCTTTTCCTTTTTACTGTATATGGAAGCTTTTGTGCAAATGAATTAGAATAATTATATAACTTAATCAATTAATTTCACAATAAATTTTCTTTCATAATTTAAATGATGTCTTGATAATTTAATTACTTCTAAATTGATTAAGTTTGGGCAAATTTTAGGCACGAATGTAAGTATATAACTTTCTTAAAATATTTTGCTCATACTAGTTTTATCGTTTAATTTAGTAACAACAATAATAAGGTTATAAGTAGGCTCCGCATTAACTAAAATTTTATAGGTTGTTTCACTACCATCAAGCTACAAAGAAGTTTATCTTTTCACAATAAAATGAACAATTTTTTTTTTTAGCCTAACCCAAAACAGGGCCCGACCTACTCATATCATATATATATATATATATATATATATATATATATATATATATATATATATATATATATATCATATCATATCATCATCATACTATATTAAAAGTGGGAACACCCAAGCTAAAAGTTGATTTACAAATTTATCCATCAAAAACTGAGTGACAATTTTACCCTTCAATCTAACACAACTCCTATATAAAACATTTGTACAAGAATATAAACTTACGTTCTAATAAATAACAAATATCAAGAGTTTGTAGTCATTAGAAATAGGAATATAGACGGTTATTTCATTTACTAATGTTGAGAAACTCAATGGACATTCTTTTTGTCTTTCCTAACCTCATGTCACGACCCAATTTCACCTATATGTCGTGATGGCGCCCAACATCACCGTTAGGCAAGCCAACTAGTGGATTAAACATCTATTTTCTCTTTTACTAAATTTTCGAGTAATAAAGCTTTCCTTAATTGCAAGATTTAAGAAAAATAAAAAGTCTAAATAAAATCAAAATAATAATTTTCCACCCACAATTCTACTAAAGTGCGTGCCAAGATCTGGTGTCATAAGTATATGAGCATCTAGTAGACTATACAAAATTCAAAATAATGTCTGAACATAAAATAGACAGAATACAAATACAAAGAGAGAGACACTAGGTGCTGCGGAACGGCTCAGGGAAGGCAGCTCACCACTAGGCCTCGGGATAACGGGGATGCGCATCGGTGGGACCGTGTGATGACCCGATAGGTCATCTTCTATTTTAGAACCTAATTCAGTGATCCGAATCATTAAAAATTATTATTTAGCCTTCCTCAATTTGCGTGCACAGTCCGGACGTCCTTCCGGAAGGCTTTTATGTTGAAAATTGATAAAAATAAGATTTTTTTTATCTAAATCTTCATTTGAATTGACTTCGGTCAATATTTTTGGTAAACGGGTCTGGATTCATAATTTGACAGTCCCGGTAGGTCCGTATCGAAATATGAGACCTGGGAATATTCCCGAAATCGAATTCGGAGGTCCCTAGCTCGAGTTATGAATTTTTGATAAAAATTAAAAGTCTGAAAATTTAATGGTTTTAAGAATTGGTTGATGTTTGTCCTTGTTGATACCGGGTCCGTATTTTAGTTCCAGAGTCCGGTATAGTTCCAATATAATTCATGACTTATCTGTGAAATTTGGTGAGAAACAGAGTTCGTTTGACGTGATTCGGACGTCCAGTTGTGAAAATAGAAATTTTAAAGTGTTCTTGAGAATTTTATTTGATTTGGTACTAAATTTGTAATTCTAGGTGTTATTTTAGAGATTTGATCGCACGAACAAGTTCGTATGATATTTTTAGACTTGTGTGCAGCTTTGGTTTGGAGCCCCGAGGGCTCGGGTGAGTTTCAGATAGGCTACGAGATGTTTGGACTTAGAAAATCTG
Source organism: Nicotiana tabacum (assembly GCF_000715075.1). Classification (NCBI taxonomy): domain Eukaryota; kingdom Viridiplantae; phylum Streptophyta; class Magnoliopsida; order Solanales; family Solanaceae; genus Nicotiana; species Nicotiana tabacum. Next base: position 57,271,623 of record NC_134088.1, read on the forward strand.
GTATTTTTGCTGCAGCAGCTGTTCTGGTGTGTTCTTCTTTGCGTTCGCGAAGATACTCTAGAGAACGCGAAGGGTAAGCTGGTCAGGGTTTGTTTTTCCTCTTCGCGAACGACAAGGCCTGGTCGCGAACGCCGAGTGATGAGGGTTTTACCCTTCGCGAACGCGACTGGCTCATCACGAACACGTAGCATTTGGGACTTGGGTGAAGGGGTCAGTCACTCTTCATCGTGAACGCGAGCAAGGACTCGCAAACACGAAGGTCAGGGGGCGTAACCTTCGCGAACGCGATAGGAGTTTCGCAATCGCGTAAGTTTGGCAAGCTCTGCCCTTGGTGAACGCGACAGTATCCTCGCGAGCACGATAAACACTGTCGTGTTCATAAAACAGTCCCAAAATGGGACTTAAGCCATTCCTTCAAATGTTTAAAAGCTAGGCGGTCTAGAGGAGATTTTCAAGAGACATTTTCTTCCCTAAAGTATTGGTAAGTGATTCTAAACCACTTTCTTTCAATTACCCATTATATTTCATGAATTTTAAACCAAAAAATCTAGAGTTTCATGGTAGAATTGGGATTTTTGGGTAGAAACTACCGATTTGAAAAAATGGGGATTTAGACCTCATTTGATTCCAAAACCAGTTATATATTCGGGCTCGGGGATGAATGGGTAAGTGGATTTTGGTCCGAACCTCGAGTTTTGACCAAGCGGGCCTGAGGTCGATTTTTGACTTTTTGGGGGAAAGTTTGAAAAATCTAAATTTATGCAATGTAATTGATTCCTTTAACAATATTTGATATTATTAAGTCATTTTTGAATAGATACGAGTGGTTTGGAGGTGGATTCTAGAGAAAAAGTTGTGATTGAGTATTGAGTGGCCTTCGAAGCGAGGTAAGTGTCGTGGTTAACCTTGGCTTGAGGGATTAGGTATTATGTGCCTATTTGCTACGTGTTGGTATGTTGAGTACAACAGATAGGTGAGGTGACGAGTACATATGCGTTGTTGTCGAGTCATGACATGCGAGTGAGTCTTATTATTGAAATTGTGGTATTCTTTGATCATATTTTTCATGATTAGACTAGCTATTCGTTATGCTGAACAACTCTTATCATGTTTTACGGAATTTAGTATTGATTGGATATTGATTCAAAGTTGAGGTTAGTAATGTGGAACTCAATGTTGAAGTAAGGCTTGTTCTTGATATTTCTATCTCCCTGTTGTTATTGTTCATTGTCTTGGTAAGGGAGAGTGTCAAAGCACGAAGGGTGATGCCGTGCAATATTTTGTGAGTTAGTGATAATGCACGAAGGGTGATGCTGTGCCATTTCTACTGTTGCTTGTGGTGAGGTTAAGAGTAAAAGTACGAAGGGTGATACCGTGCACTTTCTTTTACTGCATGTTGTGCCATGTAATGAGAGAGCTAAAAGTATGAAGGGCGATGTCGTGCCGTTCCTATTATTTATTATGGTGAGGTTGAGAGTAAAAGCACGAATGGTGATGCCGTGCACTTTCCTTTATTGTGTATTACTTGTTTCTTTCTGTTAAAGACATATCGATTGATCATGTTCTCATTTCTATCGTGATTCCTTGCCATGTAATCCCCTCAGCATGTCCCCTTCCCAATATTTCTTGCCTTGCTTCTTTAGTTGTTGTTATTGTTATGTATATTGATATATATTGCACAGGTTTATTAGTAGGTGTCTTGCCCTAGCCTCGTCACTACTTCGCCGAGGTCAAACTCGATACTTTCCAGTACATGGGATCGGTTGTACTGATATTGCACTCTGTACTTTCTGTGCATATTTTGGTACCGGATCGAGTTGACCTTGAGTATAGCTGTTGGCTTGATCTATTGGAGACCCAAGGTAGTCTTGTTGGCGTCCACATGCCCCGGCGTCCCCTTCTATGCATTTCATTTACTGTTTCATTTGTATCGAAAATAGTTGTATTTTCTTTAGACATTTACTTGTAATGAAATCTTAGAAGTTCGTGAATTGTGACTCCAGATCCGGGTGGTAGTAATTAATGTAGTTTTTATTTTATTTCGCATTCATTATAATTCATCTTAGCTAATTTGCTGTTATTTACTAAATGGAATAAGGATTGGTTTAATGATTCTCTAACGTTGGCTTGCCTAGCAAGTGAAGTGTTAGGCGCCATCACGGTCCCGGCGGTTGGAATTTCGGGTTGTGATAAGTTGGTATCAGAGCACTAGGTTGCCTAGGTCTCACGATTCACGAGCGAGCTTAGTAGAGTCTGGAGGATCAGTACGGAGACGTCTGTGCTTATCTTCAGAGGCTATAAAGTTGAGGAACAAATTTCACTTCTATTCTTCTCTGTCATGCGATTTTGTTTCCTCAATACTGATTGAACTCTTCTACTCTTATTCTCTCGTAGATGGCGAGAATACGTACCGCTTCCTCAGTTGAGCAGCAACTAGAGCCCCCAGTGGCCGCTCCTACGAGGAGCAGAGGTTGAGGACGAGGCCGTGCCAGAGGCCAATGCAGTGGCAGGGCTCAGCCTAGAGCTCGAGCAGCAGAACCATCAGTGGAGCCTCAGGTAGAGTTGGGCAAGGAGGTTCCAGCCTAGACTGTTCCTGCCGAGCCAGCTCAGGTTCCGGAGGGGTTCATTGCCACCCCAGTACTTCAGGACGCTTTGGTCCGTTTTGTGTGCCTTATGGAGAGTGTGGCCCAGACTGGCAAATTTCCTATGGCACTAGCCATCTCTCAGGCTGGAGGAGGAGCCCAGACTCCCACTACTCCCGCTCCAGAGCAAATAGCTCCCATGTATCAGGCTCCAACAGCTCAGCGAGTCAGAGTAGTTCAGCCGGTCGTTGCGGCACGGGCCAAAGATGGGTCAGCTATGTATTCAGAGGCTTTATGGAGATTGGACAAGTTCACCAAGCTCTTTCCAGTTGACTTCAGTGGTGCTCCTTCAGAGGATCCCCAGGAGTATCTCGACAGCTGACACGAGATTCTGCGGAACATGGGTATAGTGGAGACCAATGTGGTCGATTTTGCTGCATTCGATATGAATGGTTCCGCCAAGAAATGGTGGAGAGATTATTTGTTGACCATACCAACTGGGTCACCTGCTCTTACTTGGGACCAGTTTTCTCAGCTCTTCCTAGAGAAGTTTCTCCCTATCACATTGAGAGAGGAGCATCGCCGTCAGTTCGAGCATCTCTAGCAGGGCAGTATGACTGTTACTCAGTATGAGACCCGTTTTGTGGATTTGGCCCGTCATGCTCTTATTCTACTTCCTACCGAGAGAGAGGTGTGAGGAGGTTTATTGATGGACTTGCTCTGCCTATCAGATTGCAGATGGCTAAGGAGACTGGGAGTGAGATTTCTTTTAAGGCGGCTGCCAATGTTGCCAGGCGAGTCGAGATGGTTTTAACTTAGGGGAGTGGTCAGGGGTCTGACAAGAGGCATCATCACTCCGGTGGATTCAGTGGAGCCTCATATGGAGGCCAGGGTACTTATGGTAGAGGCCATCCTCCCAAGCCATTTCATTCAGCACTCCAGACATCCCACGGTGCCTCAGGTGGTTGTGGCCCTTAGATGCATTATTCCGACCAGCTAGCCTACAGTGCACCACCAGTCCCTATTAGTGCACCTCCGCTCCAGAGTTTTCAGGGTGGTTACTCAAGTCAATAGGGGCAGTTTAACGGCCAGCAGTCATAGCATCCGAGGTCTTGTTATACTTGTGGTGATCCCAGGCACATTGCTAGGTTTTGCCCTCGGACATCGGGCACCACACAGCATCAGGGTTCTCGTGCCATGGTTCCGGCACCAGTTGTTGCACCACCTGCTCATCCAGCTAGAGGCAGGGGTCAGGTAGCTAGAGGTAGAGGCCAGACTGTTAGAGGTGGAGGTCAGGCCGTTAGAGGTGGAGACTAGCCAGCTAGAGGCCGTCCCAGGGACGTAGTTTAGGGTGGTGGGGCCCAGCCCCTATGTTATGCTTTTCCAGCCAGGCCTGAGGCTGAGTCATCTGATGCCGTTATTACAGGTACTGTTTCATTTTGCAGTAGGGATGCTTCGGTTCTATTTGATCCATGATCTATTTACTCCTATGTGTCATCCTATTTTTCTTTATATTTTGTCATGCCTCGTGATTCTTTGAGTGCTCCTGTGTATGTGTCCACACCAGTGGGAGATGATATTGTTGTAGATCGTGTTTACCATTCCTGTGTGTGGTCACCATTGGGATCCTTGAGACTCGTGTAGATCTTCTACTTCTCGATATGGTTGATTTTGATGTCATTCTGGGTATGGATTGGCTGTCACCTTATCATGCTATATTAGATTATCACGCTAAGACGGTGACATTAGCCTTGCCGGGGTTGCCTTGATTAGAGTGAAGAGGGACTCCTGGCCATTCCACCAGCAGGGTTATCTCTTATGTGAAGGCTCGGCATATGGTCGAGAAGGGGTATCTAGCTTATTTGGCTTTTGTCCACGATTCTAGTGCGGAGGTTCCTTCCATGGATTCAGTGTCGGTTGTTCGTGAGTTTTCAGAGGTGTTTCATGAAGATCTGCAGGGGATGCCACCCGACAGGGATATTGATTTCTGCATTGATTTGGCTCCGGGCACTCAACCTATTTCCATTCTTCCATACCGCATAGCCCCGCAAGAGTTGAAAGAATTAAAAGAACTGTTGCAAGATCTGCTTGATAAGGGCTTCATTAGACCTAGTGTCTCGCCCTGGGGTGCACCTGTGTTGTTTGTGAAGAAGAAAGATAGATCGATGAGGATGTGTATAGATTATCGGCAGTTGCACAAAGTCACCATCAAGAACAAGTATCCATTGCCGAGGACTGATGATTTATTTGATCCGCTTTAGGGTGCCAAGGTGTTTTCGAAGATTGATTTGAGATCTGGCTACCATCAATTGAGGATTATGGCATCTGATATCCCTAAGACAACTTTTCGGACTCGGTATGGGCATTATGTGCTTTTAGTGATGTCATTTTGGCTGACAAATGCCCCAGCAGCATTCATGGATTTGATGAACCGGGTGTTCAACCCCTACTTGGATTCCTTCATGATTGTATTTATTGATGATATCTTGATCTACTCCTGCAGTGGAGAGGAGCATGAGCAGTATCTTAGGATTGTGCTTCAAACTCTGAGAGACAACCAGTTGTATGCTATGTTTTCAAAATGTGAGTTTTGGTTGAGTTCAATTGCTTTCTTGGGTCACGTTGTATCAGTAGAGGGTATTCAGGTGGATCCTAAGAAGATTGAGGTAGTTCAGAACTGGCCTTGACCTACTTCAGCCATAGAGATCCGTAGTTTTTTGGGTTTGGCGGGTTACTACCATCGGTTTGTAGAGGGGTTCTCATCTATAGCAACCCCGTTGATCAGGTTGACCCAGAAGGGTACCCTGTTCAGATGGTCAGACGAGTGTGGGCGAGCTTTCAGAAGCTCAAGATAGCTTTGACTACGGCACCAGTATTGGTGTTACCCTCAGGTTCGGGATCTTATACAGTATATTGTTATGCATCTCGTATTGGTCTGGGTATGGTATTGATGCAGGGTGGCAAGGTTATTGCATATGCTTCACGACAACTGAAGGTTCACAAGAATAATTACCATGTTCATGATCTAGAGCTGGTAGCCATTGTTCACGCGCTGAAGATTTGGAGGCACTATCTTTACGACGTGTCATGTGAGGTATTCACTGATCATCGGAGCTTGCAGTATTTGTTCAAGCAGAAGGAGCTCAATTTGAGGCAGAGGAGGTGGTTGGAGCTATTGAAAGACTATGATATCACCATATTGTATCATCCCGAGAAGGCCAATGTGGTGGTCGATGCTTTTAGTAGAAAGTGAGCTAGTATGGGTAGCCTTGCATATATTCCAATTAGTGAGAGACCGCTTGCACTAGATGTTCAGGCTTTGGCCAATCAGTTTGTGAGGTTGGATGTTTCTAAGCCCAATCGTGTTCTAGTTTGTACCGTCACTCGGTCTTCGTTATTTGAGTACATCAGGAAGTGACGATGACCCTCATTTGCTTATCCTTAGGGACACAGTGCGGCACGGTGGTGGCAAGCAGGTTACTATTAGAGATAATGGAGTTTTGAGGATGTAGGGTCGTATTTGTGTACCTAATGTGGATGGACTTTGTGAGTTGATTCATGAGGAGGCTCACAGTTCCCAGTATTCCATTCATCCGGGCGCCGCCAAGATGTATCAAGATTTGCGGCAGCATTATTGGTGCAAAAGAATGAAGAAAGATATAGTCGCATATGTGTCTCGGTGTTTAAATTGTTAACAAGTCAAATACGAGCATCAGAGACCTGGTGGTTTGCTTCAGAAGATAGAGATTCTTGAGTGGAAATGGGAGTGTATCACTATGGATTTCGTTGTTGGACTCCCACGGACTCAGAGGAAGTTCGATGTCGTTTGGGTCATTGTGGACAGGCTGACTAAGTCAGCGTATTTCATTCCTGTGGCAGTTACCTATTCCTCGGAGCGGTTGGCAGATATTTACATCCGCGAGATCGTCCATCTTCACAGTGTGCCCATGTCTATCATTTCTGATTGAGGTACGCAGTTCACCTTGCACTTCTAGAGGGCAGTACAACGTGAGTTGGGCATGCGGATTGAGTTGAGCACATCGTTTCATCCTCAGTCAGACAGACAGTTAGAGAGCACTATTCAGATATTGGAAGATATGCTTTGCGCCTGTGTTATAGACTTTGGAGGTTCTTGGGATCAGTTCTTGCTCCTTACAGAGTTCGCCTACAATAACAGCTACCAGTCGAGCATTTAGATGGCTCCCTATGAGGCACTATATGGTAGACGGTGTCGATTGTCAGTTGGATGGTTTGAGCCAGGGGAGGCTCGGTTATTGGGTACAGATTTGGTACAGGATGCCTTGGATAAGGTCAAGATTATTCAGGATCGACTTCGCATAACTCAGTCCAGGCAGAAGAGTTTTGCCGACCGCAAAGTTCGTGATGTTGCATTCATCGTCGGGGAGAAAGTGTTGCTCTGGGTATCACCCATGAAGGGTGTAATGAGGTTCAGAAAGAAGGGCAAGTTGAGCCCTAGGTATATCGGGCCTTTTGAGATTCTTGAGAGAGTGGGAGAGGTGGCTTACAGGCTTGCGTTGCCACCTAGTTTAGCAGTTGTTCATCCGTTATTCCATGTGTCCATGCTTCGAAAGTATCACGGCGATCCATCCCATGTGTTAGATTTCAGCTCTGTCCAGTTGGACAAGGATTTGACTTACAAGGAGGAGCTGGTGGCTATTCTAGCCCGGCAGGTTCGCCCGTTGAGATCAAAGAGTTATCCTTCAGTTCGAGTGCAGTGGAGAGGTCAGCTCGTCGAGGCAGCTACTTGGGAGTCCAAGTCGGACATGCGGAGTAGATACCCACATCTTTTCACCAGCCCAAGTACTTTTCTATGTCCGTTCGAGGACGAACAGTTGTTTTGGAGGTGGAGAATGTGATGACCCGATAGGTCATCTTCTATTTTAGAACCTAATTCTGTGATTTGAATCCTTAAAAATCATTATTTAACCATCCTCAATTTACGTGCGCAGTAAGGCGTCCTTCCGGAAGGCTTTTATGTTCAAAACTGATAAAAATAAGAATGTTTGCCTAAAAACTTCATTTGAATTGACTTCGGTCAACATTTTTGTAAACGGGCCCAGATTCATATTTTGACGGTCCTGGTGGGTCCGTATCGAAATATGAGACCTGGGCGTATGCCCGGAATCGAATTCGGAGGTCCCTAGCTCGAGTTATGAATTTTTGATGAAGATTAAAAGTCTGGAAATTTAATGGTTTTAAGAATTGGTTGATGGTTGACCTTGTTGATACAGGGTCCGTATTTTGGTTCCAGAGTCCGGTATAGGTCCAATATAATATTCATGACTTATCTGTGAAATTTGGTCAGAAATGGAGTTGGTTTGACGTGATTCGGACGTCCAGTTGTAAAAATAGAAATTTTAAAGTGTTCTTGAGAACTTCATTTGATTTGGCACTAAATTCGTAGTTCTAGGTGTTATTTTGGCGATTTGATCACCCGAGCAAGTTCATATGATATTTTTAGACTTGTGTGCATGTTTTGGTTTGGAGCCTTGAGGGCTCGGGTGAGTTTCGGATAAGCTACGGGATGTTTGGACTTAGAAAATCTGGTATCTTTGCTGCAGTAGCTGTTCTGGTGTGTTCTTCTTTGCGTTCGCGAAGATACTCTCGCGAACGCGAAGGGTAAGCTGGTCAGGGTGAGTTTTTCCTCTTCGCGAACGCGAAGGCCTGGTCGTGAACACGGAGTGATGGGGGCTTTACCCTTCGCGAACACGACTGGATCATCGCGAACGCGTAGCATTTGGGACCTAGGTAAGGGGGTCAGTCACTCTTCAACGCGAACGCGAGCAAGGACTCGCGAACGTGAAGGCCGTGGGGGCGTAATCTTCGGGAACGCGATAGGAGTTTCGCGATCGCGTAAGCTTGGCAAGCTCTGCTCTTCGCGAACGCGACAGTGTCCTCGCGAACGCGATGAACACTGTCGCCCAGTTCATAAAACAGTCCCAAAATGGGACTTAAGCCATTCCTTATGTGATGACCCAAAAGGTCATCTTATGTTTTAGAACTCGAATCTGCACTCTTAAGCCTTAGAAATCTCATTTTTACCCTCCTGGATTTGCATGCGCAGTCCGGGCATGTTTCCGGAAAGCTTTTATGTTGAAAATTGATGAAAATAAGAAGTTATGCCTTAAAAGTTGATTTTAGTTGATTTCGGTCAATAGTTTTGGTAAACGGGCCCGGATCCTTGTTTTGACGGTCCGGTGGGTCCGTATCTAATTATGGGACCTGGTCGTATGCTCGGAATCGAATTCGGAGGTCCCTAGCTTGAGTTATGAATTTTTGAAAACAATTAAAAGTGTGAAAATTATTTATTTTTAAGAATTGATTGATGTTTGGCATTGTTAGTACCGGGTCCGTATTTTAGTTCCGTAGTCCGGTACAGGTTCATTATGATATTTAAGACTTGTCTGTGAAATTCGGTGAGAAACAGAGTTGATTTGACGTGATTCGGACGTCCAGTTGAGAAGATATGAATTTTTAAGTGTTCTTGAAAATTATATTCGATTTGGTGCTAAATTCGTAGTTCTAGGTGTTATTTTTGCGATTTGATCGCGCGAACAAGTTCGTATGATGTTTTTAGACTTATGTGCATATTTGTCATGGAGCCCCGAGGGCTCGGGTGAGTTTCGGATAGGCCACAGGATTTTTTAAACTTAGCAAAATCTGGTATTTTTGCTGTATCCGATGTCTGGAATACTGTGCTTCACGATCGCGTAGTCACTCTCGCGATCGCGAAGGGGAAACTGGGCTGGGGGAGGATTTACTCTACGCGAACACAAGACCATGGTCGCGAATGCGGAGTATTGGGGGGAGTTGCTCTACGCGAACGTGACAGGTCAAACGTGAACGCGTAGCTCTATCTATGCTGGGCAGGAGACCTGGGGAACCTCTACGCGAACGTGAAGGTAAGGCGGGTTAAGCCTTTGCGAACACGTAAAGCCTTTTGCGATCGCGTAAGTCCTTAGGAGGCTGCTCTTCGCGAACGTGGCAGTGTTCATGCGATCGCGATGAACACTGTCGCCCAATGCATAAAACAGAACCAAACACGGGTTTAAGCCATTTCTTTAATATTTTTCAAGAACCAAACGGGTAGAGGCTTATTTCAAGAGTCATTTTCTTCCCCAAATTATTGGTAAATGATTCTAAACCATTTTCTTTCAATTACCCATTTCATTTCTTGAATTATCGACCTAAAATCAAGAGTTTTCATGGTAGAATTGAGGGTTAGGGTAGAAAACTAGAGATTTCGGAAATTTGGGAATTTAGACCTCAATTTGAGTCGGATTCCAACACTAATTACATATTCGGGCTCGGGGGTGAATGGGTAAATGGATTTTGGTCCGAATCTCGGGTTTTGACCAAGTGAGCCCGGGGTCAATTTTTTGACTTTTTGGAGGAAAATTTGGAAAATTTAATTTATTCAATATAATTGATTCCTTTAGCAATATTTGATATTATTGAGTCATTTTTGAATAGATACGAGTGGTTTGGAGGTGAATTCCAAAGGAAAAGCTGTGATTGAGAATTGAGTGGCCTTCGGAGCGAGGTAAGTGTCGTGTCTAACTTTGGCTTGAGGGAATATGTATTATGTGTTTTTTTGCTATGTGTTTGGTTGTTAAATACGATGTATATGTGAGGTGACGAGCATCTATGCATCATTGTCGACTCATAGCTTGCGAGTGAAATTTTATTCTTGTCTATTTTGTAGCCTTAAATTCTACTATCCATGCTTAGTGGGTTATTTGAAATGTTGGATGACTTACATCTGGTTTCACTAAGATTTGGTAACTTTCAAATATTGATTCAAGGTTGAGGTTGCATTGTGCTATTGATTATGGGTAAAATACTGGTTTCTTTATGATACTCCTATCTATCCATTGTTATTGATTCTTTGATTTGTGAGGAGGAGTGTAAAGCACGAAGGGTGATGCCATGCATACATTATTTATATTGTGAGGAAGAGTGTAAAGCACGAAGGGTGATGCCGTTCCGTGATATGTGAGTGTTAATGCACGAAGGGTGATGTCGTGCCATGATTTGTGAGTGATAAAGCACGAAGGGTGATGTCGTGCCGTTCTATCTATTTATTTGGCGAGGTTGAGAGTAAAAGTATGAAGGGTGATGCCGTGCAGTTTTCCTTTGCTGTTTTATTTGCTCAATTCATTTAAGGATTTTCGGTTTAATCCTGTCTTTTCATTATTCTCACTCTTTATATTATATCCCCCACTGTATGTCCCCTTCCCATTATTTCTGCGTTATTTCTTTATTTACTGTTATTGCCACTGGCATGATTATACTGTTCAGGTTGTATGTGGATGTCTTGTCCTAACCTCATCACTACTTCGCCGAGGTTAGGCTCGACACTTACCAGTACATGGGGTCAGTTGTACTGATGCTGTACTCTGCACTTTCTGTGCAGATTTTGGTACCGGCTCAGGTTGATCGAGATTTTGCTATTGGTCCGCTGTCCGGAGACTCAAGGTAGATCTGTCGACGTTAATAGACCTTGAAGTCCCCGTCTATCTATTATGTCCTACTACTTTCATTCATTCAGACATTTGTATTTCTTTCAGACTATTACTTGTAGAAAATTCTAGAATGCTCGTGAATTGTGACTCCAGATCCGGGTGGTAGTAATTAATACAGTTTTATGATATTTTGTACTTATTATATTTCATCTTAGCTAATTATTGTTAATTAATGAATGGAAATAAGGAATTGGTTTTATGATTTTCTAACATTGGCTTGCCCAGCAAGTGAAATGTTAGGCGTCATCACGGTCCCGTCGGTGGGAAATTTCGGGTCGTGACACCTTCAAATTTTCAAAAGCTAAACGGTCTAGAGGTGATTTTCAAGAGACAATTTCTTCCCTAAAGTTTGGTAAGTGATTCTAAACCACATTCTTTCAATTACCCATTACATTTCATGAATTTTCAATCAAAAATCTAGAGTTTCATGGTAGAATTGGGGGTTTTGGGTAGAAACGAGGGATTTGGAAAAATGGGGATTTAGACCTCAAATTAAGGTCGGATTTCAAAACTAGTTATATATCCAGGCTCGGGGGTGAATGGGTAAATGGATTTTGGTGCGAACCTCGGGTTTTAACTAAGCGGCCCGGGGTCGATTTTTGACATTTTGGGGGAAAGTTTGGGAAATCTAAATTTATGCAATGTAATTGATTCCTTTAACAATATTTGATATTATTAAGACGTTTTTGAATAGATACGAGTGGTTTGGAGGTGGATTCTAGAGGAAAAGCTGTGATTGAGTATTGAGTGGCCTTCGGAGTAAGGTAAGTATTGTGGTAAACTTTGGCTTGAGGGATTAGGTATTATGTGCCTAGTTGCTACGTGTTGGTATGTTGAGTACAACAGATAGGTGAGGTGACGAGTACCTATGCGTTGTTGTCGAGTCATGACATGCGAGTGAGTCTTATTATTGTAATTGTGGTATTCTTTGATCATATTGTTCATGATTAGACTATCTATTCGTTATGTTGAACAACTCTTATCATCTATTATGGAATTTAGTATTGATTGGATATTGATTCAAAGTTGAGGTTAGTAATGTGGAACTAAAAGTTGAAGTAAGGCTTGTTCTTGATATTTCTATCTCCCTGTTGTTATTGTTCATTGTCTTAGTGAGGGAGAGTGTCAAAGCACGAAGGGTGATGCCGTGTAATGTTTTGTGAGTGAGTGATAATACAAGAAGGGTGATGTTGTGCCGTTTCTATTGTTTCTTATGGTGAGATTGAGATTAAAACCACGAAGGGTGATGCCGTGCACTTTTCTTTACTGCATATCGTGCCATGTTATCAGAGAGTTAAAAGCATGAAGGGTGATGCCGTGCCATTCCTATTATTTATTATGGTGAGGTTGAGAGTAAAATCATGAATGGTGATGCCATGCAATTTTCTTTATTGTGTTTTACTTGTTTCTTTCTGTTAAAGATATATCGATTAATCATGTTCTCATTCCTGTCGTGATTCCTTGCCATGTGATCACCTCAACATGTCCCCTTCCCAATATTTCTTGCCCTGCTTCTTTAGTTATTCTTTAGTTGTTGTTATTGTTGTATATATTGATATATATTGCATAGGTTTATTTGTAGGTGTCTTGTCCTAGACTCGTCACTACTTCGTCGAGGTTAGACTCGACACTTACCAGTACATGTGGTCGGTTGTACTGATATTGCACTCTGTACTTTCTGTGCAGATATTTGTACCAGACCGAGTTAACCCTGAGTCTAGCTATTGGCTTGATCTGTTGGAGACCCAAGGTAGTCCTGTTGGCATCCGCATGCCCTGGCGTCCCCTTCTACACATTTCATTTACTGTTTCATTTGTATAGAAAACATTTGTATTTTCTTCATATATTTACTTGTAGTGAAATCTTAGAAATTCGTGAATTGTGACTCTAGATCCGGGTGGTAGTAATTAATGCAGTTTTTATATTATTCCGCACTCACTATAATTTATCTTAGCTAATTTGCTGTTATTTACTGAATGGAATAAGGATTGGTTTAATGATTCTCTAACGCTAGCTTGCCTATCAAGTGAAGTATTAGGCGCCATCACGGTCCCTGTGTTGCGACCAAACACACTCACGCAAGTATACGCGGTCGTCAAGTAATCAAGTGACTAAAAGTCGGATGTCGAACCCACGAGGACTTATGATTAACTATTAACTAAATTAGACTATCCTAATTATCTAAACAAGAATTAAACCTAAAAATATTTTATTCTAAACTAATTAAATAAAAAAATATAAATAATAAACTTTGAACAGAGAAAGAGCAGATTTTTATGATATCAATGTAATGAAAACGATCTAGGGTTATGGGCTATCTAATAATCCTATTGCATTCTTCAATTGAATTGACCGACTAATTTATCTAGCTTATTGGTTGACAGGGTTAATATTGCTCATAAGAATCTGTCGAGTTCTTACTCGCCTATTCAAGCTAACCTAACGCCTATATGTCTATGGAGTTAGAATCAACAAGAACGCATTTATAATTTCTGTAAATCAACCAAGCAAGGCAATTAGGTATATGTCTATCCTAACCACGAATCCGTTCCCCGATGCCCGAGTTCAAGAACTTGCCCTACTCAATCCTATATGCAATATAGAATTCCCACTTTCGAGTTCAATTCTAGATTCGTAGATAATATTCAATTGGTGATCAAGCAATTAAATAATTAAGTGCAAGATTGAATAAATAAACTAATATGATAAATCAAGAAGTCAAAATCAATATCCGAATAACAATAGTCATGAAAGAACCACAACCCTAGAACGTGAAGTTTAGCTCTATATAGACATGGTAGCCAAACAACAAATCATACAAAGAAACATAAAAATTACTAAGTTTGGTGGGAGAAAGAAGAAACTTGATGAATTCCGGCCTCCACAGCTTTGTCGTGGCTTTTTCCCTCTTCCCAATATGTTCGATGACCTAAAAGAGGCGTTTTTGGCTTATATATTGCGTACCAAAGTCGTGGGCCAAAGTTCTCCTATTTCTAATCCAAATCAGCTTCAGGGATTGATGCTAGGGTGGATGCGTCGCATCCACCTCGTCCTCCACTTCTCAGCTTCGGATGCTACGGTGGACGCTATGGGCCGACTTCACTGCTAAGGGTGCACGAAATCTGATCTTTTTCTAGATTGGATGCGACGCATCCAATCTCTCTTCCTCTACCTAGAGCACCTTTTATTCATATTTTTGCACTCCAAACACCCTAATTCACCACATACAACTCAATTAGTCATAAAACCAATAATTAAACCATGTTGGGCATTTTAAAGATCAAATAACATCAAGAAGCAGTTAAAACATGGGTAAAGTAACATCAACACATATCGAAATATGCCAAACATCACTACCCCACACTTAAACCTTTGTTCGTCCTCGAACAAACCATCATATAGTAGACGAAACAAAATTAAGCTCTTATCATTCAAAGCACACTGCACCTATGACCATGGTTATTTGCAACAATTAGGCTCTAGACTATGCATCACATACACTTCCCTTTACTTATGCCCTTCTTTAAACATATTCGAACAAAGACAACATGCTCACAACAACCCTAACCTCAAAAACCGACTCAATGTCACTATGTACTCATGGCTTGAACACCCAACATCATAGAGAAGTCTAATAACGTTACCTATCCCTCGTGAAACCATGTGCCCTCACAACAAGAACAATAGAGCGAGTTCAATCCACACATTCGAATCTCATGATCAAATATATTTTAATGACTCACATATATCAAAGAAAATTGCTCACTCTCACAAAGAAGTCACATGCATGAAATTAGTACCATAGGCTTGCCCTTAATGTAAATCTCTACTAATGTAAGCTCACTCGATCTAAAATCAATTAGGACTTTTTCATGGTTGTAATGTGGGCTAAGGGACGGGTAGGATATATTTAAGGAATAGTGACTCACCCTCCTAAGCACTTTAATACATCACAAAATTACTTTAAGCGCAAATTCTTCAACACCACTTCAATTTCACAAACAATATCACCCCCAAAACAGTCCCTTTTTCTTTAAGCACTACTTTAATTCATACCCACTAGCAAGAACAAGATAACAATTTATTCATTTATATTTTTCTTTCTTTTTTTTCCAGATTTTTCTCTTCTTTTTTTTCTTTTAATTTCCGCTAGTGGTGTATTATTTTACAAAATAAGTGCACCCTTCTTTCTTTCATTGGTTCCACTCAAAAGTCACCCCACACTTAGTCCCTTCTTACTTCTTTTAGCGCTCATCTAACAATTAAAGTGCTTTAAGAGGTAAAAGGATTAAAACAATGTCAATTAAGAATAAAAAGGGTATAGGCTTGTAATGTGGGTACCAAATAAAAGGTCTACAGGCTCAAAAGGGTTAACTAGGGATAGATTCTATTTGTGATAAGCAATAAGCTCAAAAAGATCAAAGAAAGCCTAAAATCATTTTTCAAACCGAGCATCACCTAAAATTTCGCTTCAACTCACATACCGGGCAAGTTCTAGACACAAGTACAATACATGGACTACACAAAAAATCTCACCACACATGGCACATGACTCATTAAGGACGGTTACATTCCGACTCTCAAGTAATGCAAGTATTCACGGAGCCACGAGATATTAAGCATTAAGCGCAAAGTGAACACAAGTCAAGAAAATGAGAAATAAGCGCCACAAAACATGCTATCCATTTTAACAAGGCATCATCAATAATTTCAAATCATACAGAAGATACTACACATGCGAAAGTATAAATATGTTACTATCAAACAAGTCAAGAGCGCCTAGGTTCATCATTCTTGCTCCTTTTATTCCCTAAATTCCTAATCTACTCGGAAAGAAAAAAACTACCCGGTTCAAACTACATCCCATGGAAAAGAACCGAGGCACAAAGAAAAATCACAGGGGATTATTACTACCTAAATAAAGCTAAAAGATATATTTTGGATTTTTGTTTAGACTTTAATCCCTCAAGAAAACTGTCTAGGCGATCAATCGTCTGGAAAAGTCCAATTTTTCTAATTTTTCATTTTTTTTTTCTTCACAAAAGCTACTACACTTAAGAATGAGTACTACAACTAAGCTAAAATAGCACAGAAACTTATCCAAACGATCTCCTCACCCCACACTTAAAATTTTGCAATGTCCTCAATGCACATTATAAATAATAAGAGGGTAAACGAGACTCCCTGGTAGGCCAAAGGCCGAAGCAATAGCGGCTCACGAGGTACTCAGACTTTCCCCAGGCATCGTCCTTTGTGTGGGCACCCCACACTTAGTCCTCACCATCTAGCTCGCTTTTGCACTCTTCTAATGGCTTTGCTTCCTATGCTCATAATCCTACAAAACAAAAATAAATACTACAAAATAATAAAAATAAAATAAAATAAAAAGTAAACAAAAATAAAAGAAAGCAGTAACGCTGGGTTGCCTCCCAACAAGCGCCTGATTTAACGTAGCGGCACGACGTGAACCATTTTTTGCCTCCACCTCGAACTTATGAATTGAGCCCCTAACATGGCATCCAGTTTGCGGCTATGGTCCAGTGGTGGGGCTACAAAGATAACCAGGCCAAGTAATAAATTTTTCACTCTACACTTCTCGGCCTTTAGATGAGGAATGTATTTTTTGCTTTTTGGCATGACAAATTCAAAAATATAGGCATCATGTTCCTCTTCCATTGACTCCTCCAAAGGCTTAGATGACTCGATTTCCATGTCATCATCCAAATACAATGTCGAAAAATGTTTAGAATGAGGACCAACACGCCCCAACTTTAGAATTGTATTACTATTTATATCCTCATATGTGCACACATTAGAGTCTTCAAATATAACATTATCTGCTACCTCGCATGGCTCTAGTGTACTTTTCTCAACATGGGCATCATCAACAGAAATATGCTCGAATGATTGGCTCTCCACTTTTAGCTCCTCAATTTGGCGTATAAGCTCCTTTTCAGCTTCTGACAACTCATTACTATTTTGTTGGGCGATAGACGCAACAACCTTTGCATTTAATTTATCTTGCAAGTCGTGAATAGTAGTGACAAATTTATAGATCCCTTGTCCCAGTTTAGATCTTCCCTCTATAAAGTGTCTCATCCCATCAGTAAGTTCCTCATGTTGAGCTTCATATATTTCTAACTTTTCAGCCTGTTCTGCCAGCCAAGTTTGGCTCAAAATCTCCTCTTTTTCAAAAATTTTCTCTTGCTGGTACTCGATCTCTTCATTCAATTCTTCCATATTGGCCTTCATTCTTGTGATTGCTGCCCTCATTCTTTTCATATCTTTTTTGAGTTCATCCTGTTGCTCTGCTACTTGCCTCAGAATATCCCTAATATATGCATCAGGCTCCATATCCTGCACTTCATTGCCCCTATCAAACTCAGAAATATCATTAGAAAGATCATAATAAGGGCTCAGAGAAGGATGAACAAAATTAGGACAACCATCCCAATGGCCATCTTGACCACCACACATATTACAAATATTCCACTCAAAGGATTGAGATTGTGCGCACAACTCGCTCCTGGGAACATTCTGACAATTTTTCCACCAGTGGGGTCCTCCACAATATGGACAAGGATCATCAAAATAAGAATAACCATCATTCGAACAATTTTTATTCCAAGATGCCATGCTAAAATAAATAAAAAATACTAACTAAAATAAAATAATAAAAAAAAACATGAATAGATAAAAAAAATGTCTAATCTAGAAAAATAGCAAATTTCTAAGTCCCCGGCAACGGCGCCAAAAACTTGTTGCGACCAAACACACTCACGCAAGTATACGCGGTCGTCAAGTAATCAAGTGACTAAAAGTCGGATGTCGAACCCACGAGGACTTATGATTAACTATTAACTAAATTAGACTATCCTAATTATCTAAACAAGAATTAAACCTAAAAATATTTTATTCTAAACTAATTAAATAAAAAAATATAAATAATAAACTTTGAACAGAGAAAGAGCAGATTTTTATGATATCAATGTAATGAAAACGATCTAGGGTTATGGGCTATCTAATAATCCTATTGCATTCTTCAATTGAATTGACCGACTAATTTATCTAGCTTATTGGTTGACAGGGTTAATATTGCTCATAAGAATCTGTCGAGTTCTTACTCGCCTATTCAAGCTAACCTAACGCCTATATGTCTATGGAGTTAGAATCAACAAGAACGCATTTATAATTCCTATAAATCAACCAAGCAAGGCAATTAGGTATATGTCTATCCTAACCACGAATCCGTTCCCCGATGCCCGAGTTCAAGAACTTGCCCTACTCAATCCTATATGCAATATAGAATTCCCACTTTCGAGTTCAATTCTAGATTCGTAGATAATATTCAATTGGTGATCAAGCAATTAAATAATTAAGTGCAAGATTAAATAAATAAACTAATATGATAAATCAAGAAGTCAAAATCAATATCCGAATAACAATAGTCATGAAAGAACCACAACCCTAGAACGTGAAGTTTAGCTCTATATAGACATGGTAGCCAAACAACAAATCATACAAAGAAACATAAAAATTACTAAGTTTGGTGGGACAAAGAAGAAACTTGATGAATTCCGGCCGCCACAGCTTTGTCGTGGCTTTTTCCCTCTTTCCAATATGTTCGATGACCTAAAAGAGGCGTTTTTGGCTTATATATTGCATACCAAAGTCGTGGGCCAAAGTTCTCCTATTTCTAATCCAAATAGCTTCAGGGATTGATGCTAGGGTGGATGCGTCGCATCCACCTCGTCCTCCACTTCTCAGCTTCGGATGCTACGGTGGATGCTTCGCATCCACCTCGTCCTCCACTTCTCAGCTTCGGATGCTACGGTGGATGCTTCGCATCCACCTCGTCCTCCACTTCTCAGCTTCGGATGCTACGGTGGACGCTATGGGCCGACTTCACTGCTAAGGGTGCACGAAATCTGATCTTTTTCTAGATTGGATGCGACGCATCCAATCTCTCTTCCTCTACCTAGAGCACCTTTTATTCATATTTTTGCACTCCAAACACCTTAATTCACCACACACAACTCAATTAGTCATAAATCCAATAATTAAACCATGTTGGGCATTTTAAAGATCAAATAACATCAAGAAGCAGTTAAAACATGGGTAAAGTAACATCAACACATATCGAAATATGCCAAACATCACCCTGCGGTGGGAATTTCGGGTCGTGACAGACCGCCTGATGTACCTGTCACAGATCCTGCACAAAAAGTGCAGCAAGCGTAGCATGAGTACGTAAACAACGTGTACCCAGTAAGTATCAAGACTAATCTCGAAGAAGTAGTGACGAGAGGTCCACTTTGATACTCACAATGGGTCAATAATATTAAGATAGAAATATTTAAATAAACACAATTTATGTGATCAATAATAAATTCTCCTTAGCAGGAAGAAACAAATAATTCTTCACAATTTGACAAATTTTCAAATAATCATTTACCTTCACAAGCTACAATAAAATAAATATCAAGCATCGAATAATTTTTATTATTAAGCACAATTTCTGCCAAGGTTGTACGGTCCGATCCAGAATAATATGTACATTGCCGAGGGTCGAGCGGCACGAACCATAAGTGCATTTATCTACTGCCAAGGTGTTCGGTCCGCTCCACAAGAAGAGGAGAATGTTTTATAAGCATTTGACTTGGATATTATAGAGGTTTTTATACAACAATAATACTAATTTTATAAGCGAACTTCCACAATTTTTCCAACAATTACTAATATGATTTAGACGTTTTTAAATTAACAAGTATGTTTCAATAATTCCAAATAATTCATGAATTGGGTCCTAAACACTACCCGGACAATAGCATAATAGTAGCTACGCACGGACTCTCGTGACCTCGTACGTACGTCGCCCCCACAATTAGAGATAATTATTTATTGAAAACACCTATGGAGTAAATTTCCTCTTACAAGGCTAGACAAGAGACTTACCCCGTCTCAAAGTTCACTTCCCGATCACAACTTCACGTTAAAGCCTCAATTTGGTGCCGAAAAATCCGAAACTAGCCAAATGCTATATAATTTAATTAATACATGCTCAACAATTCGAAAATTAGATTATTAGATTAATTTCCCAACCCAAATTGATAAAATTTCTAAAATTTACCCCAGGCCCACGTGCCCGGATTCTGGAAATTTTCGGAGAAAATCGTTTCCCATAATCTCAAGAACTCAAATATATAATTTTCATCTCATTCCATAACTATTTTCGTGGTTAAAATCTCATTTTCGTCAAAACCTATATTTTTCATCTAAACCCTTGATTTTCACAGTTTATATGTTATAATCTATTCATAATCTATGTATTTAACTCAAAATGGGTAGAATTACCTCCAAGTTGCTAGTTGAATACCCCTCTCAAGAAGCTCCAAAATCGCCCAAGAATGGAACAAATGGGCTCAAAAATGGCTGAGCCCTGTTTTTAAGGCATTCTGCCCAGCTCTGCTGACCCCATCTTCGTGAACGCGACAGGTGCCTCACGTTCGCAAAGGCAAATTTCCACATGCCTTAATAATGCCCTTTGCGAACGCGACAGGAGTCTCGCGAACTCGAAGGCTTACTTGGCCTTCCCTTCGCGAACGCGTGCACTCCCTCGCGAACATGAATGGTAAAGTGTACTGACCCCCTCCCACGCCCGGAATTTCAAACGGACCTCGATTACTCCAAACTAAATTTAAAAAACTTTAAAACCTTCAAATAATCAACTTTCACTGTTAAGTGCCGAAACGCTCCCGAGTAGTCCAAAATCTGATCCGAACATACGCCCAAGTCCAAAATTATCATACGAACCTATTGGAACCGTCAAATCCCAATTCCGAGGTCGTTTACTCAAAACGTTGACCAAAGTCAAACTTGGCCTTTTAAAGCCAAACTAAGGAACCAACTGTTCCGATTTCAACCCGAACCCTTCCAAATCCCGAACTAACCATTACCGCAAGTCATAAAATAGTAAAAGTACATATGGGGAGTCTTATTTAGGGGAACAGGGTTCTAGAAGGCAAACCGACCGGTTGGGTCGTTACACCTCAAAAGGAATTTAAATGATAAAAGACCATGCAAAGTACTCATTGAACACTTGAAAAGTACAAATAGAGAAAGCAGTTCCCATAGAAAGGTTGACACATTCTTTTGGATCATCCATCATCAATCTTCGGTCTTATAAGCTTGTGATGTCCTTTTATTTTTTTTATTTTTTTTTCTTAATGCAAAGGTTATTATCTTCTTGCTTGTACTTCTTCTAAGTTCTATAGATGTTTATTTTTTTGTATATGTGCATATCTTAAGTGATTGCCATTGTGTTTGCTTGAGTTAAAGGTTTTACATATAATTATGTTGAATGAACTTTGTAATTTTAAGGCTAGCAGTACAAGAGGTAGGAGTATCTTTCCGCAAATTCTTTGAATTCGCTTCGCCATGACCGACCAAATCCTGAGAGATCCTCCTATGTTATGCTATTGCAGATTATGAGGACTAATAAGTGTGAAATTCAACGTAAAGTTGATGAAGATCAAAGGTTGCACATCCACTTCTTATGAAACAATTTTCTTGTAACTCCTTTTTTCATATATAACAACTCAGTGTTTTTCTTTGAAGGTATCTAACAACTACTCATATTTTGTATTTGTTAATTTGTTTTTCTCAATTTTTCGTTATCTCTACATCCTGGCCCTTACTGAATATTATTCATTGACCATAAGTTATTTTGTTTCTTAGTTTGGGGTGATTGTCGAATTGATTTACTTTACTGCTATGCTTAATGATATATATATATATATATATATATATATATATATATATATATATATGTGTGTGTGTGTGTGTGTGTGTGTGTGTGTGTGTGTTTATTATAATACTACATTATATGAAAACCTTTAGAGTCAAGTACTAAGTCACTGGAATAGCAAATATTCTAACTTCAAAATGTTTTAATTAGAACATCTATGCATTTGTTATTTCCTTAAATATTGTCTTTTCCAATTCCATTTTCTTGTTTTGGAATGTAAAATCTCTTTATTTGTAAAATTGTTATTTTAATTCAACCAAGTTCTTTATCTAATATTTAAAATGGATTGGCATTCTCATAGTTGTATCGAGAATGCTCTCTATGAAGTGTTCTAAACTTATTGGTGCTCCTTTGAGTTTAATAGAGTACTCAAGGACAAAACTTCAATATTTAATTTCTTTTTAGCTTTTCTCTTCTTTTTTCTAATTACAAACATCAACCAACTATTTTCATAGCTTCTCAGAGCTGGTCTAAGAATGTTTCCTCACCCATTATGTAAACGTTGCTTTTAAAAATAATATAAGAAACTTCCTAGAGATATTATTATTTCAAATCAAACTTGTCCTTTCAAGCAATTTCCTCATAGAAGTAAAAAGGTCATGAAAGGACTGAGATACTATTGCAAACAATAAGACATGTGCTTTTTCTTTATTTAGTTAACTAAGTAGGATCATTATTGATCATTTTTAAAGACTTTCATTTCTTTCGTAATTTTTATTTTATGACTAATAGCATTTTTAAGTAATATTAAATTAATTTATTACTATTAATATGGGATACACGCGCGCAAAAACTAGTTATACTAAAGTGGGAACATTGGGCCTTCAAAGTTAATTTACTAATATATCCTTTAAAAGTTGAATGACAATTTTATCCTTGAGTCAAAAAATGACCTTCCAGTAAATGAATACTGTTATTACTTTTGACCGGGTGAATGTGGAGAATTATTTAATCAGTTTCGTAGGCAGACAAGTTTTTTGAGTATCTTAATTATTCGTTTGTTTGGTTCTTTATCTTCCACGGTTATAATATTGCACTATACAAAGAGCCAAACCTTCATTAATCCTCTTAAAATATCTTGATCTCTCTCTTTCCTCTTAATTGTTTACTGATTATTATGTGGTTTGATTAAAACTCAAAAGCCGCATAATCCTTTCCTATTCCTCTTCTTTCTATGTATCATTTTAAATAAGCCTCCACTATTCCTAAGAATGAGGGGAGAGAGAGTGTGTGTTTAGTTGTGAAGATCTCCTTTTGTAGCCTATTATGGTATTAGGCTGCTCGGACATGTTCCTCTTTTACTCTCTAAAGTCTAAACTTTTAGCATTTCTCCCTTAGTTTTGTTTCATTTGTCAAAATATAGAATACTTCTTATGTGAATGATGATTGTGGATGTATTTATGTATTCTTCAAATACCAACTTTTCCCTTTGTGTACGGGTAAAATTGGGGCAATGTTTTCCCCGATTCCCCCATAAGAAAACGAGAGGAGAGCACGGTTCGACGCAACTATAAGCAAGGCCGAAGGATCCCTCGTATCGGAACTCGAGTGGAGTGAACAATGTATTTGGGATTGGGCACAGTAAAATAACGGACCCAGACCAAGTAATATTTCGAGACCACGGAAAAAGGAGGAACGGTTGGGCATGTCAAGTAGGGAGCTATAATATTCGCCCTCAATAGGATATTACGACGCAAATCCCGTTCGATATTAACTGCGGATCAATATTTACCGAAAAGGGAAATTTTTTACCTTATTTAGACTTGTGTTAAGACTAAAATTCCCCTACTATATAAATGGGAGAATTTTTTTTATTTTGAACACAATGTTGACACGCATATCAAAGCAGTAAAAGTTCATTTTTTGTCTTCTAGTTATTATTCAAAGTGTTTTTCAGTTATTCTCTTCTTTAATCACGATCGAGCTTATATCGAGGATCCGATCGAGGCCGAATTTCAGTGTTCAACTTAAGATCAGGCTTGTTCATCACATTACGATTGGTTTGATTGTTCATTCTTTCTTTAATTTGATTACTTGTTGGTCTTAGATCATTCGTATTGAATCAAATCATGTATCCTCTAAACCACGTACAAATTTAATTGTAACTAATTTTTTAGGGTAAATAGTTTGGCGCCCATTGTGGGTCTAAAGATAATAGTGGTGATTTGATATGAATATCGATAACACACCATGTTTTACGCTTGTTCTTTGAAGTTTTGATTTCAGGTTAGCCTAAGGATGTCAAATTCTTAGTGTGTTCACTTGAACGTTGACGCTGAGTTAGGCCACCACAACGAGAACAATAGCGTAATACCTAGCAATGATGTGCCCCCTATTGACCCCAATGGTGTCCCAGCCGCCGACCCAGTTGATGCTAAATCATAGGTTGCCATCAACATCAATCTACCAACTGACCCTGAAAATAGTGTTTGCAGGGCACCCCGACCATCGACTCGAGAAGCGCCCGAAGGTGAAGGTGATGGGGTGAGCTTGTGGAAGATTTTTCGAAGTGTTGCTAGCTCAACAAGTGACAATAGCGTAGTTACAGACCTAGAGCCACACCCCTAACAGGGTCGAGCCCGAGCGGACCAGGGAAAATACTCAAAGGGATGAACAAGTTGCCGTGGAATCGGGTGAATTCGGGCCCAAGAAAACTTCCGAGATGCTGAAGATGCTCGAAGCATTGACTAAATGGGTGGAGTCTAGAGAGAAAAATATAGAGGCCAATGACAAGAAGGTAGAAACTTATAACTTCAGGATCGATCAGATCCTGGGATCACCCCCGATATTGAAGGGACCAGACTCCAAAAATTTCATTCAGAAGCCTTTCCAACCGAGCGCAGCTCTGAAGTCGATCCCGAAGAGGTTCCGAATGCCCCACATTCCCATGTATAATGGGACCATGGATCCAAACGAGCATGTAATCTCCTATACACGCGCAATCAAGGGGAATGACCTGGAAGACGACGAGATTCAGTCTGTGTTGCTAAAAATATTTGGGGAAACTTTGTCCGAGGGAGCAATGATATGGTATCACAACTTGCCTCCAAATTCTATTGACTCGTTTGCTATGCTTGCAGATGCTTTCGTAAAAGCCATGCCGGTGCCATCAAGGTCGAGACGAGGAATTTAGACCTTTTCAAGTTCAAGTAGAGGGATAACGAGATGCTTAGGGAGTTCGTATCGAGGTTCCAGATGGAACGGATGAATCTGCCCCCGGTCGCGGATAATTAGGCCATTCAGGCATTTACTCAAGGGCTCAACCCCCAAAGTTCTGTGGCATCTCAGTAGTTAAATCAAAACTTGGTGGAGTATCCGGCGGTCACCTAGGACGACGTTCACAATAGGTATCAATCGAAGATCAGAGTTGAAGACGACCAACTCGGGGCCCCTTCGGGGTCTGTTTACCCTAATAGAACCAATGACAGGCCTACAAGAATCATCAATTAGGAGCCAAGTCCGATCTGAGATCGATACCAGCCGTACGGTGCGGATCGGAGGGGAAACAGATCTGGGCACCACCCGACAAGGAACGACAAGAGAAATGATCAAGGATCGAGCAGCCGGGGCCTAATGAGCAAAAGCTGGTTTGACAGGTCGCTCGGGATTAGGGAAGCACCGAGATTATCGAAGTATAATTTCAACATGGATCCTACAAGTATAGTGTCGGCCATAGGACCTATCAAAGAGACCAAGTGGCCTAGATCACTGCAGTCCGATCCCGCTAGAGGGATCACAGTTGGTGTGTAAATACCATGGTACTCACGGTCATAGGACCGAAGATTGTCGACTGCTATGAGAAGAAGTAGCTTGATTGTTCAACAATGCACCTTCGGGAATTCCTAAGCGAACGAGCCATAAGACACTTTAGAAACAGGGACGCCAATAAACAGGTCAAACAAGATGAGCCCCAGCACATGATCAACATGATCATTGGGGCAGTGGATGTCCCCCAGGGACCAATGATAAAACGCACAAAATTTTCTATCACGAGGTAAAAACGCACCCAGGATTACGTCTCGGAAGGGGCCATCTCATTCAGCGATGAAGACAACGAGGGCATCATCTAGACTCACAATGATGCATTACTAATATATGTACTTATCAATAAATCTCGGGTTAAACGTGTATTGATTGATCCAGGTAGCTCGACCAACATCATCCGATTGAGGCTCGTAGAATAACCGGGGTTGTATGACCAAATCGTACCGGCAGTCCGAGTATTGAACGGATTCAACATGGCGTGCAAGACCACAAAGGGTGAGATAACTTTACAGGTAAACACTATCGAGACCACCCAAGAAAAAAAGTTCTACGTGATCGAAGGGGATATGAGGTACAACGCCTTGTTCGAAAGGCCATGGGTTAACAGCATGAGAGCGGTGCCTTCGACCTTACATCAGGCGCTGAAATTTTCCACTCCAGGAGGAGTCAAAATAGTCTACGTGGTACAACCGACTACAAAGAAAATGTTCGCTGTCAATGAAGTAATCCCGGTGCCCGCAGTTTCGACATCAAAAAGAAGGGAACCGACCGAAAAAAAGAAACTAAATAGTAATCAATGATCCTGGCCTCAACCGGGAAGGAAAAATAAAAGGATCACGGAGCGGGCGATGAGGATGATTACGGTGTCCCGAGATCTTTTATAGCACCCAATGATGCTTAAGCCACAAAATCAACGATCGAGGAGTTGTAGCAGGTTATACTGATCGAGCACCTACCGGATCGAAAGGTATACCTGGGCACGAGACTAATCCCTGAGCTCAGGAAAAAACTTATTGATTTTCTTAAAGCTAATGACGATTATTTCACCTGGTCACATCTAGACATGACAGGAATCCCATCGGAGCTAACAACTCATAAATTGAGCTTGGATCCGAAGTTCCATCCGGTTAAGCAGAAGAGAAGGCTACAGTCCAAGATCAAACATGCATTCATCAAGGACGAGGCATCTAAACTTCTAAAAATATGTTCCATCCTGGAAGATGAATACCCGGATTGGTTAGCTAACGTAGTAGTAGTACCTATAAAAGGAAACAAACTTACGATATGTGTAGATTATAAGGATCTAGACAAGGCATATCCAAAGGACTCGTTCCCTTTGCCAAACATCAATCAAAAGATCGATGCGACAACTGGACACGAGATACTGAGTTTTCTCGATGCTTATTTTGCATACAACCAAATTCGGTGGGACTCGGGCGATCAAGAAAATACTTCTTTCATAACCAAAATCAGCACCTACTGTTATAAGGTAATATCGTTCGGACAAAGGAACATCGGTGCCACATACCAGCGCCTCTTTAACAGGATGTTCGAAGAACAAATAGGAAAATCAATGGAAGTTTATATTGACGATATGTTGGTTAAGTCCCTGTGAGTAAAAGACAATTTGAAACATTTGTAGGAAACCTTTGACATATTGAGGAAGTAAACATAAATCTAAACCCGAAGAAGTCCTTCGGGGTCAGCTGGGGCAAGATCCTCGGGTAGTTGACAACATTAAGGCAGTACAAAGACTAACCGGGTGGATAGCCGCGTTGGACCAATTTATTTCAAGATTGTCAGATAGGAGCCATCGATGTTTCTCACTATTGAAAAAGAAGAACAACTTTTCTTGGACGGATCGGAAATCATTCCAACAAATCTAAAGCTTTTTCCCATAGAGAGAAGGGAAAAAGCCTTAGCCTCAATGCATTCTCGGAGACATTCGTTTCCTTGCTCCCCCAACAAGTATCTACAAACCCCTTCAAATGTTTATAAGTATTTTGTGTTGGAGCACCGGTAAAGAATCCCCGTTGCTCAAGCAAAGTGAGCATCACATTGGTTATTTGGAAGTTGCCCGCCCTAATACAGGGAGGGACTATTGCACTAGCATAACCTTCATTGGGCAATATCCGGTGTGGAACCACTCGTAGTGGAGGTGGGGGTGGCATATGCATATTGTCATGAGGAACCTGGCCTCTTCAAGAGGTACCTCCTCAACTTGCTCATCCTCGCCGTCCACATCCCCCAAGGGCACATTTCCGAGATCATTGTTCGCCGCCATGATTGTACCTAAAATTTATCACACAAGTTAGTAACACGGAAGGAAAAGAAGATATTCCAAAAAC
Source organism: Nicotiana tabacum (assembly GCF_000715075.1). Classification (NCBI taxonomy): domain Eukaryota; kingdom Viridiplantae; phylum Streptophyta; class Magnoliopsida; order Solanales; family Solanaceae; genus Nicotiana; species Nicotiana tabacum. The sequence continues at coordinate 57,299,671 of NC_134088.1, forward strand.
AAACCCAAATATATAGATAACACCATTTTAACTCCCCAGCAACGGCACCAAAAATTGGTCCATGTCCAATCCGCACTCAATAGTGAGTGGAGATGGTCGTTGGAAGAATAGTACCCAATAAGAGTCGGGTCAATTTCCGCAGGTGGTTGTTTGGAAGTGCTATTTAGTTTTTCCATTTTCTTTCGTCAAGTGTATACCCAACACACATTTTAGCAGGGAGCTAAAATGTGTGTTAGGGGTATACACTTGACGAAAGAAAATGGAAAAACTAAATTGCACTTCCAAACAATTGGTTTTGATTTCTACTTCTACTTTTACTCTAACAATTATAATCTAAGAGAAGAAACTAATAAGCGAATGATTGTTTTTGGTGTTTTTCGAAATTGTTAAAAATCCTAGGGAGGTGACCTTAACCTAGGTGTTTACCTAATGGGTTAAATACGTTAATACTTATTTTGTTGATTAGGGTGTGTTATAGCTCTCAACTCTACGTTATCCACTCAATACCTCTCGATCATAGAGTGATTTTGCCCAATTAAGCTTTCTCAAGCCCAAATGGGTATCAAACTAAATCGTTGATGTGAGCTCAAGTCGGGTTATCACTATCTCTAGTTTGAACCCTTTAATTAGGCTAATCAGACCCTCAATTAGCACAATTCCTGGTTAGTCAAGTAATCCTAGACTAGGTCTCTCTTTCTCAAGTAAAGACCAAGTCAAAAAGGCATGGATCAATATTTGCAACCATTAATTCTAAAATTAAAGCATAAACTAGGCTAAATAATCAACACCCAATCATAAACAAGCATTAAATTAATCACCCATAAGGTTTACACACTAGGGTTGTGTCACAACCCTAGTAATAATCTAGCTTAGCAAGTCTTTAATTCTGCAGCCGCACAATTCTGGATTGCGGCCAAAAAGCATTCCGCACATTCAGCAACGCTTCAGGTCTTGGTCTTTTGCACACTCTTTGAACTTTGAATCATTTGTCAATGCAAACCTTGTTCTGCGGCCGCACAATTCATGTGCGGTCCATAAATTGGCCAAATTCATGCTGGGCTCTTTCACTTGATCTGCGGCCGCACAATTCATGTGCGGTCCATAAATTGGCCAAATTCATGCTGGGCTCTTTCACTTGATCTGCGGCCGCAGATGGAATTCTACGGTCCGCACTTCCTTCTGCAGACACTGAAATCCTTTTGCAGACTGCACTTCTTGCGTTATGTGCCCCTTCTTGCCTTGTGAGTCGGATTTCAGCATGGGAGCTCAAACTTCCAACATTCCTGCAATTTGCATACTTTCATTAGTTTCGGGAATATAAATCAATACTTTTGGACTAAAATAAAAGCAAAAATGTGTTAATAAGTAGTCAAAATCCACACTTATCACTCATCATTTAGCCGAGACCACTTGTCGACCTTATCCTTCATCACCTGGAGCTAGTCCTTGACCGATGCCAACTCCTCTTTGGCATCCTCCTTTTCCCAGGCTAGAAGACACATCGTGCTCCTCAGCGTCTCGGCCGAAGCTTTAAGCCCATCCATCTCGGCCCGGAGCTGGTCGATTAGGTCTATCTTCCCTTAGACCTGCGAGGTTGCGTCGTTAGCTGCAACGCGTAACCTCTCATTTTTAATATCAACTATCCTTACCTTCTCAGATATTTAGGCATGCTCCTGTTTCACAGACGAAGCCTCCCTTTGAGCTTTTTCCAGCTCAGCTGGGAGAATAGGGAGATCCCTGAGGGCCTCATCTTTTTGCTCGCTCAGAGCCTTGTACATATCCTTTTGCCGGACTTGCTCCTTGAGCTCGAACTCGAGCTGGTTGAATTCCGTTCGAGATCGATGGAAGCTTTCATGATGAAGCATCGAAGCCTGAAAAACAAATTAATGAAATCATAAAGATACGTTGAAGTTAAATGAGTTACATAAAGGACACAAGGAAAGGGTAACTTAGCCGGTTTAGTGCCCGTTGTGCCTCGTTGAAGAGGCTCGAAGTGCTCACCTCGTTAATCTTCACCTGATCCTCTTCGATCACCAAGCAGTGAAGATAACTGGCCACACCAACCATTTAGGACAGCACTCGGGTATCCGACGGGATTGTAAACACGAACGTTCTTTTACGGTCGGGATCCATGCTCAGAGTACGGAACTACTTCACTAGCTTTGGGCTCGAGCTCGGCCCACCTGCTTTCGACAGCAAGACTTTTTTCGGGATCTCTAGGTGACCGAACCCGGAGTAATCCTCCAGGGCGCTGATGTCCACACCATCAAAGAAAGGGTTGAGGGCCTCGTCTGCGGCCCGTGCCATCTCATTTGGTTTCACCTTGACGACCTAAACCTCGTCAAATAAGGACTCCGTATGGGAAGGCGATTCTGAGACGTCAATGACACCGGCAGCTCCCCTCGAAGCATGAGTAGTTTCTTGGGAGACCGTGGCCACTGGTTTTCCTTCTGGCTCCTGAGCTAAAGAGGGATCGGCCTCTCCATTACATCCCCCGGGCGCTGCCCACTCCTCATCATCAATGGATGACCCATGGGCGACGAACTCTAGGTCGTCATCTTCAGGATAATCCCTAAGCCGGTAGAGGGACTCGGGGTCTGGGCCCGAACTGCTACCCTCTTCTACTTGGCTTCGGCGTTCGGGGTACCCGAAAACTTTCTCTTTCTTTTCTTCTTCTCCTCTTTCTTCGCAGTAGCCTCAGGCTGACCCGAAGCGGAGGGTTTATCGGGTGAGGACGAAGCCTCGTCCTCGTCCAAAGCCCGGAGCTCGGTGGTCTTGGGCAAACTTATGAAAGATAGAGAGGGATTTAGAGAAAAAAGGTGGAATATGTAAGTAAGTTTGGTCAGGAAGAGCACTCACCATGGGAATGGGCCTCCCATTTGCCCTTCGAGAGCTTGCGCCATTCATGCTCAAAATATGACATATGCCTACAGATCCCCTCGACCCACTTTTTAAAGCGAGGAACTACGTTGATGACTCAGGCAACTGCTGCACGATGGTAGAACCAAGCAATGAAGAAGAACAACAAAAAATCCAAAAGAAGTTCTAAGTACTTAAAAAGAAGAAGGACTTATGGGCTATGTTCCACTTTTTAGTGAACGATAGGAACTCGGAGGGAATGAGATCCTCGGTTTTCACCCGAATGAATCTTCCATGCCAGCCTCGATCCCTATCTTTATTGATGCTCGAGAATGGAGCTTTCCTTTCCCGACGATCGAGCTTTATTAATCCCCCTCAGAATATTGGGGGACTGTAGAGACGAAGTAGATAGTCGAGGGTAAATCAGGGTGCTTCGTTGTTATTAACAAAGTGGCGGAGGAGGATCACAATCATCCAAAAGGATGGATGAATATGCCCAAGGCAGACCTCATACCTTCTGTAAAAGTTGAGGACTATGGGATCCACGGGGGCAAGTGTGAAGGGGTACGTGTAAACACTTAGATACTCCTCCAAATGTGTGGTGATGTCCTCATCAGGACCAGGGACGATCACTTCACTGCCCTCCCATTTATAGTCCTCCTGAACCATAGAGAGCGTGTCCTCGGTGTTGGAGCATATGTACCACTATACCTCCTCGCTTCGATCATGTTGACTAGAGGCTTTTTTAACCTTGAAGTCGTTTTCAATAGAGCAGACTCTGGGGATGAAGATCTTCAGGGGAGGTTCCGAGGCAACTCCAGGTACGACCACCTCAGCATCCGTGGCCGGGTTACAAGTCGAAGTGTCGGTCTACTGGGGCACAGATTTCGAAGTCTTCGCCATCGGATTCTGAGAAATATAAAGATTTGAAGATGAGGATGAAGATTTGAATATGAGGAAAAAGGTTTGAAGGTCAAACTTGAAGATTTAAAGATGAAGTGTGAAGATTTAAATGGGAAGATGAAGATATATATATATAACAATGTATGGAGATTTGAAAAGTTCGGGGATAAATTAAGGAGTTCTGGAATCGGAAAGTAAAAAAGTGAAAAAACAACCGAATCTTTTATAAAGAGGGAATAATCAATGCGTGGCGTTTCGCATTCGAGGACAGTCAACCGGCGGCTGATACGTGTCCGAAGTCAGAACGAAGCGACTGATGGGATGTTTCACTGACCCGTCAACTCGGTTATAACGTACGGAAGAAGGAATCAGGGTCAATTAATCGCATCCCGTCGCTTTGATAAACCTGCTCTCCAAAAGCGAGGGGACTATCTGTGTATGGGTAAAATCAGGGGCAATATTTTTCTCGATTGTCCAATAAGAAAATGAGAGGGGAGCACGGTTCGACGCAACTACAAGAAAGGCCGAAGGATCCGTTATATTGGAATTCGGGAGAAGTGAATGATGTATCTGCGATCGGGCAAGGTGAAACAACGGACTCGGACCAAGTAAAGTTTCGAGACCATAAGAAAAGGAGGAACGATTGAGCATGACAATTAGGGAGCCGTAATATTCACCCTCAACCGGATATTACGGCGCAAATCTCGTCCGATATCAACTGCAAATCAACATATACCGAAAAAGAAGATTTTATCTTATTTAGACTTGTATTAAGGCTGAAATTTTCATACTATATAAATGGGGGAATTTTTTCATTTTGAACACACTACTAGCACGCATATCAAAGCAATAAAGTTTATTTTTGTATTCTAGTTATTATTCAAAGCGTTCTTCACTTATTCTCTTCTTTAATCGCAACCGAGCTTATATCGAAGGTCCGATCGAGGCCGAATTTTAGTGTTCAACTTAAGATCAGGCTTGATCATCACATTACGATTGGTTTGATTGTTCATTCTTTATTTAATTTAATTACTTGTTGTTCTTTTAGATCATTCATATTGAATCAAATCACGTATCCTTTAAACCGCGTGCAAATTTAATTGCTACTCATTTTTAAGGGTAAACACCTTTCTTCTTTGATGTGGCACCGTAATTATTCGCGTATTTGATTTTCATTTTGGTGATTTTTTAGCATGTCAAATTGTAAGTTAAATTTCTTAATTATTTAGTTTTGATTGTTACTTTCTTTCATCTTTACTGGTTATAATATTTTTGCATTCCAGCTTTTTGACATTCTTCATTACACTTTATAACGATGCACAACAAAGAGTCTGTAGTGGCAAACTTGAGCACGCACCAAATATCCGTGGTTCATGCTTTAGGCCAAAAAGGTACTATTCTACTCAGTTAGGCTTCTGATCGATTATTGCCTTCAATTAGCTTAGACAGATTTGATTGGTTAGGATTAATACTTATGCGACTATTCCTATTACTTTTATTTTAAATTTGAGTCAGATAAATCATGAGTATTCTTTCTATTTTCGTTATAACTTTTTTATCATGTTATTTTTAAAGGCATCAATTTAATTAATTTCTTAGCAAAGTGAACTAAAGTAACTCATTCTTTTGGAACTAATTTTATGATTATTAGAAAAAATTGTGGGATGAGTTAAATAATATAAATCTATAATTTGGATTCAACTGTTAGACTTTTACAGTAGTTTTATAAATATTGTAAATATTTTATTCTTATATTTTATCACTTTTTGTATTTTCTTCAATATGAATTTTTTTAAAAAAGTTCAGTGATTCATATTCAGATTCTCATCAAAAAGTTAATTTGTGTCAATGTATCATTCTCTAATCTATAATAGTCTTAAGTTTCATTAAGTACGATCAAAATGTTGAACTACCAACATTTGACATGTGATTATCGTGTTATAATTTTTGATACTATTGTATTTACACAATTCAATTTCTCCTTTCAAATTCATAAATGAAAAGGACTCATAATTTTGAATCAGACAAAGGTATGTATATATTCGTGCAATTGTGATTTACATATACATGAATATAATTTACCAATTCCAATAATTGTTAGTATGTATCTCTATCACAGTTAACTACTACTTCTGTATATGTAGGTGTACCATTAAATTGACCATGATTTACTAGCCATCACAAGGAAGACATATGTGTTGATAGAATTTATGTATAGATTTTACAAAATGTTACTTTCATTCGACAACAACTTATTGATATGTATACGATTATAAAAAGAGTAGGCTATAACTTTTAAACACAAGGCACAAACTTGCAAACTTAGCCGACGTAGCTCATATTCACATATAAGCTATGTGTCGTTGAATATAATAGGCTCACCATTCATTATTTTGAGCTTAGATTTTCCTCCTTCAAATTTCATATAACTCATGGTACGCATATTTTAAAAATATGTATATTATATTAAAATATTTGTACTCGCTAGCATAGAATACACGTGTCAAAAAACTAGTAGGTTTGATAAAGATAAATAATTTTGTCTTAATCGATGTCGGGAAGACTCACTTCGGAATAAAGATATAAATAAAATGGCAAGGTCGCGAAGGCACATCTTGTTCTCAAATAAATAAGGTTTTTACTTAATTAAATTCGCGCAGGCTTCGATCTTTAAGGTGCGGTATACGAACTAAGGCCGGGAATACTCGTCTTAGTTAGTGTAGACTAGGGTTGGGGATACTCCTCCTAGTTTATTTTTCAAAAAATAAAAGTGGATCACAGGAAAAACATGAGAACCAAATAAAATGCAGTATATTCAAAATTAATTCAAGCCAAGTATAGTCAAGAAAGTAACCGTGCTGGAATCACGGAATTTGGGGAGTGCCTCACACCTTCTCCCCGATTAATAGAATTCCTTACCCAGTCTCCTATTTACGCAGACCAATAATAAATAGAGTCAACTTTTCTTTGATTAGGGATTCAAATAAAAGTTGACTTGGAACACCCAAAAATTAGTTCCAAGTGGAATCTCTACTTAAATTTGTCACATTAATTGAAAATGATCCTTTAACCACGCAATCCACATATATCTTTTGGGGTAAAAAGGGTTGTGACAGCTTGTAATGACCCAGCCGGTCGTTTTGAGTATTATAAACTCGTTCCCCCATTTAATGTTTAATTTATGCTTTATAGTTATTTTATGACTTACCGGGTTAGTGGGTTCGGGTCCGGAAGGAATTCCGAGTGAAATGAGACACTTAGTCTCATAATTGAAAATTTTAAGTTAGAAAAGTGGACCATATGTTGACCTATGTGTAAAAGACCTCGGATTTGAATTTTTGATGATTCCAATAGCTCCATATGATGATTTTAGACTTAGGAGCGTGTCCGGAAAATTATTTGGAGGTCCGTGGTAGAATTAGGCTTGAAATGCCGAAATTTGAGATTTTAAAAGTTTGACCGGGGGGTTGACTTTTTGAAATCGGGGTCAGAATCCAATTCTGAAAATTGACAGGTTTCGGAGTCATTTGTAGAAGTTAGAAATTTCAAAGTTCAATAGGCTTGAATTGGGGTGTAATTCAAGGTTTTAGCGTTGTTTGAGGTAATTTGAGGATTCGACTACCTCCGTTGGTATATTTGGTTGAGGTCCAGAGGGGCTCGGGTGAGTTTTGGATGGTTAATCGATTAAATTCGGACTTAAAACCACTGTTGAAATTTTTGCTTCTGGTATTTTTGCACCTACGGAGGTTTGATCACAGGTGCGAAGCCGTATGTGCACACTAGCCATCGCAGGAGCGAGCTTTCTGCAGAAGTGGGGCTAGCCTCGCAAATGCTAGCCCGCAGAAGTGGCTCCCAGCTCGTAGAAGCTGCTCCAGTAGAGGCTTGCCGAAACCGCAGAAGTGGTAGAATTCTCGCACCTGCGAGACCGCAGAAGCGGCTAAGTGAGTCGCAGGTGCGGAACCCCTGGACAGTATACATTTCGAAGGGGTTCCGAGTTTTGCCATTTTTGGACCTTCAAGCATGGTTTTTGGGCCGATTTTGAGAGAGAATTTGAGGGAAACTTGAGGTAAGTCACTTGTGATCATTTCTAATCCATAATATTAAATTATCATCGAATAATCCGACTAGATTACATGGCTTTGAGGTGTAAATCGGGGGTTTGAACTTAGGGATTTGAAAATAAGATTTGAAGTTTTAGGGGTCGAGTTGAGGTCGGATTTTGGTAAAATTAGTATGGTTAGACTCGTGGTTGAATGGGCTTTCGGATTTTGTAACTTTTATCAGGTTCCGAGATGTGGGCCCCATAGGCGATTTTTGAGCTAAAATTCGGATTTTTATGGAAAATTGTATTTTTCATATGGAATTAATTCCAATAAATTTTATTGACTGAAACGAATTATTTGTGACTAGATTCGAGGCATTCGAAGGCCGATTTTGCGAGGCAAAGGCATAGCAGAGTAAATAATTTCACGCTCTGAGGTAAGTAACAGTTTTAAATCTGGTCATGAGGGTATGAAACCCCGAATTTTGTGTCATGTGATTATTTTGAAGGTGACGCACATGCTAGGTGACGAGCGTGTGGGCGTGCACCGAGGGGATTGTGACTTGGTCTGTCCCATGAAATTGTAAAGTTGAATAACTTGTTGTTAGCTATATGCTCTCTATGTGTTGAAGAAATTTGACTATAAATCATGTTAGAAATCATGCTTAGACTATGTGATGGTACTGTTGGGACCAACATAGGTCACGTACTTGATGAATTATTTGCTAATTGCTATCTTGTGCTCAGTCATAATTTTACTTGTGTATCATACCTCAGTCTTTCTTGATATTTGTTGATGCATTATGTTATCTTTGTTTGGGCTGATCTTTGTGATTTCTGAGAGCCCGAGAGACTAAAGAGGTTGAGGACTGGGTAAGGCCGAGGGCCTGTCGGTGAGGTAAGTATATTATGGCACATGAGTTGTCCGTGCAAGATATTAAAGCACGTGAGTTGTCCGTGCAGCACGTGGGTTGTCCGTGCAGATTATGGCACTTGGGCTGTAGGAGCCCCTCCAGAGTCTGAGCGCGGGTACCCATTAAGTGTGAGTGTTGAGGGCTGAGAGGCGAGTGATGAGTTGAGTGACTGTTGCCTTAGAGGTTGTACTTGCTTTGCATTTGTTGTTGCTTTTGGTTGCTATCTGTCATTGTTGTGAAATCTCTAAAAGATTTTATATCCGGATTACATGAACTTGAACTGTATAAAATTGATTTGACTTAAACTACCGGATTTGAAAGCATGTCTATTCTTTGCTGGAATTACTGAAAGTGAACTATAACTGTGTAGTTCATCATTATCTTCAGTTCCTTAGTTGTTATTATTATTACTTGCTGAGTTGGTTGTACTCATACTACACCCTGCACTTCGTGTGCAGATCCAGTTATTCCTGGACATAGCGGGTGTTGATCATTTCACGCAGTTGATTTTCAGGAGATTTTGAGGTAGCTACTGTATTCCGCAGACCTTGTCTCTTCTTCTCTATCTACGTGTTTACTGAATTTGGTCTCAGACTATTATAGACCGTATTTTTCAGACTTGTATTCATATTAGATGCTCATGTACTCAGTGACACCAGGTTTTGGGCAGTGTTCGTGTCAATATTTGTTGAATTTTCTATTGTATTAAATTATTGTATTTTCAAACTTAGAAGAAATTATGGTTTATCGAGATTATCGGCTTGCCTAGTATCGAGATAGGCGCCATCATGACATGTTAGGATTTTGGGTCGTGACAAGTTGGTATCAGAGCCTAGGTTACATAGGTCTCACGAGTCATGAGCAGGTTTAGTAGAGTCTCGTGGATCGGTACGGAGACGTCTGTACTTATCTTCGAGAGGCTGCAAAACCCTTAGGAAAATTTCACTTTTTTGTATTCTGTCGTGCGAATTTGTTGATTCTGGAAACTAAATTTTTGCTATTCTATTATCTCATAGATGGTGAGGACACGTACTACCGGATCAGACGGTCAGCCACCAGTGCCACCAGTTAGGGCCGTGAGAGGCTGGGGCCGTTGTAGAGGCCGGGGCCGAGGTAGAGGTCGAGGTGTTGCTTCTACCAAAGTTGGACAAGCATCTGTAGTACCACCAGTTGCTTCAGCTCAGGAGCAGATTCCAGATATAGCTGAGCCGACAGGATCAGCTCAGGCAGCAGCTGTACCCATTTCTAGGCCTTCAGGAGACTTTGGCCCAGATATTGGTAGCTTGCACTGGTCTGGCACAGGTGGTTTTGGCTCAGGCCACACCTGCCACTTCTCAGGCCGGGGGAGGTACTCATACCCCTGTAGCCCGTACTCCAGACAAGGTAGTATAGCGACTTAAGATATCGGGGGCACTACCAGCCCAACCGGCTGCAGCTGCTCAGGACCTGGTAGTTCCTGCTATGGCAGATGATGAGCAAAGGAGACTTGAGAGATTTGAGAGGCTTTGACCTCCACCATTTAGCGGTGCTGAGTCAGAGGATGCCCAGGGTTTTCTGGATAAGTGTCAGTAGATGCTTCGGACAACGGGTATTCTAGAGACCAGTGGGGTCTCATTCACTACTTTTCAGTTTTCTGGGGCTGCCTTCAGATGGTGGGAGTCTTATGAGAGGTGTAGGCCGGTCGGTGCAACACCCCTTACCTGGCAGTAGTTCTCCGGTCTATTCCAAGAGAAGTTCATGCCTCAGTCCCGCAGAGAGGAGCTGCGCAGGCAGTTCGAGAAGCTTCTTCAAGGTGATATGTCCGTGACACAGTATGAGATGAGATTTTCAGAACTGGCCCATCATGCTATCTAGTTGATTCCCACAGACAGGGAAAGGATCAGGAGGGTCATAGATGGCCTGACTTTTCAGCTGCGATTACTCATGACTAGAGAGAGAGTGTCTAGTGCTACTTTTGACGAGGTTGTCAACATTGCTCGTCAGATTGAGATGGTTCGCAGCCAGGAGCGGGTTGAGAGGGAGTTTAAGAGGCCTCATGGTTCCGGTGATTTCAGCGGTGTTCCTTCAGGGGGTCAGTTTTACCATGGTGGGGGTTGTTCTTACAGACACGCTCAGGCAAGTCGTCCAGCTCATCGCGGTACATCAGCTAACCCCGATTCTTACAGTGCTCACTCAGGCCAGTCTTCATTCAGTGCATTACCAGCACAGAGTTCTCATCATGCCTTGTCTGCTCAGGCTTCTATAGGTAATTCTTCGGGTTATCAGGAGCAGCAGTTCCGTTCGAGGAGGGGTTGTTTCGAGAGCAGAGAATTGAGACATTTCAAGAGAGATTTTCCTAGGCTATTGAGTGGGGCTTCACAGCAGAGTTCTCGACCAACGGCACCAGCACCAGCAGTTACACCACCCGCCCAACTAGCTCGGCATGGGGGTCAAGTAGCTAGGGGTCGCCCAAGAGGGAAAGGACGATCAGGTGGCGGGTAGGCTCGATTCTATATTTTTCCTGCTAGGCCAGATATTGTTGCCTCAGACGCAGTGATCATAGGTATTGTTTCAGTGTGCCACAATGAGGCTTCTATATTATTTGATCCTGGTTCCACTTATTCATATGTATCATCATATTTTGCTCATTATCTGGATATGCCCTGTGAGTCCTTAGCTTCACCTATTTATGTATCTACACCGGTGGGCGATATTATTACTGTGGATCGTGTATATCGATCGTGTGTGGTAACGATTAGGGAACTGGAGTCTAGAGTTGATCTCTTATTACTCGGTATGGTTGATTTCAATGTAATCCTGGGTATGGATTGGTTGTCTCCATGTCATGCTAGTCTGGACTATCATGCAAAAATTGTGATGTTGACGATACCGGGGATGCCAAAGGTTGAATGGAGAGGTTCTCTAGATTTTGTTCCTAGCAGGGTAATTTCTTATTTGAAGGCCCAACGTATGGTTGAAAAGGGATGTCTGTCATATTTGTCCTTTGTGAGAGATGTTGATGCAGATACTCCTATTATTGATTCAGTACCGGTCGTGCGAGACTTTCTAGATGTATTTCCTGCAGACCTGTCGGGTATGCCACCTGACAAGGATATTGATTTCGGTATTGACTTGGTGGAGGGCACTCAACCTATTTCTATTCCTCTGTATCGTATGGCATCAGCTGAGTTAAAAGAATTGAAAGAGCAACTTTAGGAACTCCTTGAAAAGGGGTTTATTAGGCCTAGTGTGTCACCTTGGGGTGCACCAGTTCTGTTTGTGAAAAAGAAAGATGGTACTATGCGGATGTGCATTGATTATAGGCAGTTGAACAAAGTTACAATCAAGAATAAATATCCATTGCCACGTATTGATGACTTATTTGACCAGCTTCAGGGAGTGAGGGTGTTCTCCAAAATTGATTTGAGATCTAGGTATCACCAGTTAAAAATTCGGGATTCGGATATTCTGAAGACATTCAGAACTCGTTATGGCCACTATGAATTTCTTGTGATGTCTTTTGGGCTAACTAATGCCCCAGCAGCATTTATGCATTTGATGAATAGTGTATTTCAGCCATATCTTAATTTATTTATTGTAGAATTTATTGATGTTATTCTGGTGTACTTACGTAGCTAGGAGGAGCATGCACAACACTTAGGTATTATATTATAGAGGCTGAGAGAGGAGAAACTTTATGCCAAATTCTCTAAGTGTGAGTTCTGGCTTAGTACGGTGGCATTCTTGGGACATATAGTGTCCAGTGAAGGAATTAAGGTGGATCCGAAGAAAATAGAGGCAGTTCTGAATTGGCCCAGACCATCCTCAGTTACTGAGATTCAGATTTTTCTCGGCTTGGACGGTTATTATCGTCGTATTGTGGATGGATTCTCGTCTATTGCATCGCCTATGACTAAATTGACCCAGAAAGGTGCTCCGTTCAGGTGATCGGATGAATGTGAAGAGAGCTTTCAGAAGCTCAAGACAGCTTTGACTACAACTCCAATATTGGTGTTGCCTACAGGTTCACGGTCTTATACTGTGTATTGTGATGCATAACGTATTGGTCTCGGCGCAGTGCTGATGCAAGACGGTAGGGTGATTGCCTATGCGTCCAGACAGTTAAAGGTACATGAGAAGAATTATCCAGTCCACGATCATGAGTTAGCAGCTATTTATCATGCCTTGAAAATTTGGCGGCATTACTTATACAGTGTGAGGTATATACCGATCATCGAAGTCTACAACATCTGTTCAAACAGAAAGATCTTAATTTGAGGCAGTGGAGGTGGTTAGAGTTGCTTAAGGATTATAACATTACCATTCTCTATCATCCCGGAAAGGTCAATGTAGTGGCCGATGCCTTGAGTCGTAAGGCGGAGAGTTTGGGCATCTTAGCATACTTACCGGTAGCAGAGAGGCCTTTAGCCTTGGATGTTCAGGCTTTGGCTAATCAGTTTGTTAGATTGGATGTTTCCGAGCCGAATCGAGTTTTGGCCTATGTGGTTTCTCGGTCTTCTTTATATGATCGCATCCGAGAGCACCAGTATGATGATCCACATCTGCTTGTCCTTAAGGACACAGTTCAATACAGTGATGCCAAGGAAGTCACTATTGGAGATGACGGTGTATTACGGATGCAGGGAAGGCTATGTATGCCTAATGTAGATTGTTTGCGTGAGCTGATTCTCCAGGAAGCTCACAGTTCGCGGTACTCTGATCATCCAGGCGCCGCGAAGATGTATTAGGATTTGAGGCAGCACTATTGGTCGTGGCGGATAAAGAAAGATATAGTGGGGTTTGTATCTCGATGTTTAAATTGTCAACAGGTAAAGTACGAGCATCGGAGACCGGGCAGATTGCTACAGAGACTTGAAATTCCGGAGTGGAAGTGGGAGCGTATTACCATAGATTTCGTAGTTGGGCTCTCATGGACCTTGAGAAAGTTTGATGCTGTTTGGGTGATAGTAGATCAGTTGACCAAATCTGCCCATTTTATTCCAGTCGGTACTAATTATTCTTTGGAGTGGTTGGCTTGGATTTATATTCGCGAGATTGTTTGCCTACATGGTGTGCTGGTGTCCATTATTTCAGATCGGGGTACGCAGTTTACCTCACAGTTTTGGAGGGCAGTACAGCGAGAGTTGGGCACACAGGTTGAGTTGAGTATAACATTTCACCCTCAGGCAGACGGACAGTCCGAGCGCTCTATTAAGATATTGGAGGATATGTTACGCGCTTGTGTCATTGATTTTGGGGGTTCTTGGTATCAATTTCTGCCACTTGTGGAGTTTGCTTACAATAACAGATACCAGTCGAGTATTCAGATGGCTCTGTATAAAGCTTTGTATGGGAGACGGTGCCGGTCTCCGGTGGGTTGGTTTGAGCTGGGTGATGTTAGAATATTGGGTACTGACTTGGTTCAGGATGCTTTAGAGAAGGTCAAAGTGATTCAGGAACGGCTTCGCACGGCGTAGTCTAGGCAGAAGAGTTATGCTGACAGGAAGGTCCGCGATGTTACTTACATGGTTGGGGAGAAGGTTCTGTTCAAGATTTCACCCATGAAGGATGTCTTGAGGTTCGGGAAGAAAGGCAAGTTGAGCCCTCGGTATATTGGGCCTTTTGAGATACTTAAGAATATTGGGGAGGTGGCTTATGAGCTTGCTTTGCCACCTAGTCTATCAAGTGTTCATCCAGTGTTCCATGTATCCATGCTCCGAAAGTATGTCGGGGATCCGTCTCATATTCTGGATTCCAGTATAGTACAACTGGGCAGTAATTTAACTTATGATGTGGAGCCGATGGCTATTTTAGACCGACAGGTTCGAAAGTTAAGGTCAAAGAGCATAGCATCAGTGAGGGTGCAGTGAAGAGGCCAGCCAGCCGGAGAAGCTACTTGGAATATTGAGCAGGAGATGCGGAGCAAATATCAACACTTATTTGAGACTCCAGATATTGTTCTAAACCCATCCGAGGACGAACATTTATTTAAGAGGGGGAGAATGTAACGACCCGGCTGATCATTTTGAGTATTATAATCCAGTTCCCCCATTTACGGCTCAATTTATACTTTATAGTTGTTTTATGACTTACCGGGTTAGTGGGTTCGGGTCCGGAAGGAATTTGGAGTGAAATGAGACACTTAGTCTCATAATTGAAAAATTTAAGTTAGAAAAGTGGACCGGATGTGGACCTATATGTAAAAGACCTCGGATTTGAATTTTTGATGATTCCAATAGCTCCGTATGGTGATTTTGGACTTAGGAGCGTGTCCGAAAAATTATTTGGAGGACCGTGGTAGAATTAGGCTTGATATGCCGAAAGTTGAGATTTTGGAAGTTTGATCGGGGGGTTGACTTTTTGATATCGGGGTCGGAATCCGATTCTGAAAATTGGAATACCTCCGTTATGCCATTTATGACTTGTGTGCAAAATTTGAGGTCAATTGGACATGATTTGACAGGTTTCGGAGTCATTTGTAGAAGTTAGAAATTTCAAAGTTCAACAAGCTTGAATTGGGGTGTAATTCATGGTTTCAGAGTTGTTTGAGGTGATTTGAGAATTCGACTAAGTCCGTATGATATTTTAGAACTTGTTGGTATATTTGATTGAGGTCCCGAGGGGTTCGGATGAGTTTTGGATTATTAACGGATAAAATTCGGATTTAAAACAACTGCTGGAATTTTTTTCTTCTGGTATTTTCGCACCTGCGGAGGTTTAAGCCGGAAAAGTATTACTCCTTGTACGTTACCCTTTCCTAACTCGAGTTCTCCGCTCATTTTCTAGCCAGTCTAGATACACATCATCCCTTAGGATTCTTAAAACCTAGAAGAACAAGCCACATGCCTGGTTATTCCTAGTAGGATCATTTGGTTGCATCATGTGCATTTGACTTTGCAAGGCTCAACAGAGGGGTCGGGTTCTGTTTTAGGACAGGTACCTTGTTGAGATCATTATGTTCATGTTATGTGCTACCTGTTACATTATTTCGAAGGCTTGCATGTTGACTGGCTTTAGGATAGATCAATTGAATGAACGGAGAGAAACAAAAAAACAACATTCTCCTAAATTTTGTGCAAATGTCCGTTATTTTTTTAAAAAACATGTGGTCTCGTGCGTATGGTCTTAAAGTTTAATTTTCATAAAAATCAAAAAGAGAAAAAATAGTTGGTGTTATCAAACTACACATGTTTTATTCTCACTATCCGGTGAGATACATAGGCAACCTTCATCGGTTCGGCCCCCATTTTTCGAGAAAAACAAAGCATTCAAAATATTGAGTACGTAATTTTTTTTTAAAAAATAAAAAAAAATAAAAAATAGCTATTTTTGTCCAACTTAATCCGAGACGACCTCAAACTTTCTTCGGAAGTATTAAAAGGTCGTTTTGTGCTATTTGGATTTTATCAATAAGGCCATTTTGCGGATTTAGCCATAAATGCTTTTCGAGTTAGACAATGGTCATTTCTTGAAATCTACCTCTTGGATTATTTTTCTTTTCTCAAAATGCGTTTAGTTGCAAAATTTTCTAAACTACGTAATGATCTGATTCATGCTGTGACATGATACATAGGCAACTACCAAAGGGTTCGATCGAAATATATTTCAACGACTCTAAAATGAGGGATCAAAATGAGGCAAGTGAAAAGAAAAGCAAAAAGAGAAAATAAGAAGAAGAAGAAGAAAAATAAGAGAAAAATAAAAAGTAGTCTATAAGCCAGGGTGAAACATGAAGCCTTCCGATTTCCTGCCAGATGCGGAAAATACAGTTAGGTTCATAGCATATATTGTGTGATTATGACTTTCAATATGCTAGTAAGCTTAAGGTGGTTGGTTTGTGGTGAAACTGGCAATATATCCATACTTTACTAGATCCAAGGGAAAAATACCAATGGCTAACGATGATGGAACTAAGTTGATTAATGATGACCCCCAGGATCAGTTGGTTGAACTAGAGTCAGAGTCACTTGAGGAAATAAGGAGGTTGAAACAACAATTGGCTGATGTGTATCAGGCCTAGGTGACTGGTCAATCGCCGCCTCCGGACACCTCAGAAGGGACATCATGTATCCTTTGCAACTCAACCTCTGCTCCCTGCAACAAGCGATCATATTTTTCCCTCAAGGTATGTCCCAAACTACGGCTTTTCCGTCATCCATGGTACCTCTAATGTGCGACCTCCAGTGGTACCGGTAAGCAATACTCCTCTTGTCATATATGTCGCCCCTGTATATACGACGCCTCCAGCACCTCCTGTGACCAGGCCTAACAACGAGCTACCTACTAATGCTTATGTTGGACGATACTACTCTCCAGGATAGCTTTCACGGTCTCAACCCCAAACAATCAGACCCCTTAATACGAGTCACCCGTAATGAATGAAAGGGATGTAAAAACAGGAGAGCAAGATGAGATAGCCAGGAGAGTAAAAGGCCAGGAACAAGCTTTAAGGAACATGCAGGGTACAAGGGGCCCAACAAATGTGTCTTACAAAAAGCTTGTGTTTGTTCCCCAACGTCCAGCTACTTGTGGGATTCAAGATGCCAAAGTTTGAAGTATACAATAGGCATGGGGATCGGGTAGCTCACTTGAGAAGCTATTGCAGCAAGATGAGAGGGGCTGGTAGGAAAAATGAATTGTTGATGGCTTACTTTAGTCAGAGCCTGAGTGGATCTGCCTTCGAGTGGTACACCCGTCAAGATGCTGAAAAATGGTACACATGGGATGACATGGCACATGCTTTTGTCCGCCATTTCCAATATAATTTGGACATTATTCCAGATCGGGCCTCCCTATCCAAGATAACGAAGAAGCCCAGTGAAAACTTTAGAGAATATGGGATTAGGTGGAGAGAGAAAGTTTCTCGAGTTAATCTGCCAATGGAGGAAAGTGAAATGGTTGATTATTTCCTCCAAGCTCAAGATCCTACTCACTTCGGCCACTTGATCACAGCCATGGGCAGACCTTTCAATGATGTGGTAAAAGTGAGAGAGTTGGTAGAAGAAGGAATGAAATCAAGTAAGATCTTCAGTTACTCTGCTTTAAAGGCTAATACACAAGCAATTCAGAATGGGTCAAGTAGCCTTGCAAATCGGAGGAAGAAAGATGATGAGCCCATGATTGAATCAGGGTCGAGAAGAAGTCCAAGGGAAGCCTCTATACAATATGGGCAGCCTCATCAGGTTTCCTATGGTTCCCCTCAATACTACTATCCACCTCCAAATCCTCAATACTCTGTTGCTCTGTAGTATGCAGCATTCAATGCTCAATCATATTCAAGACACCGAATCACCAACAAATGCCGACTCCAGCTCCAAAAAACCCTCATCCGCAATAGCATAACTTTCAAGAACCCTACAACCCTCATCCCAAGCAAAAAGCCACTTTCACACCCATTGGAAAGTCGTACACGAGTTTATTTTATAAAGTGAAGCAGTACAAATGATCACTCCAATTGCTCCAAATTGTATTAATCCAAATTCAAGGACCTTTGATCCTGCTGCACGTTGTGATTATTATTCCAATGTCCAAGGACACAACATATATGATTGTCTGACTTTAAAGGAGGCAATAGAGGAAATAATTCAAGAAAAGAGAATTATAGTGCAAGAGGGTATTGATCCAGATGTTACCGACAACCCGTTGCCAACACATGAAAATGTGCATTTTATTGAAATGATCTGTGATGTCAAAGAGTATGAAGATTCTTCCAAGTCTTTTGGTAAATTAGCTGCTATGAAATCTCAAATATCGTTGGTCGTGAATATAGCAGGCAGTGATGGGCACGTGTTGAATCCAATTGGAATGGTTGAATGTCCCGGTGATGTTAAGGAGCAAATCTGTGGCTAAAATGTCAAGGTAAGTAATTGGAAGGTCACTCCTCTCTGCACCTAAAAGGAGTTTTGGTAGCTTGTTTTATCGTTATTTCTGCTATTTGAGTTATTTTAGGGTTGTAATCCAGATTTTATTTCGTTTGTTTTAAAGAGTCAAACCTTTCTATCATGTTATTATGTTTGATTGTGAGTCTTGTTAACATATAGTATTATTATTTTTATTATCTGAGATATATCAGGATTATAACCCAGATTTTAGTTTGTCTTTCTCATTGTTAAAACCCTTCATCCTTTATTTAATGAAATGCAATCTCCCGTTTTGTATCATTTTGATCCAGTGTGTTTATTTTTTCTTCCACATAGTTATTTTTATGCTTGATCTCGTGACATAGCATGCACGCAGAATTTTCGGCCAAATTTCAGAAAATTGGTCCAGCATAGAATTGAAAAACTTAGGAAAAGATACTTTGAGAACAAACCAAGAGTTGAAACACTTTGAGAATAAGTATGGGATAAATTCATTTGGAACCAATTGTCTGGGATAAATTCATTTGGAACCAATTGTCATATCCACGGAGGTTAAATATGTTTATATCCAAATCACTGTGGAACCAGGTTTAAGGTTTTTAAAATAGATTAAGACTTGGTAGAAGCTTTTAGAATCAATTGAAGAAAAGTATTTTTTTTTCAGCCGCTGCGCATCATGGTCGAATCATATCTGAAGGATGGTCCAAATTTGTAGCAAGAAGAAGCACGCCAAACAGTTTGGAATGGATCAGTTAGACAATGACCCTTAATTGTGAAAAAGATATTGCTCACTAAGCATCACATCTGACAAGGTCGAGAAGGCATGCATGTCCATTATTGCCGAGGCTGTAAAGAGATGGTATGTTTGGTATTCTTGAGATTGGGAGGATATTTTTCTACTACCCGAATACTTTATACCCTTGTAATCCCTTTGAGCATGTGTCATTTGTTTTGACTACCCTCTCTTGGAATCAAGTTTAAAAAGAAGTTTAGATTTAAAAAAATCAACAATCAAAGGTCCACGCCACAAGAAAATAAGAGCTGGGGCAATTTGTTAAAAAAGGAAAAAAAGGAAAAAAAAGAAGAAGAAAAATGATGAAAAAAAAAACAAGAACAACAAAAAACAACAAATCTTTTGTATCAAGTTTGAACTACATTTGACCTAATTCCTTTAAAGGATATGTAGGCAGCTGCTATACACTAGCGTTCGGTCCAATCAAATCAAAAGCAAAAATTCCTAATATATGAATTTGGGGTAGAAGTTTGTTTTATTGTTTTATGAAGAGTCGATTCCAAGAGTTGTAAGTATACAACCTCATCATCTTGAGTCTATTTAGAGCTTTTATGTGACTCTTTCTTTCTAACACTATCCAAAAGTCATCCTAATATAGACCTCTCAATCATCCTTTAAGAATGTCAAGGGTAGCACGCAATGAGAAATAGTTGTCATACGACACAGAACGATGTCAAGTTGTTCGTAGAAGAAAGTAAAAAAATGAATGAAAATGAGAGAGTTTTATTTGTGAAAACCCTAATGGGCACTGTAAGACGATGATAAGTAGAGAATAAATAAATAAGAGAGGCTAGTTGGTGAAAACCTTTTGAGGGCACCACTGTTCGAATGTGAGCTATGAGTTTGACGCAAATGATTGGCACAACGAGGCCCAATTTCGAAGACGAAAGGGAACAACAAGAAGAAAAAGTAGATTGGCTGGATAGATTTGGCCGCTCAGTCAAAAATGCATGTCATGATCATTAAAGTTTGCTACCACATTCAAATGGGCCCTTTATTTCTTTCTTTCTCCTAAAGGGGCATTTTCAGTTAAATATAATTCCTTCTCACTTAATATTGCATCATTGTGTATTTTTGCTTTATTATTTTTTAGTCAGTCTTTGTCAAAACAAGCAAAAAATAATTTTAAAATATGCTACCAGCTTTCTAGTTGCACAAAGCAAGTTCTGGCCCAAAGAATTGAAGATGACATAATTCCAAGAACAACATATGCAATTGGTCATTCTAGTTGACAAGATATGAGAACTCGTGCATGTCACGACCCCATTTTCCCCTCCGTAGGATGTCGTGATGGCACCTAGTCTCTAAGACTAGGTAAGCCTAACAATTTGCGGAATCAATGAGTAATAAACTGAACTCCTATATCAACACATGATATATAAATATAAAAATGTCATTCAATAAGTACAACTCCCAAAACCCGGTAGAAACAAGTCACACGCTTCTAAGGGCAAAAACTAAGTGTTTCTATAAATCAGAGTCTAAAGAAAGATAAGGAATATAACATACTAAGGATAAACGGAGACTCCGAGATCTGCTGACGCTGGCAGATATACCTAGAAGTCTCCACGTATGGTCCGGCTCACTGTTATCTGGTATGGAGGAAAGAACCTGGATCTGCGCAAAAAGATGTGCAGAGTGAAGTATGAGTAAGCCACAACGGTACCCAGTAAGTGCCAAGCCTAACCTCGGTAGAGTAGTGACGAGGTCAGGTCACGGCCCTACTGGTTTAAAAGAAAAGTAAGGCAGAAGATATAATAATATTTTGAAATAATTGAGAATTTAAACAGTAAGAAGTTTCAGAAAATATTAGCACAACAAATAGAGGTACACAGAAGGGGCACTCCCGAGGTACCGCCTCGTAGTCCCAAATGTAAAGATGCAATACAAGGGGATCTCCCCAGGAACCGCTTCATAGTCCCAAAGTAAATATGCAGTACATGGGGATCTCCCGAGTAAACGCCTCGTAGTCCCAAAGTAAATATGCAGTACAGGGGGATCTCCCAAGGAACCACCTTGTAGTCCCAAAGTAAATATGCAGCAGGTAATCGAAGGAAAACACAAATTTTTAGCAAGAATCTTACAGTTAAAGATTTAATTCAAATCAAGGAAAGCAGGTAATTCAACTAAGCATGATGCACAAATTGCAAGTAAGAGTTAAAGCACGTAGACATGCGATCCTAGACTAAACATGATCATTACATATGCTAAAGCATCTCTGTTAATGTATTTTAAAAGAGGACAACTCAGTTAATGTATTTTAAAAGGTGACAAATAAGCAAGAACCAAATTTTCCATAATCAGCCTGTGTACGCACTCGTCACCTCGCGCACACGGTGCTCACATACCACAAATTATTACAACAATACCAAATCCTAAGGGGATTTTCCCCACACAAGATTAGACAGGATACTTACCTCAAATGTCACTCAATCAATCGGTAAGAATGCCTTTCCCTCGATTTTTCGACTCTGAATGGCCCAAATCTAGCCAAAACCAATTTCATAACATGAATACAATTACAAGAAACTAATTTAAATCACAAATCTACGACTTTAGCAAGGAATTAAAAAATCATCCCAAAAAGTCGACCCGGATCCACGTCTCGGAATCGGGTAAAAGTCATAACATACGAACACACATTCAACCACGAGTTCACCCATACTAAAATTATCAAAATCCGACACCAAGTCGCCACTCAAATCCCCAAATTACACTTCCAAATCCCTAGGCTCTACTCCCACATTCCACCTTAAACACACGCAATATAGGTGGGGAAAATAACGGGGAAACAAGATTATTGATAAAAAATAAGCACAAGAGACTTACCTCAAGAAATCCCCCGAAAAAGCTCTCAAGAATCGCCAAAACCGAGCTTAAAATCTCTAAAATAAGCAAAAATCGATAACCCTTGCATTTAAGTGTACTGCCCAGCTTTCTCGCTTCTGCGAGGGATCCACCGCATCTGTGGTTCCACACCTACAGAATAACCATCGCAGGTGCGGACTTCACTTAAGCCCTCAAAGTTTGCTTCTGCGAACAAGGGCCGCACTTGCGCGCCCGCTTCTACGCCTCATCCTCCGCTCCTACGAGTCCGCTTCTGCGAGACCTTGACCGCATCTGCGGTCCCAACTGGACATGCCTATAATCGCCTGTGCAGCTCTATGGCCGCTTCTGCGGGGTCGCACCTCTAGCCCAAAGTGCACATGTGCGATTACACCAGGTGAAGCAAACTTCAGCCAACCCAACACAATTCCAAATGATCCGTTAACCATCTGAAATCAACCCGAGGCCCCTGGGACCTCAACCAATTTTACCAACCAGTCCTAAAACATCACACAAAATCTGTTGAGCCTTTGAATCACATCAAACAACGCTAAAAATGCGAATTACACATCGATTCAAGCCTAATGAACTTCAAAGTTTTAAACTTCTACATACGACGCTGAAACCTATCAAATCAAGTTTGATTGACCTCAAATTTTTCACACAAGTCATAATTGACATTACAAACCTATTCCAACTTCCGGAATCAGAATCCGACCCCGATATCAAAAAATTCCATTCCCGGGCAAACTTCTCAAAAATCATCCCATTTTGTAACTTTCGCCAATTGATGTTAAAATGACCTACGGACCTCCAATTCAACATCCGAACACGCTCCTAAGACCAAAATCACCCTACGGAGCTATAGGAATCTGCAAAACTCCATTCCTGAGCCGACTTCACACAGTTCAAACTACGGTCAATTCCTACGACTTAAACCTCTATTTTAGGGACTATGTGCCCCATTTCACTCCGAAACCAAAAACAAATCTTCCCGGAAAGTTACATAACCACTAACTGAAGTAGGGGGAGCAATAAATAGTGGTTTGAGGCTAATTATCTCAAAATGACCGGTGGGTCATTACATCCTCCCCCTCTTAAAATATACGTTCGTCCTCGAACGAGTATAGAGACATAGCTGAAGTGGTGAAAAGATGAGGATAACTGCTGCGCATATCATGCTCGGTCTCCCAAGTCGCCTCCTCGATAGGATGACCCCTCCACTAAACTTTCACTGAAGCAATGTTCTTTGACCTCAACTTTTGAATCTGCCTATCCAAAATGGCCACCGGCTCCTCAACATAAGATAGATCATTGTCCAACTAGACTGAGCTGATGTCTAACACATGAGACAGATCACCGTGATACTTCCGGAGCATGAAAACATGGAACACTGGATGAACCACAGAGAGACTAGGTGGTAGTTCAAGCCTGTAAGACACATCTCCAACACTCTCAAGAATCTCAAAAGGTCTGATATTCCTAGGGCTCAACTTGCCTTTCTTTCCGAACCTCATAACACCCTTCATGGGCGAAACCCGGAGCAAGACCCTCTCCCCAACCATGAATGCAACGTCACGAACTTTTCCATTTACATAACTCTTTTGCCTAGAATGGGCTGTACAGAGTCGATCCTGAATCAATTTAACCTTTTCCAAAGCATCCTGAACAAAATCTGTGCCCAATATTCTAGCCTCACGCGGCTCAAACCAACCCACTGGAGACCGGCACCGTCTACCATACAAAGCCTCATAAGGTGCCATATGAATACTCGACTGATAACTGTTGTTGTAGGAAAACTCCGCAAGTGGCAATAACTGATCCCAATCACCTCCAAAATCAATCACACACGAGTACCCAACTCACGTTATACGGCTTTCCAAAACCATAATGTAAACAATCTCGTGGATGTAAACATGAGGCAGCTGCTTCAAAGAGTAAGTAGTAACCACAGCAATGAAATGAGCTGACTTGGTCAATCTATCAACAATCACCAAAACTACATCGAACTTCCTCTGAGTTCGTGGGATCCCAACAACAATCCACCCAGTCGCTGATGCTCATACTTTACCTGTTGACAATTTAGGCATCGAACGACATACTCCACTATATCCTTCTTTATCCGCCTCCACCAATAGTGCTGCCTCAAATCCTGATACATCTTCGCGGCACTTGGGTGAATGGAATACCGCGAACCGTGAGCCTCCTGGAGAATCAACTCACACAAACCATCTACATTAGGCACACATAGCCTGCCCTGCATCCGCAACACACCGTCATCTTCAATAGTGACTTACTTGGAATCACCGTGCTGAACCGTGTCCTTAAGGACAAGCAGATGGGGTCATCATATTGACGCTCCTTGATGCGATCATAAAGAGAAGACTAAGAAACCACACAAGCTAAAACTCTACTCTGCTCGGAAACATCCAATCTAACAAACTGGTTGGCCAAGGCCTAAATATCTAAGGCTAACGGCCTCTCAGCTACTGGTAGGTATGCTAAACTGCCCAAACTCTCTGCCTTGCGACTCAAGGCATCGGCACCACATTGTCCTTCCCGAGATGATAGAGAATGGTGATGTCATAATCCTTAAGCAACTCTAACCATCTCCGCTGCCGCAAGTTAAGATCCTTCTATTTAACTTTATATTGTAGACTCCGGTGATCGGTGAAAACCTCACAAGGAACACCATACAAGTAGTGACGCCAAATCATCAAGGCATGAACAATAGCTGCTAACTCAAGGTCATGGACCGGATAATTCTTCTCATGCACCTTCAACTATCTAGATATGTA
This sequence comes from Nicotiana tabacum, assembly GCF_000715075.1. Lineage (NCBI taxonomy): Eukaryota > Viridiplantae > Streptophyta > Magnoliopsida > Solanales > Solanaceae > Nicotiana > Nicotiana tabacum. The sequence goes on from NC_134088.1 coordinate 57,324,645, forward strand.
GGCAATCACCCTACCGTCTAGACCAATGCGCGATGCATCACAATACACCGTGTAGTACCCCGATCCGGTAGGCAACACTAATACTGGGCCTGTAGTCAAAGCAGTCTTAAGATTTTGAAAGCTCTCCTCATACTCCTCGGTCCACCTGAACGGAGCACCCTTCTGGGTCAATCTGGTCATAGTTGATTCAATAGACGAGAAACCCTCTACAAATCGATGGTAATACCCTGCCAAGCCAAGAAAACTCCAGATCTCCATAGTTGATGACGGTCTGGGACAACTCTGCACTGCTTCAATCTTCTTCGGGTCTACCTTGACCCCCCTCACTCGTTACTACATGAACCAAAAATGCCACTGAATCTAGCCAAAATTGACATTTCAAAAATTTTGCATATAACTTCTTCTCCCTCAAGGTCTGAAGCACAGTCCTCAGGTGTTGCTCATGATCCTCCCGACTCCGGGAGTATACCAGAATGTCGTCAATGAACACAATGATAAATGAGTCAAGATAGGGCTGAAATACACTATTCGTCAAGTGCATGAATGGTGCTGAGGCATTGGTCACCCCAAATGACATCACAAGGAACTCGTAGTGACCATACCGAGTCCTGAAAGCAGTCTTTGGGATATCTGGCTCCCACATCTTCAACTGATGATAGCCTGAACGCAAGTCGATCTTAGAGAACACTCTGGCACCCTGAAGCTGATCAAATATGTCATTAATACGTGGCAATGGATACCTGTTCTTCACTGTAACCTTGTTCAACTGGCAATAATCAATACACATTTGCATAGAACCATCCTTCTTCTTTACAAACAAGACAAGAGCACCCCATGGAGACACACTAGGCCGAATGAAGCCATAATCGAGCAACTCTTGCAACTGTTCATTTAACTCCTTCGACTCTGCTAGGGCCATGATAAGGTGGAATAGAAATGGGCTGAGTGCCCAGTAACAAATCAATGCCAAAGTCAATATCTCTGTCAGGCGGCATGCCCGGAACATCTGCCGGAAGTACATCTGCAAAATCCCTAACTACCGAAATTGACTCGATGGTAGGAGTATCAACACTAACATCTCTCACATAGGCCATATACGCATCACACCCCTTCTCAACCATTCGCTGAGCTTTAAGAAATGAAATAACCCTGCTAGGAACATGATCCAAGGTACCTCTCTACTCTAGTCATGGTAGACCTGGCATAGCCAATGTCACTATTTTGGAATGACAATCAAGGATAGCGTGATAGGGCATATAAGAACAATCAAACATGACCGATACACACGGTCAACAATAATGGAATCACCCACAAGTGTAGATACATAAACAGGCAAACTCAGAGAATTACGGGATACACCCAAATATGAAGCAAAAAAAGATGACACATAGAAATAAGTGGAGCCTAGATCAAATAAGACCGATGCATCTCTATGACAGACCGGAACAGTACTTGTGATAATAGAATCAGAAGCAACTACCTCTGTAATAGCAAGAAGGGCGTAATATCTGGCCTGGCCTTTCCCTCTAGGATGACCTCTAGCTGGCTGTGCAGGTGGGGTGGTAGCTAGTGCTGTAATCATAGCTTGAGGACCCGGTGGAGCACGCGGTGGCTGAGAAATCTGTGGAGGTGCACCCCTCCTGAATCTGGGGAAATGCCTTACCAAATGACGAGTGTCGCCACACTCAAAACAAGCTCTCGGAGGACGTGGATGCTGTGACTGGCTCGGGCCTGATCGACTGGACTGACCACTGGAAGCACCTTGTACATGAGGCACACTAGACGCTAGCGATGCATAATAAGGATCCTGAGGCCTAGTAGTGGCCGGAGCACCGCTGGCAGCTGGAAGTGCTAAATGAATAGGGCGACCAATATAACCTCTACCCTAACGAGCTATAGCTGGGGCACGAGTACCACTGTAAGTGCTAGACTCTCGAGACCTCTTGGCCTCTCTCTCCTCTCTATCCCGAGTCAGCATACCCTCCAACCTCCTAGCAATCCCAACTACCTACTGGTACGTAATATCCATCTCCAACTCGCAGGCCATGCTCAATCTAATACTAGGGTTGAGCCCCTCAATGAACTGACGAACCTACTCTCGAACAGTAGCGACCAGGGCTGGTGCATGCCTGGCCAAATCACCGAATCAGATCACATACTCTGACAGGTCATAGCACCTGGCGTAAATGCTCAAACTCCGCATGCCAAACATCCCTGGGACTCTGGAAACATACTCCCTCAAGAACATATCTGAGAATTGAGTACAGGTGAGTGAAGTTGCCTCAGTCGGACTATTCAACTCGTATGCGTGCCACCACTGGTAGGCCGCTCCTCTAAGCTAGAATGTAGTGAAAAAACCCCACTAGTCTCCGCAGTACCCATAGTATGGAGGATACGGTGGCACTCCTCAAGAAAACCCTGGGCATCTTCTAACGCCAAGCCACTAAAAGTAGGTGGGTGGTACTTCTTGTACCTCTCGAGCATGAGCTACTCTACTTCAAAAGCTGCTGCCCTGACCTTTTGCTGAATTGGAGCTACTGGCTGTATCAGTATGATCTCTAGATCCTGGTCTACCTGAACTCGCTTTTCTGGGATACCAGCGATGGGAGTCTATGCTCCTCCCCTGGCCTGAGATGTGTCAGGAGCAAGAGGTATCAATCCTGCCTAAGCCAATGTGCTGAACATGCTCAAAAACTGGGCTAGAGTCTCCTAGAGAGCTGGTGCAATAACAAGCATCTCGGGCGCCTGCCCTCCAATTGGAGCGACTGGTGGCTCCTCTGTAGTAACTCGTATGGGTGCTCTGGCTGCACCACATGGACGTCCTCGGCCTCTACCCTGTCCCCGACCTCTCGCAGCTCTAGCGGGGGGAGCAGGTGTCTGATCATCCTATCTAGCTGTACGTGTCCTCACTATCTGTGAGAGAATAGAAAGACAAAAGTTTAGAGTCAGAAGTCAAAATCTCACACGATAATGAATCAAAGAAAGTGAAACTTTTCCTAACAGTTCCATAGCATCCGGAAGATAAGTACAGACATCTCCGTACCGATCCGCTGGACTCTACTAAACCTGCTTGTGACTCATAACACCTATGAACCTAGTGCTCTGATACCAACTTATCATGACCCCATTTTCCCCTCCGTAGGATGTCGTGATGGCACCTAGTCTTTAAGACTAGGAAAGCCTAACAATTTGCGGAATCAATGAGAAATAAACTGAACCCTATCTAAACACATGATATATAAATATAAAAATGTCATTCAATAGTTACAACTCCCAAAACTCGGCGGAAACAAGTTATAAGATTCTAAGAGAAAATACTAAGTGTCTTTGTACATCAGAGACTAAAGAAAGATAAGGAATACAACATAGTAAGGATAGAGGGGGACTCCGAGGTTTGCGGACGCTGGCAGATATACTTAGAACTCTCAACATACGGTCCGACTCACTGGTATTTGGTCTGGTGGAAAGAACCTGGATCTGCACAAAACGATATGCAGAGTATAGTATGAGTATGCTACAACGGTACCCGGTAAGTGCCAAGCCTAAGTTCGGTAGAGTAGTGACGAGATCAGGTCAGAGCCCTACTGGTTTAAAAGAAAAGTAAGGCAGAAGATATAATAATATTTTGAAATGACTGAGAATTTAAGCAATAAGAAGTTTCAGAAAATATCAGCACAATAAATAGAGGTACACAGCAGGGGCACTCCCGAGGTACCGCCTCGTAGTCCCAAATGTAAATATACAGTACAGGGGGATCTCCCGAGGAACCGCCTCATAGTCCCAAAGTAAATATGCAGTACAAAGGGATCTCCCGAGTAAACTCCTCGTAGTCCTAAAGTAAATATCCAGTACAGGGGGATGTCCCGAGTAAACGCCTCTTAGTCCCAAAGTAAATATGTAGTACAAGGGGATCTTCCGAGGAGCTGCATCATAGTCCTAAAGTGAATATGCAGCTGGTAATCGAAGGAAAACACAAATTTTTAGCAAGAATCTTACAGTTATAGATTTAATTCAAATCAAGGAAAGCAGGTAATTCAACTAAGCATGTTGCACAAATTGCAAGTAAGAGTTAAGGCACGTAGACATGCCATGCTACACTAAACATGATCATTACATATGCTAAGGCAGCTCTGTTAATGTATTTTAAAAGAAGACAACTCAGTTAATGTATTTTAAAAGGTGACAAATCAGCAAGAATCAAATTTTCCATAATCAGCCCGTGTAGGCACTCGTCACCTCGCGTACACTATGCTCACATATCACAAATTATTACAACAGTACCAAATCCTAAAGCGATTTCCCCCACAGAAGGTTAGACAAGTCACTTAGATCAAATTTCTCTCAATCAATCGGTAAGAATGCCTTTCCCACTATTTTCGAACTCCGAATGGCCCAAATCTAGCCAAAAGCAATTTCATAACAAGAATACAAATACAAGAAACTAATTTAAATCATAAATCTACGACTTTATCAAGGAATCGAAAAATCACCCCAAAAAGTCAACCTGGGCCCACATCTCGGAATCGGGTAAAAGTCACAAAATACGAATACCCATTCAACCACCTGTTCACCCATACTAAAATTACCAAAATCCGACACCAAGTCGCCACTCAAATCCACAAATTACACTTTCCAAATCCCTAGCCTCAGCTCCCACATTCCACCTTAAACACACGCAATCTAGGTGGGGAAAACAATGGGGTAACAAGATTATTGATAAAAAAATAAGCATAAGAGACTTACCTCAATAACTCCCTTGAACAATGCTCTCAAGAATCTTCAAAACCGAGCTCAAAATGTCTAAAATGAGCAAAACTCGCGAACCCTTGCATTTAAGTCTTCTGCCCAGCTTTCTCGCTTCTGTGAGGAATCCACCGCATCTGCAAAAAAACCATCGCTGGTGCGGACTTCATTTAATCCCTCAAAGTTTGCTTTTGCGAACAAGGGCAGCACCTGCGCTCCATCCTCCGCTCCTGCGTGTTCGCTTTTGCGAGACCCTGACCGCATCTGCGGTCCCAGCTGGACGTGCCCATAATCGCTTATGTTGCTCTATGGCCTCTTCTGCGGGGTCGCACTTCCAGCCCAAAGTGCGCAGGTGTGATTACACCAGGTGAAACAAACTTCAGCCAACCCAACACAACTCCAAATGACCCGTTAACCATCCGAAATTAACTCGAGGCCCCCAGGACCTCAACCAAATATACCAACCAGACCTAAAACATCACACGAACTCAGTCGAGCCTTTGAATCACATCAAACAATGCTAAAAACACGAATTACACATCGATTCAAGCCTAATGAACTTCAAAGTTTCAAACTTCTACATCCGACGACGAAACCTATCAAATCAAGCCTCATTGACTTTAAATTTTGCACATAAGTCATAATTGACATTATAGACCTATTCCAACTTTCGGAATCAGAATCCGACCCCTATATCAAAAAGTCTACTCCCGGTCAAACTTCTCAAAAATCATCCCATTTTCTAAGTTTTGCCAATTGACTCTAAAATGACCTACGGACCTCCATTTTAACATCCGAACACGCTCCTAAGACCAAACTCACCCTACGGAGCTATAGGAATCTTCAATACTCCATTCCGGAGCTGTCTTCACACATTTTGAGCTACGGTCAATTTCTATGACTTAAACCTCCATTTTAGGTACTATGTGTCCCGTTTCACTTCAAAACCAAAAACAAATCTTCCTGGCAAGTTACAAAACCACTAACTAAAGTAGGGGGAGCAATAAATAGGGGTTCAGGGATAATTCTCTCAAAACGAACGGTCGGGTCATTACAGTCCAATAAGAAAGTTTAAAAGATATGTTTGTCGGTATATTTGTTAGAAGCCAGCAAAAAAAGGCCACGAAAATTGTTGTTTACGGAAAGTGCAAAACATAGGATTTAAGGCATACATTGCATTGACAAAGGCACAAAACAAGCCGTGATCTTCATTTTGATAAACAAACTTGAAAATCCTAACAAAGTGTCTCTAGAAATCAAAAAGGTCACCTGAGCAAGACTTTTTTTGTGGCCAGAGACGATAGCATCACTTTCCAATCGATGTCAGTGGCATGGTGGACATCCGGATACAAAATAATCGGGGTGACATTGCAAAGCCAAAATTTTCTGAAAGCGGTGCAAAGCCTCCAAGACATTTGGTACCACGCTGACAAAATCGGTTCTATGATAGTGGGGATGCCGCAGATTCAAACTATTCATGGCATTCAAGGCCACAAACCAACCACCACTGTTAAACTTACCAATCTTTCTTTGTTTGCAACAGGAGAAAATAGCGAGTGAACATCATCATAAAGGGAGAAAATGCCAACTCTCGTGCCCGATCCCATTCATTGCGCCATATATCATGAGGCGGAGTACCGGCCCCTATCATCTTTGGTTGATGAGCAACCAACAAACAGCACTGCATTCAATGCAGCTGATTCTCATTCTTCATCGCCATCAGCTTCATCTCCTTCTTCACAAACTCTTCCATCATCATGTAATGACCCGACTTGTCATTTTGAGAATTTTCATTCCGTTCAGTGATTTAAGGTCCCAAGAAGCTTTGTAATATGCATTATGACTTGCTTGTGTGGTCGAGTTTGGTTTTCAGAAGATTCGGAATTTAATTAAAAGAACAATTCTTATTTTTGAAGCTTAAATGAAAAGAGTTGACCGAAGTTTGATTTTTGAGCAAAACGACCCCAGAATAGAAATTTGATGATGTCAATAGCTTTGTATGGTGATTTAGGACTTAGGCGTATGCCCAGATTTGGATTTGGAAGTCCGTAGGGCAATTCGATGCATTTTGGCGAAAGTTGGAAAATAGAAGATTTTTAGAAAGTTTGACCAGGGAGTTGACTTTTCGATATCGGGGTCGGAATCCAGTTCTAAAAATTTTCATAGGTCTGTTATATCATTTATGATTTCTGTGCATACTTTGAGGTAAATCAGACTCGATTTGATAGGTTTCGACATCGAATGTAGAAGTTGGAATTTGTTAGTTTCACTAGGCTTGAATTGGGGTATGATTCGTGTTTTAGCGTTTTTTGATGTGATTTGAGGCCTCGACTAAGTCTGTAATATGTTTTGAGAATTGTTGGTATGTTCAGATAGGGTCCCGAGGGGCTCGGATGAGTTTCAAAGTGGTTTCAGATCATTTCTAGGCCATTTTTAACTACTGATTTTTTGCTACAGTAGTGTGCATCTTAGAAATATCTGTTGCACAGGGCTGACTTTGGAAGCTTATATATCGTAACTTGTAAGGAATTTGGAGATGATTCAGAAATAAAAGTTGTAGCGCTTTAAGTCTAATTTCTAGAAATGTAAACAATTCATTATTTGGACATTTTTACAGAAAGTTATGATCAAATAACCGAAGCCTAGTACTGCAATTGTTTTGCCTGACAGTGCATCGCAGAAATTTCTGCTACACATGGCGTACTTTGGAGGCTTATATCTTGAAATCTATAAGGAATTTGGCGATGATCCAAAAATAAAAGTTGTAGTTCTCTGAGTTTATTTTCAAGAAATGTAAACCATTTATTATTTTGACATTTATAAAGAAAGTATAATCGATTAACCGAAGCCTAGTACTACAGTTATTTTGCCTGACAGTGTGCATCGCAGACATTTCTGCTGCACATGGCTGACTTTGAAAGCTTATATCCCGAAATGTATAAGGAATTTTGCGATGATCCAAAAATAAAAGTTGTATCTCTTTGTATCTAGTTTTCATAAATTTAAACCATTTGGCAGTTGGAGTTGGGTACAAAATGTTATGGTTGATACACTACAGGGTGTCTGGGAGAGGTTTTGGAAGAGGTTGTTGTTTTGAGCATAAGTATGTAATGATCCAAAGGTCTATTTTTATTTCTATAGATCAAAAATAGATTTTGAGACTTCCAGGAGTTTGCTAATGAATTATAGGAATGATCTGGAATGTTTGGTCTAATTTCATCAAGTCGCGATTGAGTTTTTAGCACGAAATATGAGTAAATTGTTTAACGAGCGATATTGGTATCGCATTGAGAAAATACTCTTCAAATTAAGTTTTTATTGAACTAGTAGGTTCGTATTATTATTTGTGACTTATAGAAAGAGGAATCGTCGATTTTCGAGTTTGTATGAAGGAGTTAGAGCCTTTTTAGTGAAACATAAAATGCTGGTGTAAACAGTTCTGGTGCGCACCTTTAGCGACCAAATTTGGCACTTTTAGTGACGGGAATTGGACTTTTAGCGACCAGAATAGTGTTCTTATTGGGCAGAAACTTAAGGACCAAAAAATGATCATTTCCTTCATTTCGTTTTGGATTTTTGGAGCACCGTTCTTGGGCGATTTTGAGGATTTCTTCAAGACTTCAACTTGGGTAAGTGTCCTATATCCAAAAGTGATTATATTTCATAAATCAATGGTTATATTCATCATTTAATTCGGATTTAAATGGTAGAAATTTAGATTTTTGCAAATCTTTCAAGAAGAAAAAAGTTAGATTTGGAGGTCGAGTTGTTATCGGAATTTGATAAAATTGGTATGATTGAACTCGTATCGGAATGGGTGTTCGTATTTCGTAAAACATCTGCCGGGTTCTGAGATGCGGGCCCTGCGTTGACTTTGGTTGACTTTTTAAATGTGAATTTCTAAGTCGACGTTTTAGTATCCGAAATTATTTTTGATGAATTTTAATGAAGCTATACAATTAATTTTGATAGATTTGAGCTGCCCGGAGGTCAATTCAAGCAAGAAGGAAGTTTTGGAATATCGGCCTAACTTCAAAAAGGTATGTATCTTGCCTAACCTTGAGTGGGAATTACCCCTTAGGCAGTGAGTCTTATGTGGATATTGTGGGATTGGAAGCTGTGTACGTGAGGTGACGATTACGTACTTGGTTTATATGTGTAAATTATATCGGTTGAATTTCATAGACGCCCTCATGTATTAAATTGGAAAATTGTTGGAATTTAGTAAGTCCTTGAATTGTCATGGCCATTCCTTGTTTGTTGAATTTGTATTTTATATGATAATTTGGTGTTATTGTCACTTGGATTTTTATGTGAATTCAGTATGTTGTTGATTTGATATTTTTCTTGGAATTAAATTCATTATGGAATCCTTATCTGCAATTAATTATTAAATAATTTCAAAATGAGGCATTAATTTATATTTATTAAAATTTGGATTAATGAAGGCGTTGTCCTATGCTGAGTTACTTTTCTATCTCTGTTGTTGTTTTGAGGTTTTATATATGCTGAGTGGAGCCTTGGCCTATTTGTTGATAAATGTATTGATTTGCTATATCTTTGGAATTGGTTGTGGTCATTGGGCAAATTGTGATATGAATTTATTTTTTTGTGTTGTTGTGATAATAGTTCGTGTAAATTGTTGTGTGATTTGAGTTATTATTACGAGGATATAAGGGTGGTATTCCACTGTTGATATTATGTGGGTATAATGGTGGTATTTCACTGTGTTTATGTGTGCTGGGATATTGTTTGGGCAAAGTGATAAGGTTGACTATTATACGGAGCAACAAGGGCGGCTATTGGAGCGATACGGGCGGATATGAGAGCGATAAGGGTATCTATTGTCAGGATGATGTGGGATTATTGTGTTGATGATTTTAGGTGATGTTGTGACTTTCCTTATTTTTATCCTTATATCTTGTGCAACTTGTATTGTTGTTTCGGTAAACTTGATAATAGTCTGATCTATGTTGAAATCGTGAGCCTGTGGCTATTACCGGGCATATAATGTTATATGGGTTCGGGTTGCACACCGCAACATATATGATTAATATTATATGGGATCGGGTTGCACGCCGCAACAAATATAATTTATGTTATATGGGATCGGGCTGCACGCCGCAACAGATATGATTAATGTTATATGGGATCGAGTTGCACGCCGCAACAAATATGAAATGTGGGCACGAGGTGTCGGGGTAAAATATGATGGTTTTTATTATTGGCACGTGAACTGTCAATGCATATGATGATTTAAATAATGGCACGAGGTGCCGTGGAAATATGAATGTGGGTTGAGACTCGTGTTACGTAAAATATGAAAGTGGGCTGAGACCCGTATTTTATGATTATGAAATGAGGTGTCACATGGTGACTTTTATTTGAAAGAATGTTATATTCGAAAGATATTTATTTGAAAGAATTATATTCGAAAGATATTTATTTGAAAGAATTATATTTTAAAGATATTTATTTGAAGGAAGTATATTCGAAATATATTTATTGGAAAGGATTATATTCTAGAGATTTTTATTGAAAAACTTATAGATGAAAGGTGTATATTTTGAAGGGCTTGATTATTGGTTGTACTTGTGATCATTGTCTGTTTGAGCAACATTTATGGAGTTCTCGATGCTTTATTGTTTACATCACTAGTTGATTATTGTTGCTATCATGGCTATTTGTTTTCTATTACTTTTGTATACTATATTGCACAGGTTATTAGACTAGTAAGTGTCATGACTGTACCTAGTCACTACTCCACCGAGGTTAGTCTTGATACTTACTGGGTACCGACTATGGTATACTCATACTACACTTCTCCATATTTTTGTGAAAAGCCAGGTATTGAAGATATCAGACTCGGACAAAGCTAGAGTGTGATCGCAAGGACTTAAGGTAGAGCTACTTGGTCATCATAGTCCCTTGGAGTCTTTTAATATTTATTGTACTGTTAATTTCTTATTAGAATAATTTGTATATTCGGTCCTCGAGATCATTCCATGTATTCAATTAGAGTTCGTGACTCAGTATTACCAGTCTTGGGAGTTGTTTGAATATTTTCGCTGTTGGTTTTGACACTTGCATTAAATTATATGTTTCAAAACAAAATGGCTTGAACTATTATTATAATCGGCTTACCTGGTCTTACAGACTAAGTGCCATCACGATGCCTGTGGTGGGATTTTGGGTCGTGACAAGTTGGTATCAGAGCTCTAGGTTCATAGGTTCTACGATTCACGAACGAGTTTAGAAGAGTCTTGCGGATCGGTATGGAGATGTCTGTACTTATTTTTGAGAGGCTACAGAACTGTTAGGAAATTTTCACTTCTTTCATTCCTGTCGTGCGAAATTTGTTGAAATTGGAATTTGAGCCTTTTAATCTCTATTCTCTCATAGATGGTGAGGACACGTGCTACCAGGTCAGCTGAGTAGACACCCGCACATACTACTAGGGCCGCAAGAGACGAGGTCGAGGTAGAGGCCGAGGTAGAGGGTAGAGGCCGAGGAAATGAACGTGTCACATCTAGAACATCTGTCGGAGGAGCAGTTCAGGAGCCGCCAATAGCTCCAGTTGGGGGACAGACATCAGAGATACCTGTTGTTACCCCTGGACTTCAGGAGACTTTAGCACAGTTCCTGAATATGTTTGGTACATTAACGCATGAGGGATTGATCTCTATTGCACCAAATATTTCATAGATTGGGGGAGTAGCTCAGACTCCTACCGCCCGTACTCCAGAACAGCAGGTTCACATTGGTCAGGTTTTAGGTATAGTACCGGTACATCATATTATCCTAGTTCAGCCTAAGGCCAGGCCAGAGGCATCAGAAGAAGAACAAAAGAGACTTGAGAGATTTAAGAGGTATAGTCCACCTACCTTCAGTGGCACAACTACCGAGGATGCCTAGGGATTTCTAGAAAAGTGTCACCGTATTCTCCATACCATGGGTATTGTGGAAGTGAGCAGAGTTGCCTTTACTACATTTCAGTTGTTAGGAGCAGCGTATCGATAGTGGAAAGCTTATGAAGAGGACAGACCAGCCGATGAAACACCGCCAACTTGGGCTCAGTTTTTGAAAATGTTTTTCAATGAGTTTGTTCCCCAGACTCTTCGGGATGCGTGGCGCATAGAGTTTGAAAGGTTGCGTCAGGGCACCATGACGGTGTAAGAATATGCTATCAGGTTCAGTGAGTTAGCCCGTCATGCACCTATCTTGGTTTCTACAGTTAGAGAGGGAGTCCGCAGATTCATTGAAAGGCTCGATTGTGATTTTAAAATAAGCATGGCTCGAGAGTTGCAGACTGACATTCTATTTTAGCAAGTAGTAGAGATTTCTAGAATGTTAGAACGTGTTCGAAGTGAGGAAAAGATCTCGGAACTCTATAGGATTCAGTGGATTCTACTCTGCAGCTATGACTCATCATGGTGGAGGCTCGGGCGGTCGGTTAGCCCTGTCCACAATTCAAAGTACTCAGAGTGCTCCAGTTAATATTTATAGTACACCACCAGCACAAGGTTCTTACAATAGTTATTCAAATTATCCGGCACTGACTCGGTACGAGCAGCCGCAACCTCAGATGTGTTGTTATGAGTGTGGTGATACCAGGCACATCATGAGAGATTGTCCCAAACTTGGGAGAGGCAAATTCCATCAATACACTCAGGCTACACGCTTTATTCCAATTAATACTCCAAGTGCACAGCCAGTTAGGGGTGGAGGACAGGCGGGTAGGGAGTGCCCAAGAGGGGGAGGCCCGACCCATTGATATAATTGATATGAACTGGCTGAGGACGATACACCAGATGGTGTCATCACAGGTATGAATTAATTTATAATAAAAGGAGCACTATTCATATTTTGATTCGATCCCGATTATCGAGTTGGGAATTCCTATCATGCTCCTTATATGGTGGATTTGTGAATTTGTACTCCACTCTTGTGTTTATCCCTGTTGGGAGACTTGATGGTGTTAGCCCGTGTCTATTATTTTTATTTTGTACATTATTGTGGGCTATGAGTCCAAAAGGTAACTTTTTATTACTCACTACAGTGGGTTTTGATGTAATTTCGGGATAATTGATTACAATTTTATGAATTATATGCCCTACCAGTATGAGGCTTCATTATGTGTTGTGAAATTGTTTCACAAAATTTATTTAAAGAGAAGAAAGAAAAGAAATAAAGAATTGTAGTTGGCACAATGTGCAATGTACTTGTGATTTAGAGTTGAGGGCGAGATCCTCGCATTTTTATATGAGTAAAATATTTAAACCGGGCTACAAGCCGTGGTGGAAGTTATATAAGGACGAGGTCCTTGTGATAAAAATTTATGTGTTTAAATTCTCCCTTGTGAAATTAAATTTGTACTATAGTACTAATAGGGAGTCATGCCTGTTAGGCTTATTTGATAATTCTTGTTTGTGTTTTTCTGTGCATATTTAGCCATTTCGTGCTGTAATTATTGAGTTTTAGCCTACGAGGTGAGTGCCCAGGTGGCATTAAACATGACTCATTAATTCAGGTAAATAATTATGAGGTCTTCATATCTCGTGTGTTGCTGTCAGTGTTGTGGAAATTTGAAATGAGGTTTTGGATAATGTGAGGTTAATTGACGATGCTGGAATTAATTATAAATAACTATTATGACCAGAGATGTGGTTATGGGCATACGTATGATGTGTGCGTAGGCATGAAATCGCTACAACCGGTTGAAACTAATACCGTGTGTTGATGTGAAAATCAGGGCTATTGAAAATGTTTGGAGTGTAAGAAATTGGTTTTAAAGTTTATAAATGTGGATAAAAGAAATAATCTCAACTGAGATGGTGTTGTCGTACCATGTTAAAAGTTCGATGACGTAGACTCACCGCGAGTAGGTGTGTAATAGTACACTTAGTAATTTAATGTCCTCAGAATAATTCATGACACGTTCGAGGATGAACATATGTTTTAAGAGGGGGAGAATGTAATGACCCGACTTGTCATATTGAGAATTTACGTTGCGTTCCTTGACTTAAGGTCCCGAGCAGCTTTGTAATGTGCATTATGACTTGCGTGTATGGTAGAGTTTGATTTTCGGAGGATTCAGAATTTAATTGAAAGACAATTCTTATATTTGAAGATTAAATGAAAAGAGCTGACCGGAGTTTAACTTTTGAGCAAAACGACTCCGGAATGAAAATTTGGATTTGGAAGTCCGTAGGACAATTCGACGCATTTTGGCGAAAGTTGGAAAATGGAAGATTAATAGAAAGTTTTACCGGGGAGTTGACTTTTCGATATCGGGGTCAGAATCCAGTTCTGAAAATTTTCGTAGGTCGTTATATCATTTATGACTTGTGTGCAAAATTTGAGGTCAATCGAACTCGATTTGATAGGTTTCAGCATCGAATGTAGAAGCTAGAATTTGTTAGTTTCATTAGGCTTGAATTGGGGTATGATTCATGTTTTAGCGTTGTTTGATGTGATTTGAGGCCTCGACTAAGTCCGTAATATATTTTAAGACTTGCTGGTATGTTCGGACAGGGTCCTGAAGGGCTCGGGTGAGTTTCAAAGTGGTTTCAGACCATTTCTAGGCCATTTTTAACTGCTGGTTTTTGGCTACAGCAATGTGCATCGCAGAAATTTCGGCTGCACAGGGCTGGCTTTGGAAGCTTATATATTGTAATCTGTAAGGAATTTGGGGATGATCCAAAAATGAAAGTTGTAGCACTTTGAGTTTAGTTTCTAGAAAAGTAAACCATTCATTATTTGGACAACTTTTAAAGAAAGTTATGATCGATTTACCGAAGCCTAGTACTGCAGTTGTTTTGCCTGATATTGTGCATCGCAGAAATTTCTGCTGTACATGGTTGACTTTGGAAGCTTATATCTTGTAATCTATAAGGTATTTAGTGATGATCAAAATATGAAAATTGCAGCTCTTTGTGTCTAGTTTCCAGAAATATAATCCATTTATTATTTGGACATTAGTACAGAAAGTTATGATCGATTAACCAAAGCCTAGTACTGCAGTTATTTTGCTTGACAGTGTGCATCGCAGACATTTCTGCTGCACATAGCTGACTTTGGAAGCGTATATCTCGAAATGTATAAGGAATTTGGCGATGATCCAAAAATAAAAGTTGTATCCCTTTGTATCTATTTCATAAATTTAAACCATTTGGCAGTTGGAGTTGGGTACAAAATGTTATGGTTGATACACTACAGGGTGTCTGGGAAGAGGTTTTGGAAGAGTTTGGTGTTTTGAGCATAAGCATGTAATGATCCAAAGGTCTATTTTTAGTTCTAGAGATCAAAAATAGATTTTGATACTTCCAGGAGTTTGCTAATGAATTATAGGAATGATCTAGAATGTTTGGTCTAATTTCATCAAGTTGCGATTGGGTTTTTAGCGCGAAACATGAGTTAATTATTTAACGAGCGAAATTGGCATTGTATTGAGCAAATAAACTCTGAATTGAGTTTTATTTTACAAGTAGGTTCGTATTATTATTTGTGACTCATAGGAATAAGAATCGTCAAATTACGAGTTCGTATGAAGGTGTTAGAGCCTTTTTAGTGAAACATAAACTGCTGGTGTAAACAGTTCTGGTGCGCACCTTTAGCGACCAAATCTGACTCGTTTAGCAACGGGAATTGGACTTTTAGTGACCAGAATAGTATTTTTATTAGGCAGAAACTTAAGGACCAAAAATGGTCATTTCCTTCATTTCGTTTTGGTTTTTTGGAGCACGGTTCTTGGGCGATTTTGAGGATTTCTTCAAGACTTCAACTTGGGTAATTGTCCTATTTCCAAAAGTGATTATATTTCATAAATCCATGGTTATATTCATCATTTAATTCGGATTTAAATGGAAGAAATTGGGATTTTTGCAAAATCTTTCAAAAACGAAAAATTTAGATTCTGAGGCCTAGTTGTTATCTGAATTTGATAAAATTGGTATGGTTGAACTCGTATCGGAATGGGCATTCGAATTTCATGAAAATTCTGCCGGGTTCTGAGATGCGGATCCCGCATTGACTTTGGTTGACTTTTTAAATGTGAAATTCTAAGTCGACGTTTTAGTATCAGGAATTATTTTCGATGAATTTTAATGAAGTTATACAAGCAAGAAGGCGGTTTAGGAATTTCGGCTTAACTTCAAAAAGGTAAGTATCTTGCGTAACCTTGAGTGGGGGAATTACCTCTTAGTCATTGAGTCTTATGTGGATATTGTATGATTGGAAGCCGTGTACGCGAGGTGGATGAGTACGTACTTGGTTTATATGTGCAAATTATATCGGTTGAAATTCGTAGACGCCCTTATGTATTAAATTGGAAAATTGTTGCAACTTAGTATGTCATTGAATTGTCATGCCTCATTCCTTGTTTGTCGAATTAGTATTTTATATGATAATTTGATGTTATTGCCACTTAGATTTTTATGTGAATTCTGTGTGTTGTTGATTTGATATTTTTCTTGGAATTACATTCATTATGGAATCCTTATCTGCAAATAATTATTAAATAAGTTTAAAATGAGGCATTAATTTATATTTATTAAAATCTGGATTAATGAAGGCGTTGTCCTATGCTGAGTTACTTTTCCATCTCTGTTGTTGTTTTGAGATTTTATATATGTTGTGTGGAGTCTTGGGCTATTTGTTGAGAAATTTATTGATTTGCTATATCTTTGGAATTGGTTGTGGTCATTGGACAAATTGTGATATGAATTGATTGTGTTGCGTTGTCGTGATAATAGTTCGTGTAAATTGTTGTGTGATTTGAGTTATTATTACGAGGATATAAGGGTGGCATTCCACTGTTGATATTATGTGGGTATAAGGGTGGCATTTCACTGTGGTTATGTGTGCTGGAAATTATCTCGACGGAGTGATAAGGGTGACTATTATACCGAGCGATAAGGGCAGCTATAAGAGTAATAAGGGCGGCTATGGGAGCGATAAGGGTGGCTATAGGAGAGATAAGGATGGCTATTGTCATGGATGATATGTGATGGTGTGGGATTATTGTGTTGGTGATTTTTATGTGATGTTGTGATTTTCCTTGTATTTATCCTTATATCTTGTGCAACTTATCTTGTTGTTTCGGTAAACTTGATAATAGTCTGATCTATGTTGAAATCGTGAGCCTGTGGCTATTGTCGAGCAGATAATATTATATGGGATCGGGTTGCACGCCGCAACAAGTATGATTTATGTTATATGGGATCGGGTTGCACGCCGCAACAAATATGATTAATGTAATATGGGATCGGGTTGCATGCCGCAACAAATATGAAATGTGGCCACAAGGTGTTGGGGTCAAATATGGTGATTTTTATTATTGGTACGTGAACTGTCCATGCAGATGATGATTTAAATATGGGCACGAGGTGCCGTGGAAATCTGAAAGTGGGCTGAGACCCTGTTACGAAAATATGAAAATGGACCGAGACCCGTATTTTATGATTATGAAATGAGGTGTCACATGGTGACTTTTATTTGAAAGAATGTTATATTCGAAAGATATTTATTTGAAAGAATTATATTCGAAAAATATCTATTTGAAAGAATTATATTTGAAAAATATTTATTTGAAGGAAGTATATTCGAAATATATTTATTGGAAAGGATTATATTCTAGAGATTTTTATTGAAAAACTTATAGATGAAAGGTGTATATTTTGAAGGGCTTGATTATTGGTTGTACTTGTGTTCATTATCTGTTTGAACAATATTTATGGAGTTCTTGATGCTATGCTATTTATATCACTAGTTGATTATTGTTGCTATCACTGCTATTTGTTTTCTATTACTATTGTATACTATATTCACATGTTATTAGACTAGTGAGTGTCTTGACTGTACCTCCTCACTACTCCACCGAGGTTAGTCTTGATACTTACTGGGTGCCGACTGTGGTGTACTCATACTACACTTCTGCACATTTTTGCGCAAAGCCAGGTATTGAAGATATTAGACTCGAACAAAGTTAGAGTGTGTTTGCAAGGACTTAAGGTAGAGCTTCTTGGTCGTCGCAGTCCCTTGGAGTCTTTCTATTTTTATTGTACTGTTAATTTCTTATTAGAACAGTAATTGTATATTCGGTCATCGAGATAATTTCATGTATTCAGTTAGAGTTCGTGACTCAGCATTACCAGTCTTAGGAGGTTGTTTGAATATTTCCACTATTGGTTTTGACACTTGTATTAAATTATATGTTTCAAAAAAATATGGCTTGAATTGTTATTATAATCGGCTTACCTAGTCTTAGAGACTAAGTGCCATCATGACGGCTTTGGTGGAATTTCGGGTCTTGACACAGCAACTGCTACATCATCTTCACCAGCCACACCTGACCAAGAAGAAGGTGTTCCTATTCCACAATCCCCAGTTCATGGTAATTTGGGGCAAAGTTATGCTGTCCCTTCTGAAGATCCACAAAAGGAGGTGGAACGTTACTCTTTCGGTCTCCACCGGATGCAACTTGTTATCTCGGCTGGTGGAGCTTGCTAATTACCTGAAGTCTTTGGCTTCAGAGAAAGATTGGGAAAAGATACGGGCTCTCGAGAGAGAGTGCTTATTGAACAACGCCATGCACAATGCCGCAGCGGTACATTCTTTACTTCCTTTATTATTTCTTCTATTTTTGCCTAAACATATTCTGAGTTTTCCTTTCTTACTTTGTAAGCCAACTTTCTTGCTTCCGAGGACCTACAGAGGTTGATTCGAGAAAAAGAGGAACTTACCTTCGAGCGGGATCAACTTTTGGTTGAACAGGATCAAGCCGTTATTCGCCTCTCGGAATTGGAAACCAAAGTTGTTGAGGCTGTTGTGTTGGAAACTCGTTTGCAGAAAAGTGAGCGGGAGACCCTTAGTCAAGAGATTGCCCCGTTGAGGGTTTAATTTGAAGAGGCTAAGGCCAAATGGGTCGAAGTTTATAATGATGTTCTTGCTTCATACGATCGTGACGCTACCTCCGCTGAAAGATTGACCAACTTAGAGGCAGCCTTGAATTCTAAGACTGAAGAGCTTGCTGCTGTGGGGATGATGTATGCCCAGTTGGAGGAGAAGCATAAGATGACCATTGAGCATAATAGAATTTTCAGCTCTACTGTCCGCGATCTTGATGTTTGCCTCAAGTCCATTAGATCCGCCCGGGAAAACCTTTCTGTCGAGGTAATCCAACTCAGAGAAGAACTTAAGCATCGAGCGGCTTCCCTCATTGTTGAAAAAACTTACGCTTGTACAGCATTAGGAGAAAAACCTTGGAAGAGGCCAAAGCTGGTATCATTGACTTTGATGCCAAAATTGCTAAGGCCCATGAGCTTGAGTTAGCTGCTAAAAGTGGTCTCCTGGCAGGGCCTGATGCTCCTAGTTCTTTTAGTTCCAGTTCTGAGTTCTCGGGAAGAAGAAATAGAAAATGATGACGCTGAGGGCCCAAATGATGAAGGCGAAAATGTTGAGCCATCAGTGGATCTACCTACTCCCCCTAGGGGCGCGAACACTTCTCTTCCTCTGGGTTACGGAGAGGCAGCAGTTTAGCTTTTCAATTATTTTCCCAACTTTTGTACTTGTGCTATTTTTGGCATGTTTATTGTAGATAACACATTTTTTGCATGAGTCTTTCTGTGTTCTTCAGTTTGAGCGTTTATGCAAGTTTTAACCTATGCATTCTTTTTTGCTTAAGTGTTTTGCACAAGTTTTACTGTTTGCGTCTGATTATGCAAGGCCTTGGGTGTATTTTCCCCCCAAAACATATGTATTTCGGGCACAAATTCGTCCGAAATCAACCCTTTAACGTGAGGGGTTTTATAAGTATTCGCGTAAGTTTGCTCTTTGCGTCTTTTTGTGCAAGGCTTCGGGTGTATTTTTCCCCTAAGGCATTGTGATTCCTGGCATAAATTCTTCCGAAATCAACCCTTTAACGTGTGGGTTTTTATAAGAGAGAGCCCTCTTATATTTACGGTGCTCTTGAAGAGGACGTCTCATGTTCATTACGGGACTAGCATTTGAAGTACTTGTTTAACTTTCAAATGACAAAGTTAGTTCATCGTTTAGACAAGAAACAAGATAGAAATAAAAGGACTTCATTTTATTCCTTCCATTTTCAAAACATACATAAGCATTTGTTATGCTAAAAATGAAATTCCCATTACTTGTGGTTAACTTGTACAACTTGTTTCTACGGGGTTGGTCGCGCAGTCCCCCGTCCCGATGATACCACTATGTTTCCGATTTTTGTATCCCGGTCGATGTGACAGTCATTGTTGCCGTATCCTCATATCATTCTCCCCAGTGTTCGAATGCGAAGAATGCGAATTGGAACACTGGAAGTCTTGTACATTCGAGGATCCTTTTAAGGAATTTCTAGATAATACTTAACTCGGTAACACACTTTGTTTCCCCTTAGGAATTTATGCTATCGAACGAAGGACTATCTAACAACTCTCTAGTGGTTTGCACTTGTGAACGGTCGGGAAACATTTGCTCGATAGCAAACTTAACTTTCCGGTCGGAATTGTGCTATAGAGCCAAAGTGTCACGACCCAAATAAGAGGGCCGCGACGGGCACCCGGTGCCTTACTCAAACGAGTACCAACGTAACATATCTTTCTTATTACACTATCATAGGTAAATGGGCCATAAGTCCATCATGAGATAACTGGAATAAAATATAAGGGAATACTAGACATAGGACGACCCAACATGATATAGAAAGTTATACACATGACATAGGGGCCTATAAGGCCGACATGATCATTTGTACACTCAAAACATAGGCCGATAAAACCATACAAGTATCCATATACATGACATCGGTCTACAAGCCTCTAAGAGTACATAAATGTTATAAAGGTTGGGACAGGGCCCCGCTATATTAATCAATTCATGTCCAAATCATACTAACCAAATAGGCAACCCCAGAGGAAGTGGAGTGCACCAACACCTTACGCTGAGCGGATAGCCTACTAGGAGGACTATCAAACTATCTATCGAGACCTACGGGCATGAAAACCAGTGTCCCCAGCCAAAAGGGACGTTCGTACAAATAAAGTACCGAGTATGTAAGGCATGAGAGAAACATGGAGTACAGAACTCAACATGTAAGTCTGAATATCTCTGTGAATCGTGAAACATTTATAATGTCATGCATATGCGTGTAAATGTCATGCCATGAATAGGTATATGAGTATATAACATCATCAAGCCTCTGAGGGCATCCCATCATATCGTCTCGGCCTCTGTGGGTGAAATCATCAACGTATACCAGCTGATCAGGTGGTGGTGCGTGTATAGCACTGTAACCTTTACCCATATCCCATATACATATAATATATGCGTATATAACGCTATCTGGTCATGGGTCAATGTACATGTATAAATAAATGCAATGCATAATGAACAGATGAGATAATAATAGGACACATGGGGAATCAAGAACATAGGCACTCGTAGAACTTCTATGAATAGAGCCATTTATGAAAGTTATGTGTTTGCTCGTTTCGTTTGTATCGTATGGATCATGCCAAAAGGAAGGAGGAGATAGCCTTAACATACATTTATTGTTTATCTAACCTCACGACGTTGGTTCAGCCCGTTGGTACTTCAATCTACAACAAATAATAAAGGGATCATTATTAAGCTTACGGAAGCTAGAACTCAACACAAATGAGTGACTAGCTCATCTACGAAATTTTGGACATCACCTCCCCTTATTCTTTTCACATTCGTCAAATCCTCATTTTCCTCAAATAAAACAACAAGACCAACATGTATAGAATGGCAACAAATATATATATATATATATATCAATATCTAACCTCATATTCATTACAATACATCACCAAAATAGTCCACACCATCTCACCTAACAACCAGGTTCTAACTTGCACTTTCCAAGCCTTTTCTTCTTCCAAACATATCAACCACAATAGCAATAGTATTCTTAAGTTATTTCTACTAATTTTCAGCCATAAAACATCAAGAATTCAAATCCAAAATAGTCCAGCAACTACAACACTTCAACATCAAGTTCAACTTACTTCACAAGTGTCCTTTATCAAATCAACTAGATATACATAGATGATCTTAAATACATATAGGGGAAGTTAAACCTTACCTTGGCAGCAAGAATACTCATCCAACTAAGCTTTACTTCAATCTCAAATTAGCTATTTACCCCAAACAACAAAGTAGAGATATAACTAGGTGATCTTGATCTTTCAAGAGAGAAATCACCTTACCAACTTGTGGATTTGGTCTTGAACCTTAGGATAACTTTGAGAGAGATCTTGTGCTGATATTTTGGAGCTCCTTCACATTGCAATAGAGAGAGAGGGATCCTAAATTGTTTTCTAAGTTAAATATATGTGTATATATTACTCTACTAATGGGCTTGGGAAGATGGGTATTGGGCTGCCCCAAGACTTCCCCATCTCTATCCTTTTCCATTCCCTTTTAATTGATTCCCAAGCTCTAAGTAGATGATGAACCTACTTGTCACCTACTTAATCAAGTAGGTGATTCATGTTGGTCCTTTTTCTATTTTAAAATATGTGTCTCATCCTCATTAAATAATTTAGACATAAATCGAGTAGCTCAAGCAAGTAGGACAGAAAGTAAGTTGGTGAAGCATGCACGTCGGGTAAGCAAGCAGCTCATTTTTATTTGTCCAAAATCTCCCTCCTCACGTTTAAGTGCATTCGTCCTCAGCCTAGTCATTTTTATATTTAACAAAAATACGGGATATAATATCATTAGATCACTTTATATACTTTCAAAGAGAATCTCATATCCGAGATTATATCAACTGAATTACGGCGTACTTTCACGTACGAAAACGTGGGGTGTAACATCATTCCCCCCTTTGGAATATTCGTCCTCGAATGTTGACTGATGCACTTATCATTCTCATAACCTATAGCTATTGCAAATACTTTAATAATCTCCTTGCCATCTAGGCAACTATTCTGTGAATAAATCCAAAGGCCAGGACATTACCCCCTTTAGGCCTCTTTCTCATACCACGACTTGTGGTCGGAATTCTTCAAATCTCATAACTATTGCTACCTTCTATCTTGCAGTTTGTACGACTTTGTCCTTGTATGTGCGCCTATGCGACTTTTCTCTCATTTTTCATCCAGCTTTTAGCCAATCTCTAGGCCTCACTTTGTGAACATATACAGAATTATGACAAGATGTCCCTCTGGGCGTCTATGGCTTTACTACATCTAAGTAAGTCATACTATACCATAACTCTCACTTCGGTTTATTGTTACTGAGGTCTACTACCAAACTCCAGGTTACTCTCGTTGCTTATCCTATATGTATAAATCTAAGTCCTTTAATTCTTCCTCATTACTGTTCATCTTAAGCGTGACGGCCTAATCTTATCTCATACTTTGTAACTTTTATCCATCCATTGTTGATTCACCTCAATGTTAATCTACAATCTACCACTGATAACTTGAAACGTCTTACGTAATACATTGTCACTAGGGCTCACGTCGCATCGAGGAACATTTAAAGTGATTTGCCTGATCAACTTCAATAACTGTATTTCATAGCATCCCAATGTGATTCATCTTATAGGGGTATTTTAATCCCGTGCAATTCATGAAATCCCTTTTCTTTAGATAATTACTCAATCAAATGTCTAAATGTCATCCTCTTTTCTTTCACAATTACACCCTTATTCTACTACCAGGGAAGCATTCCATATCTTCTAAATGCTCCTAGTCTTAGACTCCTCTGAGTTCACTCATGCTATACTGAGCTTTCTATAACTTACGGAAACCATCAGCTCTCTTGTTTTGATGAGCTTAATCCCGAGGACTTACCAATTCTCACTCACTTTTTATTATCCTTACTCCTGTCTTCCTAAAACCTTATCTCTCAACCATACTTTAGCTTGCGACCTACGCATATCTATTTATACTACTCGCAACCTCCTCTAACTTGCTTGCACCATAGATTTCGTTATGTTATTCTGGAACCTCAAGCGAGACATCACATTGTTTCTAACTCTTATTTACTCTCTTAACTAGACCTCTCGGTACCTAGAAACCATAGGCTGGTAGATATGTCACTAACGACACTGCTATCATTTCTTGATACTGAATCCCAATGCTTCTAGCCCTCTATCTGAATTACAGACTATACACAACCTTCTGCACGTGAGTATCTCGTACCTTCTTTACCTTTACCTTACATACCTTAAAGTCTCACATCATATCTTCCATCTCTTTTATAACCTCCCTTCCACATAGGTATAATTCACATCCACAACTTGAAGCTCTATAATAATACTTGCACCTCTGGTGCATACACAATCTGATGGAAGTTTCATACTGACTTCCTATGAGGCTGGTACTCTTCTAACTAGCTTTACCATATAGTCGTTATAGAATATGACTGATGTACTATCTCTCTTGTATCTCTGATATTAAGAGTGATTCTGCAATGGTTTCAATCACGATTTCTATAATTATCTAGGTCCAATAATCAGACTCCTTATTTACTTAGCTGATGTAACTCTTTAGTTTTCGCTCCTCTCTCAGCCTTTATGTAGGCTTAAGCTATCTTCCGATCTGTGGCTCAGGGTATTAGTTATTACTTTCACGGACGCTATAAAATATCCATGATATACTCTTCTAACAATTCAATCCTTTCTCTATGACCCGGGTTCAATTCTTTCTTTTAACTTATATCGTAGTCTTCTACGGCTGTATGAATGTCAACATATATGCTGCATGGATAATACTCTAAAATATTAAATGCGTTTATAACATAACTAACTCTGGGTCATTGATAAAATAATTCCTTTTGTTCCTTCTCAGCTTTCTTTAAACGTAATCAATTACTTTTCCTAATCATTCTGCTACCTGCTACATGAATAATTGGCTTATCTTAGTGCCCACAAATACTAGAATTCCCTGTAACTCATATGATCTCAAATTTCACTTTTGGATTTTGTTTTTCACTTCCCATTCGTTAGCCACAGTAGGTGCCACTTTCTTATGGAGTGCATATAATGCTGTAGTGAGACTGTTGTTACATGACCATTTCTTCTTCAAGTTTCTATGCTTAGGTTGAAGTCTTCTTCCTTATTTCCTCAGCTAGTCTTTAATTGTAGTACTTAAGGAGGACCCTCTGACTCTTGTAAATCTGCAAGCATATTACATCGTATACTCGACAGAATTTTTTGATGTTCTTCCTTGCCTAGAATTATCCTTAGTTACTTACCTCCACACCCTTGTGCTTGTAGGGTTGGTTCTGAACTGATATTTTGACTGTCTTCCCAGTGGCACTCTCTTTTATTTATGTAACACCAATACGGTGCCTTTAACTACCCCAACTCCTATGTGAATATTTCTCAAGGATTATAATGTCATAAATGCGAGACTGAATTCACCATATTGGGTTTCACTATGTTTATCTTGCACAATCTGCTGATTTGTCTGTATCCTATTGTCTAGCCATAACTAGGCTCTTCCCGAATCAACTACTAACTACTCGTTGGTCCATTCTCATATCTATATTCCGCATAATCTCTCTTGGGATATGTCCTTTGTCTTAACTTACCTCTCGCACTGGCTCCTTATGTATCAAGTATTCATTCGTACTTATTTATCAATAACATCCTGGTCGGGAACCTTTACTGCCCCTCACTGTCATCGTGCTTGCATAATGTTCTGGAGTCGTAACCTATATGTGGGATTTGAATAAGTTCAATCACATCCCTTTCTCATTTTTATCGCATTCTTCCTTTACTATTCCATAGTTCCCCGAACCATATAACTCCTACTTAATACCATATCACACCTAACTTTCCCCCTCTCTTCATATTTGGCGCCTTTTCACATATTCACTGACTCTTACTCGCCTTACGGTAATCCTTCTATATCAAGGATAACGAAATTGCTTAATCATGAGGGTGACACCTAGTATAAGTGGAACACTTAGTCCCTTAAGCTTAACTCTGCTCATAGTGCTTTCTTTAAGGAAGCGTCTTCCTGAATGAACTTTAAAGGTCATTCTTTTGTTGTCCATTCTATTATTGACGGAACGCTAACTCTGAAAATCTCACGATGCGATTATTATAAAATCCTTCAGAAATGCCAGCTAACGCTAACAATCCATCCACTACTTTGGGTTACTCTAACCCTAGCTGGATCCTAATATCCTGTCCTTCTCTTAAACTATATCGGTTGGCTCCCATGGAGCATAACTGGGATGGGTGTGCCAATTGTACATACCTCTGTTATAATTGAAGGTAACTCAAAATGCTTATATTTCTCTGCCTGAATTGTAAATAGTGATAATCTTCACTAATTGGGTACCTCGTACCCTTCTTCACCTTGCTTCTTTTACTTGTTGAAACTTGTAACTACCTTTTGATTCTCTCGTTGCTTTAAACCATATGGGTGGATATATATTCATGCCTTAGGGCCCCTTATCAAGAAGCTTACACGTCTTAGTACACACATGATATACTGAAGACCTCACATTTACTCATTATAAGCTTGATGCAAAATCGAGTTCCTCTGAGTCAACTCTTCCACAGCCACAGTCAATCTCTTACCAGTTGTCTTTCTAGATGTAAGTATCATTGTATTACGAATAAAATAGAATTTAGGAGTTTGAATTCTAACAACTGAGCTCTACCACATGATCTAGAGTAAGAAGAAAGAGTGACAGTCCTAAATGCCCTGTAGCCTCCTGCTTATAAGTGTGGTGCATAACACACCCATAAACAAGACTCTACAAGACAAGGCTTGTAGACTCCCTAGGACAGAACTGCTTTAATACCACTTTTGTCACGACCCAAATTGGAGGGCCGTGACGGGCACCTAGTGCCTTACTCAACCGAGTACCAACGTAACATATCTTTCTTATCACACCATCACAGGTAAATAGGCCAGAAGGGCTATCATGAGATAACTGGAATAAAACATAAGGGAATACTAGACATAGGTCGACCCAACATGATATAGAAACTTATACACGTGACATACGGGCCTATAAGGCCGAGATGATCATTTGTACACTCAAAACATAGGCCGATAAAGCCATACAAATATCCATATATATGACATCTATCTACAAACCTCTAAGAGTACATAAACATCATAAAGGTCGAGACAGGGCCCCGCCATACCAATCAATACATGTCCAAATTATACTGACCAAATAGTAAACTCTGGAGCAAATGGAGTGCACCAACACCTTTTGCTTAGTGGATAGCGTACAAGGAGAACTGTCAACCTGTCTATCGGGACCTATGGACATGAAATGCATGTCCCCAGGAAAAAGGGATGTCAGTATAAATAAAGTACTGAGTATGTAAAGCATGAAAGAAACATGGAGTAAAGAACTCAACATGTAAGTCAGAATATCTCTGTGAATCGTGAAACATTTATAATGTCATTCAAATACATGTAAATGTCATACCATGCATAGGTATACGAGTACATAACATCATCAAGCCTCTGAGGGCATCCCATCATATCATCTCGGCCACTGTGGGAGAAATCATCAACGTATACCAGCTGATTAGGTGGTGGTGCGTATATAACGCAGTAACATTTCCCCCTATCCCATATACATATAATATACGCGTATATAATGTTATCTGGTCATGGGTCAATGTACATGTATAATTGAATGTAATACATAATGAAGTAAGTCAATACGATCTCTCGGATAATCTTTATCAACTTACGTATTTTTCTAAGACCCGTGAATAGATGATATAATAATAGGACACATGGGGAATCAAGAAGATAGGCACACCTAGTACTTCTATGAATAGAGCCATTTATGAAAGTTGTGTGTTTGCTCGTTTCGTTTGTATCATATGGATCATACCAAAAGGCAGGAATGGATAGCCTTAACATACCTTTGTCATTTATCTGACCACACGACGTCAGTTCAACCCGTTAGTACATCAATCTACAACAAACAATAAGGGACCATTGTTAAGCTTACGGAAGCTAGAACTCAACACAAATGAGTGACTAGCTCATCTAGGAAATTTTGGACAGCACCTCCCCTTATTCTTTTCACTTTCCTCAAATCCACAAACAAGACCAACATGTCCAGAATGTCAACAAACATATATATATCAATATCTAACCTCATATTCATTACAAAACATCACCAAAACAGTCCACATCATCTAACCCAACAACCAGGTTCTAACTTGCACTTTCCAAGCCTTCTCTTTTTCCAAACACATCAAACACAATAGCAATAGTATTCTTAAGTTATTTCTACTGATTTCTAGCCATAAAACATCAAGAATTCAACTCCAAAATAGTCCAGCAACACAACACTTCAACATGAAATTCAACTAACTTCACAAGTTTCCTTTATCAAATCGACTAGATATACATAGATGATCTTAAATACGTATATGAGAAATTAAACCTTACCTTGACAACAATAATACTCATCCAACTAAGCTTTACTTCAAGCTCAAATAAGCTCTTTACTCCAAACAACAAAGTAGAGAGATAACTAGGTGATCTTGATCTTCCAAGAGAGAAATCACCTTACCAACTTGTGGATTTGGTCTTGAACCCCATTTTAACTTTGAGAGAGATCTTGGGCTGATATTTTGGAGCTCCTTCACGTTGCAATAGAGAGAGGGATCCTAAATTGTTTCCTAAGTGAAATATATATATATGGCCCTACTAATGGGCTTGGGAAGATGGGTCTTGGGTTGCCCCAAGACTTGCCCATCTCTATCTTTTTCCATTCCCTTTTAATTTGATCCACAAGCTCTAAGTAGATGATGCACCTACTTGTCACCTACTTAATCAAGTAGGTGATTCATGTTGGTCCTTTTTCCATTTTGAAACATGTGTCTCATCCATATTAAATAATTTAGACATGAATCGAGTAGCTCAAGCAAGTAGGACGGAAAGTAAGTTGGTGAAGCAGGCACGTCGGGTAAGCAAGCAACTCGTTTTTATTTGTCCAAAATCTCTTTTCTCACGTTTAAGTACATTCGTCCTCAACCTAGTCATTTGTATGTTGAACAGAAATACAGGATGTAATATCATTAGATCACGTTATATACTTTCAAAGAGTATCTCATTTCCGAGCTTACATCAATTGACTTACGGCGTACTTTCACGTACGAAAATATGGGGTGTAACACAAAGATTATCTAACTATCCCATAGTGGCTCTTTGCTTATGTTCCTTGTTATTAAATGTCTTATTTCTAATGTTGAAGTTTTTTTGTAGTATGCTTTCTGTTGCTGCCTCGTTAAAAACTATTACACCCCATGTTTTTGTATGTGAAAGTACGTCGTAAATCAATTAATGTAAGCTCAAAAAGGATAAAATCCTTCTATAAGGCTAAAGAAGGTTTATTGAAGTGTTAAGTAAGTTTGGATAAATGAGACTTGTTAATCATGATTTAAATGAGTGTAAAGTCATAATATGACTATATATGATGTTTGGATATAAAATATAGAGTTTGGGAAAAATCGGATTTAACTTATGAAAATAATCGAGTTAAGAATTGCCTTGTAAGGAGCAGTTTTAAGAAATTAAATTTGTAAGCTTTATGATATAATTTTGGGACATAGCTCATACCAAAAATGAAGGTATTGGAACCTAGTTTCCAAAGGTCCAAGCCATTTATTCATACAACATCGGGGTAGAGAAATATGGATTTCTAAAGTAGGGTCACCAAGTCACGTCGCCGCACTTCGGAGAAACTGGCAGGTATAGGCCAGGTTGTGAGGCAATATTCTCCCAATATATTGAGAGTTACAGGGAGATATTTATATTTCATTAAAGTCCCATGTGTCTACTTTCTAATGCTGAAAACCACTTGTCAATACGATATCGGAGTAGAAATATACAAGTGTCCGAAGTTGCACTGCTCAAGCTGCCAAGCAGCTTACCCACCTGCTTGGAGAATTGAGGCGGTGGGCTTATAAGTGGTCTTATCCCCTTATATCTCGTCAAAATACAGAGAATACTTACCAAAACACTCTCAAGCTCTCCAAGAACTGGTCCAAGAAATTCCAAGCAAGATCAACATCCCTTTCATGAAATCAAGAAGCGATAACATTAGAACGATCCCTACGATGTAAGTATCATTATACTGCCTCTCTTTTTCTTTGTAGTTTGAGTTTTGGAAGGTACTTCATGGTTACGAAAATAACTACTTTCTGTATTTAAGCTTTTAAATATCAAAGAAGGTTGATAAATTCATTTTCTAATAGTTAGAACTCACGGGACGGTGATTGGAAGCCGTGAGTTCGATTTATTTCACTTTTAGTGGACTATTTTGTAGTCCAGACGTGTTGGCCTATTGTGCTGCTGATTTATGGAGTTTGGAAGGATAAAAGTACATCGAGAAATGCCACATGTGGTAGGGTAGTGGGCTGATCGCTCGTCGTTGAAATTTTAAGCTAATTGATAACTTGTTGATTGGGTGTTATATGGTATATTGGGGGTTTTGTTGGATTAAAGTTCCCAAATTGTAGTAGGTTGTTTTTGAGTTGCTGATTGTATTGTGTTTGTATCTTGCCTATAGTAGGCTTGATGGAGAAGTAAAATCAGGGGAAATGCTGCCCGTTTTATTTTAGAATCAAGTTATTGTTTGAGATACGTAATATACTTGCACCATCTAAGTCGTACATGTATTTCTTTGTTATAAGGTTGGCGCCCTAGTTGTCATAAACTTTTGTTGAGTTGCGTTGACGACTTGAGGTATGTTAAGGCTATTCCTTCTTTCTTTTGGCATGACCCATATGATGCAAACACACAACTTTCATAAATGACTTTATTCATAGAAGTACTAGGGGTGCCTATGTTCTTTAATTCCCCATATGCCTTATTATTATATCTTCTGTTCATGGGTCTCAGAAAAATACGTAGTGAATAAAGTTTATCCGAAGGCATATTGATCTTATGATATTTCGAGAGATCTTATAGACTTACTTCTTATGCATTGCATTCATTTTTATATATACATTGACCCATGACTAGATGACATTATATACATATATATTATATGTATATGGGGTATGGGGAAAGGTTATCGCGTTATATACACATCACCACCTGATCAGCTGGTATACATTGATGATTTCGTGCACAATGGCTGAGATGATATGATAGGATGCCCTTAGAGGCTTGATGATGTTATGTACGCATACACCTATGCATGGTATGACATTTATACACAAATGCATGACATTATAAATATCTCATGATTCACAGAGCTATTAAGACTTACAGGTTGACTCTTTTAATCCACATTTCTTTCATGTCTATTATATACTGCTTTTTATGGCTTACATACTCGGTACTTAATTTGTACTAACATCCCTTTTTGCTTGGGGATGTTGCGTTTCATGCCCGCAGGTCCCGATAGACAGGTTTAGAGTCCTCCTAGTAGGCTATTAGCTCAGCGGAAGGTGTTGGTATACTCCACTTGATCAGGAGTTACTTATTTGGTCAGTATGCTTTGGACATGTATTCATTAGTATGGCAGGGCCCTGTCCCGACCTTTATAATATTTATGTACTCTTAGAGACTGGTAGATAAATGTCATATATATAAAAGATTGTATGTCCTTGTCGGCCTATGTTCAATATACGAGTGATCATTTTGGTATTATAGGCCCGTATGTCATATGTATAAGTTTTTATTACATGTTGGGTCATCCTATGTCAAGTATTTCCTTTTGTTTTATTCTAGTTATCTTATGACGCCCCTTCTGGACCATTTACCCATAATGGTATGATAAGAAAGATATGTTACGTTGGTACTCGGTTGAGTAAGGAAACAGGTGCCCGTCGTGGCCCTGCGGTTTGGGTCGTGACAAAAGTGGTATCAGAGAAGTTCTGTCCTAAGGAGTCTACAAGCCGTTTCTAGTAGAGTCTTGTTTATGGGTGTGTTATGCACCACACTTATAAGCAGGATGCTACAGGGCATTTAGGATTGTCACTTTTTCTTCTTACTCTAGATCGTGTGGTAGAACTCAGTTGTAAGAATTCAAACTCCTAAATTCTACTTTATTTGTAATACAACAATACCTACATCCACAAAGACAGTTGGTGAGAGATTGATTGTGGCCGTGGAAGAGTTTAATAAGAGGAACTCGATTTTGCATCATGCTTATGATGAGTAAATGTGAGGTCTTCAACAGATCATGTGTGTACTAAGACGTGTAAGCTTCTTGATAAGGAGCCTTAAGGCATAAATATCTATCCACCCATATGATAAAAAGCAATAAGAGTATCAGAAGGAAGATACAAGTTGCAACAAGTAAAAGAAGCAAGGTGAAGAAGGGTACGAGGTACCCAGTTAGTGAAGATTATTAGTATTTATAATTCAGGCAGAGAAATATAAGTATTATGAGTTACCTTAAATAGTAATAAAGATATATACAATTGGCCACACCCATCTCAGTTATGCCCTATGGGAGCTAACAGATATAGCTTAAGAGAAAGATGGGATATTAGGATCCAACTTGGGTTAGAGTAACCCAAAATTATTGATGGATTGTTATCATTAGCTAACATTTCGAAGATAGTGCAAATGCGGTAATAGATCTCCCTGTGAAACACCCAAATGGTGAACTCTAGAATACTACAGTCAGATATGAATTCTAGAATATTCAGAAATTTGAGAAGAATCCTATTTACCTTAGTATGACTCCAGCCCCTAGTGAAAAACAAAGGGAGAATGTTAGATGTCCCGAAGAGCCAGTGAGATGAAGCAAGGGGAGCAAAATGTGAAAGAACATTTTATTGAAGTTTTCAGAATAAAGTGATAGACAGAAATAGTAGTCGGAGAATAAGAAGAGAGTATGAAGCATTATGAGTAAGAGGTGATAAATGGGTGATAACGGTAAATCAAAATATGACATGACAGAGTCTATAGTCAAGTGAAGAAAGAGACAAGAGGTGACAGGCCTTGAGTCAATAATACTGTATAAGCCATAAAGTCATACCCTCACTTCGATAGATGAGTTGGTGACTCGAATGTGATTAACGAAAGGAAAAGTTAGACCCCTTGAGTAATAGAAATCAGCATGGGCTAGTGAACAAGATAAGCTGAACATGAATTAGGGACCGAAGGGTTTGATAATAATCGGCATTGTGATAATTTCAGAGATCGCATTCCAGCAATAATATAATAGACAACAGGAGAATGGCCTTTAAATTTCATTCAGGAAGACGCTTCCCTAAAGCAAGAACTATGAGCATAGTTAAGCTTAAACGACAAAATATTCCAGTTACACTAGGTGTCATCCTTGTGCATAAGGAATTTAGTTATCCCTGATACAGAAGGGTTACCGTAAGGCAATTAAGGTTCATTGATGATGTGAAAAGACGCCAAATATGAAGAGGTAAAATATCTATAGGTAGATCGTCGTAGCACTATATCTTAGTACTCCCCTAAAGGGGGGAATATGGTTTGATATGGTATTAAGTTGGAGTTAAGTGGTTTAGGTAACTATGGATAGAATGTGGTAAAATGGCGAAATGGATGAGGTTGCATTTATTCAGATCCTACAGATATATCGCGACTCTAGAACATTATGAAAGCACAACACCAGGGAGACGCACTAAGAGTTCCCGGCTAGGATATTATTGATAAATAAGTGCGAATGGACACTTGATACATCAGGAGCCAGTGCAAGAGGTATGTTAAGACAAAGGACATATCCCAAGAGAGATTACGTGGAAGATACATATGAGAATGGACCAACGAGTAGTTAGTAGTTGACTCAGGAAGATCCTAGTTATGGCTAGACAAGAGGATACAGATAAATCAACATATCATGCAAGATAAACATAGTGAACCCCAGCATAGTGAATTTAGTCTCATAGATATGACATCATGATCCTTGAGATATATTCATTTAGGAGTTGGGGTAGATAAATGCACCGTATAAGTGTTACGGAAATAAAAGAGAGTGCCACTAGGGAGACAGTTTAAATTTCATTTCAGAAGCTACCCTACGAGCACAATGGTGCGGAGGTAAGCAACTAAGGATAATTATAGGCGAGTAAGAACATCAAAAATTCCATTGGGTATACGATGTAATAAGCTCACAGCTTTACAAGAGTCAGAGGGTCTCCCCTAAGTACTACAACGAAAGACTAGCTGAGAAAATAAGGAAGAAGTCTTCAACCTAAGCACAGTGTCCTAAAGAGGAAATGATCTTGTAACAACAGTCTCACTACAACATTGTATGCACTCCATAAAAAAAGTGGCACCTATCATGGCTAATGAACGGGAAGTAAAAACCAAAATTACTATTTGAGATCATATGAGTTACAAGAAATTCCAGTATTCGGGGACACTAAGCTAAGCTAAACATTCATGCAGCAAGTGGCAGAACGGCCAGGAAAAGTAATTGCTTATGTTTAAAGGCAATTGAGAAGGCACGAAAGGAAATCTATGGTGCTAGTAAGTTAATGGAATATTGCGAGTAGTATAAATAGATATGTGTAGGTTGCAAGCTAAAGTATGGTAGAGTGATAAGGTGTTAGGTAGATAGGAGTAAGGATAAGAAAAGGTGGGTGAGAAGGTGATAAAAATAGGTAAGGCCTTGGGAGTAAGCCCATCAAATCAAGAGAGCTAATGGTTTTCGTAAGTTATAGAAAGCTCGGTACAGCCTGAACAACAATTACGAGATTGGAAAAATTCTGATCATAAGTCGTAGTATGAGAAAGAGGCCTAAAGGAGGGAATGCCCTGGCCTATGGATTTATTCATAGAACAGTTGCCGAGATGGCAAGGAGAGTAATAAAGTATTTGTAAGAGCTATAGGTTATCAGAATGATAAGCGCATGAGTCAACATTCAAGGACGAATATTCCAAACGGGAGAATGATGTTAGACCCCATGTTCTCGTATATGAAAGTACGTCGTAAGTCAATTGATGTAAGCTCAAAAAGGATGAAATCCTTCTACAAGGCTAAGGAAGGTTTATCGAAGTGTTAAGTAAGTTAGGATGAATGAGACTTGTTAATCATGATTTAAATGAGTGTAAAGTCATAATATGACTATATATGATGTTTGGATATAAAATATAAAGTTTGGAAAAAATAGAATTTAACTTACGGGAAAAATCGAGTTAAGAATTGCCTTGTAACGAGCCATTTTGAGAAATTAAATTCGTAAGCTTTATGATATAATTTTGGGACATAGCTGTCACCACCCAAAAATCCCACCACAGGCGTAGTGATGGCACCTAGTTTCTAAGACTAGGTAAGACGATTTCAATTACCTTTTGAATCCATTTTTTTTTTAAAACTAATAGTGAAAATAGTTACAATATACAACCTCCCAAGACTGGTAGTACTGAGTCACGAACTCTAACTGAATACATGGAATGATCACGAAGACCCAATATACAATACTGTTTGATTGCAAATTAACAGTACAATGATATGAAAAGACTCCAAGGGACTGCGACGGCCAAGTATCTCTACCTTGAATCCTTACAATCCCGCTTTAACTCTACTCAAGTCCGATATCTCCAATACCTGGCTCTGCACAAAAATGTGCAGAAGTATAGTATGAGTACACCACGGTCGGTACCCAGTAAGTATCAAGACTAATCTCAATGGAGTAGAGACGAGGTACAGTCAAGACACTCACTAGTCTAATAACCTGTGCAATATAATATACAAAATACTTGGAAACAGATAGCAATAAGGGCAGGATAAAACAACTAGTGGTATGCGCAGCAAGACAACAAGAATACCATAAATATCACTCAACAATTAATAAATACATGTACGCCCAATTAATTCAAGTTTTTTAAATAAATATCCTTCACATATAATTCTTCCAAATAACTCTCTTTTAAAAGTAGTTTTCTCAATTATTATTTTTCAAATATAATTCTTTTATATAATTCTTTTTGAATAAAAATCTTTCCAAATAAATATTTTGAATATAATTCTTTCAATTAAAAAGTCAACATGTGACACCTCATTTCATAATCATAAAAATACGGGTCTCAGCCCATTTTCATATTTTTCTTAAACACGGGTCTCAGCCCATTTTCATATTTCCACGGCACCTCGTGCCCATAAACAAATCATCATATTTTCTCGGCACCTCGTGCCCTCATTTCATATCACAACTGCACGGACAATTCACGTGCCAATTATCATTATCATTTCATCACAGCACCTCATGCCCACATTTCATATCACAACTGCACGGACAATTCACGTGCCAAATAAACTCATTATTTACTCACGGCACCTCGTGCCCACATTTCATTTTATAATCCGCTTGTCCATGACCACAAGCTCTCAATTTCAACATAAATCAGATTGTTATCAATTTACCAACAACAAGACAAATTGCACAAGGTATAAAAATAAACACAAAAAAATCACAACATCACACGAAAATCATCAACACCACAACCACAAATCATCATATATCGTCCCTGACAATAGCCACCATTATCTCTCCTATTGCCACCTTTATCGCTCCTATAGCCAACCTTATTGCTCCGCCCAGACAATATCAATAGCCACCCTTATCGCTCCTATTGCCACACTTATCGCTCCTATTACCACCCTTATCGTTCCGCCCAGACAATATTCTAACAATACAACAATAGTGAAATGCCACCCTTATACCCACATAATATCAACGGTGAAATGCCACCCTTATCTCCTCAAAATAATAATTCACACAACACAACAATTTACACGGCAAATTATCACGGCAACATAACAAAAACAATTCACATTACAGTTTGCTCAATGGCCACAACAAATTCCAAGGATATAACAAAATCAATTAATTTCACAACAAATAGCCAAAAGCTCCACACATTGTGTACAACACCCAAAAACAACCAATAGGGATAGAAATTAATCAACATAAAGCAAAGTCTTCATTAAATTCAAATTTATAATAATTATATAAACACCTCTTCTTAAGCTCATTTAATTAATTATTTGCAGAGGAAAAATTTATAATGAAATTAAATTACAATAATTATCAAACCAACAAATTCACGGAATTACATAAATAATCAAGTAACAATCACAACAAATTGTCATATAACAACAAATTCAACAACAACGAGGATTTAGGCAAGACAAATAGATGATTAAATATATACCAACAATTACCCAATTTACCATACAATATGCTCAAAACTTTAACTCAATAAAAATTTACACATATAAGCCGAGTACGTACTCGTCACCTCGCGTACACGGCTTTTCACATTTCACAAATGGCACATAAGACTCGATGCCTAAGGGGTAATTCCTCCACTCGAGATTAAGCAAGACACTTACCTCTTTGAAGTTGTGCCGATATTCCAAAATTGCCTTCT
Organism: Nicotiana tabacum; assembly: GCF_000715075.1. Lineage (NCBI taxonomy): Eukaryota > Viridiplantae > Streptophyta > Magnoliopsida > Solanales > Solanaceae > Nicotiana > Nicotiana tabacum. The sequence goes on from NC_134088.1 coordinate 57,361,744, forward strand.
TGCTTGAATTGACCTCCGGACTACTCAAATCTATCCAAATTAATTGTATAACTTCATTAAAATTCATGAAATAATTCAGGATAATAATACGTCGACTTAAAAGTTTATTCCAAAAAGCCAACAAAAGTCAACGTGGGACCCGCCACTCAAAACCCGACATAATTTTCATGGAATTTGAATACCCATTCCGATACGAGTTCAACCATACCAATTTTATCGAATTCCAATAACAACTCGACTTCCAAATCTTAAATTTTCGTTTTTGGAAGATTTTACAAAAATCTTTGTTTTTCCTCCATTAAATCCGAATTAAATGATGGATTCAAAGGCATAATCATGGAAATTAATCAAAAATGGATAAGAATCACTTACCCCAAACACCCACGTAAGAATCTCTCCAAAATTCGCCTTCTACCGAGCTCCAAATTTGATTTTGAGTTATGAACTCAAACTCCCGTTTTTGGTACTTTTAATGCTGCCCAGTTGACTATGCATCGGGATCACGGAGAAGAGTATTGAGGCTGCCAAGAAAGACTCTTCGCGATCGCGAGTAAATGGACGCGAACGCGATGAACAATGGGCAGGAGCTTATGCGAATGCGGTGCAATTGATGCGAATGTGAAGAAGAAATAGCCAACGGCCCCCAGCTCCTAATTTCTTCTACGCGAACGCTTATAGAGAGTTGCGAATGCGAAGAAGGGAAAAGCAGAAGTACGCGATCGCGAAAGTAAGCTCGCGAATGCGAAGGACAAATAATTCCCCCTTCCAGAATAACACTACGCGAACGCGAACTGGGGGACGCGAACGCGATAAAGGAAATGTGCAGAGCTACACGATCGCGAGGCGTATTACGCGAACGCGAAGGACATTGAGACAATCAGCAGAGACACTTCGCGAACGCGGAAGGATCTTCGCGATCGCGAAGAAGGATATCTGACACCAGAACCAGCAGTTCAATAATAGATGGAAATGGTCCGTAGCCCATCCGAAACACACCCGAGGCCCCCGGGACCCCGTCTAAACATACCCACTTGAGGTCCTCAAATCACATCAAAGAACATCTAGATCATGAATCGCACCCCAATTCAAACTTAATGAACTTTGAAACTTCAACTTCTGAAATCGATGCCGAAACCTATCAAATCACGTTCGATTGTTCTCACATTTTGCACACAAGTCATAATTGATATTACGGACCGACTCCAACTTCCGGGATCAGATTCCGACCTCGATATCAAAAAGTCCACTTCCGGTCCAAAGCTTAAAAAAATTTGACTTTTGCCATTTCAAGCCTAAATCAGCTACGGACCTCAAATTCACAGTCCGTACACGCTTCTAAGTCCAAAATCACCCAACGGAGCTAACAGAACCGACATAACTCCATTCCGTAGTCGTCTTCTCACAGTTCCGACTACGGTCAAAATCCTAAGACTTAAGCTTTCGTTTTAGGGACTAAGTATCCCAAATCACTCCGAATCATCCGTAAATCAAATTTGACCACACCCGCGGGTCATAGTACATATTGCGAGACTGCTCGAGACCTTAAGCCACTGAACGGGGCGTAAATTCTTAAAATGACAAGTCGGGTCCCGACACCTCGTGCCCTCATTTCATATGACAATTGCATGGACAATTCACGTGCCAATTATCATTATCATTTCATCATAACACCTCGTGCCCATATTTCATATCACAACTGCACTGACAATTCACATGCCAAATATCCTCATTATTTACTCAAGGCACCTCGTGTCCACAATTTATTTTATAATCCCCCTGGCCATAGCCACATACTCTCAATTTCAACATAAATCAGATTGTTATCAATTTACCAACAACAAGACAAATTGCACAAGGTATAAAAATAAACACAAGAAAATCACCACAATACATGAAAATCATCAATACCACAACCACACATCATCACATATCGTCCCTGATAATAGCCACCCTTATCGCTCTGATAGCCACCCTTATCGCTCCGCCCAGACAATATCAATAGCTACCCTTATCGCTCCTATTGCCACCCTTATTGCTCCTATTGCCACCCTTATCGCTCCGCCCAGATAATATTCCAACAACATAATAACAGTGAAATGCCACCCTTATACCCACATAAAATCAACGGTGAAATGCCACCCTTATCTCCTCAAAATAATAATTCACACAACACAACAATTTACACGGCAAATTATCACGGCAACATAACAAAAATAATTCACATTACAGTTTGCTCAATGGCCACAACAAATTCCAAGGATATAACAAAATCAATTAATTTCACAACAAATAGCCAAAAGCTCCTCACAATGTGTACGTGTCCAGAAACAACCAATAGAGATAGAAATTACTCAACATAAAGCAAAGTCTTCATTAAGTTCAATTTTTTAATAATTATATAAACATGTCTTCGTAAGCTCATTTAATTAATTATTTACAGAGGAAAAATCCATAATGAAATTAAATTACAATAATTATCAAACCAACAAATTCACAGAATTAAATAAATAATCAAGTAACAATCACAATAAATTGTCATATAACAACATATTCAACAACAACGAGGATTTAGGCACGACAAATAGATGATTAAATACATACCAACAATTACCCAATTTACCACACAATATGGTCAAGACTTTAACTCAATAAAATTTTACACATATAAGCCGAGTACGTACTCGTCACCTCGCGTATACGGCTTTTCACATTTTACAAATGGCACATAAGACTCGATGCCTAAGGGGTAATTAACCCACTCGAGGTTAAGAAAGACACTTACCTCTTTGAAATTATACCGATATTCCAAAATCGCCTTCTTGCTTGAATTGACCTCCGGACAGCTCAAATCTATCTAAATTAGTTGTATAACTTCATTAAAATTCATCGAAAATAATTCCGGATAATAATACGTCGACTTAAAAATTTATTCCAAAAAGCCAACAAAAGTCAACGCGCTACCCGCCCCTCGAAACTCGACATAAGTTTTATGGAATCCGAATACCCATTCCGATACGAGTTCAACCATACAAATTTTATCGAATTCCAATAACAACTCGACTTCCAAATTTTAAATTTTCGTTTTTGGAAGATTTTACAAAAATCTTGGTTTTTCCTCCATTAAATCCGAATTAAATGATGGATTCAAAGGCATAATCATGGAAATTCATCAAAAATGGATAAGAATCACTTACCCAAACACCCACGTAAGAATCTCTCCAAAAATCGCATTCTACCGAGCTCTAAATTTGATTTTGAGTTATGAACTCAAACTCCCATTTTTCGGACTTTTAATTCTGCCCAGTTGACTTTGCATCGCGATCGCGGAGAAGAGAATTGAAGCTGCCAAGAAAGACCCTTCGCGATCGCGAGTAAATGGATGCTAACGCAATGAACAATGAATAGGAGCTTACGCGAACGCGGGGCAATTGATGCGAACACGAAGAAGAAATAGCCAACGGCCCCCAGCTCCTAATTTCTTCTAAGCGAACGCGAATAGAGAGTTGCGAACGCGAAGAAGGGAAAAGCAAAAATACGCGATCGTGGAAGTAAGCTCGCGAACACGAAGGACAAATAATTCCCCCTTCCAAAATAATACTACGCGAATGCGAACTGGGGGACGTGAACGCGATGAAGGAAATGTGCAGAGCTACGCGATTGCGAGGCGTATTACGCGAACGCGAAGAAGGAAATTGAGGCAATCAGCAGAGACACTTCGCGAACACGGAAGGATCTTCGCGATCGCAATGAAGGATATCAGACACCAGAACCATCAGTTCAAAAATAGAAGGAAATGATCTGTAGCCCATCCGAAACACAACCCAAGCCCCCGGGACCCCATCTAAACATACCCACTCGAGGTCTCAAATCACATAAAATAACATCTAGATCATGAATTGCACCCCAAGTCAAATTTAATGAACTTTGAAACTTCAACTTCTACAATCGATGCCGAAACCTATCAAATCACGTCCGATTATTCTCCAATTTTGCACACAAGTCATAATTGACATTACAGACTGACTCCAACTTCCAGAATCGAATTCGGACCTCGATATCAAAAAGTCCACTTACGGTCCAAATCTCCAAATATTCGACTTTTCTTATTTCAAGCCTAAATCAGATAAGGACATCAAATTCACAGTCCGTATACGCTCCTAAGTCAAAAATCACCCAACGGAGCTAACAGAACCGACATAACTCCATTCTGAAGTCGTCTTCTCACAGTTCTAACTACGATCAAAATCCTAAGACTTAAGCTTCCGTTTTAGGGACTAAGTATCCCAAATCACTCAGAATCATACGTAAATCAAATTCGACCAAAGCCGCGGGGTCATAATACATATTACGAGGATGCTCGAGACCTTAAGCCACTGAACGGGGCGTAAATTCTTAAAACGACAAGTCAGGTCCCGGCACCTCGTGCTCTCATTTCATATCACAACTGCACGAAAAATTCACGTGCCAATTATCATTATCATTTCATCATAGCACCTCGTGCCCACATTTCATATCACAACTGCACGGACAATTCACGTGCCAAATATCCTCATTATTTACTCACGGCACCTCGTGCCCATATTTCATTTTATAATCAGCCTGGCCATAGCCACAGGCTCTCAATTTCAACATAAATTGGATTGTTATCAATTTACCAACAACAAGACAAATTGCACAAGGTATAAAAATAAACACAAGAAAATCACTACATCACATGAAAATCATCAACACCGCAACCCCACATCATCACATATCGTCCCTGACAATAGCCACTCTTATCGCTCCTATTTCCACCCTTATCGCTCCTATAGCCACCCTTATCGCTCCGCCCAGACAATATCAATAGCCACCCTTATCGCTCATATAGCCACCCTTATCGCTCCGCCCAGACAATATCAATATCCACCCTTATCGCTCCTATTGCCACCCTTATCGCTCCGCCCAGACAATATTCTAACAACACAATAACAGTGAAATGCCACCCTTATACCCACATAATATCAACGGTGAAATACCACCCTTATCTCCTCAAAATAATAATTCACACAACACAACAATTTACAGGCCAAATTATCACGGCAACATAACAAAATCAATTCACATTACAGTTTGCTCAATGGCCACAACAAATTCCAAGGATCTAACAAAATCAATTAATTTCACAACAAATAGCCAAAAGCTCCTCACAATGTGTACGTGTCCAGAAACAACCAATAGAGATAGAAATTACTCAACATAAAGCAAAGTCTTCATTAAGTTCAATTTTTTAATAATTATATAAACACGTCTTCTTAAGCTCATTTAATTAATTATTTACAGAGGGAAAATCCATAATGAAATTAAATTACAATAATTATCAAACCAACAAATTCACAAAACTACATAAATAATCAAGTAACAATCACAATAAATTATCATATAACAACATATTCAACAACAACGAGGATTTAGGCATGACAAATAGATGATTAAATACATACCAACAATTACCCAATTTATCACACAATATGGTCAAGACTTTAACTCAATAAAATTTTACACATATAAGCCGAGTACGTACTCGTCACCTCGCGTACACGGCTTTTCACATTTCACAAATGGCACATAAGACTCGATGCCTAAGGGGTAATTAACCCACTCGAGGTTAATAAAGACACTTACCTCTTTGAAGTTATGCCGATATTCCAAAATCGCCTTATTGCTTGAATTGACCTCCGGACAGCTCAAATCTATCTAAATTAGTTGTATATCTTCATTAAAATTCATCGAAAATAGTTTCGGATAATAATACGTCGACTTAAAAATTTATTCCAAAAAGCCAACAAAAGTCAACGCGCTACCCGCCCCTCGAAACTCGACATAAGTTTTATGGAATCCGAATACCCATTCCGATACGAGTTCAACCATACAAATTTTATCGAATTCCAATAACAACTCGACTTCCAAATTTTAAATTTTCGTTTTTGGAAGATTTTACAAAAATCTTGGTTTTTCCTCCATTAAATCCGAATTAAATGATGGATTCAAAGGCATAATCATGGAAATTCATCAAAAATGGATAAGAATCACTTACCCAAACACCCACGTAAGAATCTCTCCAAATATCGCATTCTACCGAGCTCCAAATTTGATTTTGAGTTATGAACTCAAACTCCCATTTTTCGGACTTTTAATTCTGCCCAGTTGACTTTGCATCGCGATCGCGGAGAAGAGAATTGAAGCTGCCAAGAAAGACCCTTCGCGATCGCGAGTAAATGGATGCTAACGCGATGAACAATGAATAGGAGCTTACGCGAACGCGGGGCAATTGATGCGAACACGAAGAAGAAATAGCCAACGGCCCCCAGCTCCTAATTTCTTCTAAGCGAACGCGAATAGAGAGTTGCGAACGCGAAGAAGGGAAAAGCAAAAATACGCGATCGTGGAAGTAAGCTCGCGAACACGAAGGACAAATAATTCCCCCTTCCAAAATAATACTACGCGAATGCGAACTGGGGGACGTGAACGCGATGAAGGAAATGTGCAGAGCTACGTGATTGCGAGGCATATTACGCGAACGCGAAGAAGGAAATTGAGGCAATCAGCAGAGACACTTCGCGAACACGGAAGGATCTTCGCGATCGCGAAGAAGGATATCAGACACCAGAACCATCAGTTCAAAAATAGAAGGAAATGATCCGTAGCCCATCCGAAACACAACCCAAGCCCCCCGGACCCCATCTAAACATACCCACTCGAGGTCTCAAATCACATAAAATAACATCTAGATCATGAATTGCACCCCAATTCAAATTTAATGAACTTTGAAACTTCAACTTCTACAATCGATGCCGAAACCTATCAAATCACGTCCGATTATTCTCCAATTTTGCACACAAGTCATAATTGACATTACAGACTGAGTCCAACTTCCAGAATCGAATTCGGACCTCGATATCAAAAAGTCCACTTACGGTCCAAATCTCCAAATATTCGACTTTTCTTATTTCAAGCCTAAATCAGATAAGGGCATCAAATTCACAGTCCGGATACGCTCCTAAGTCAAAAATCACCCAACGGAGCTAACAGAACCGACATAACTCCATTTTGAAGTCGTCTTCTCACAGTTCTAACTATGATCAAAATCCTAAGACTTAAGCTTCCGTTTTAGGGACTAAGTATCCCAAATCACTCAGAATCATACGTAAATCAAATTCGACCAAAGCCGCGGGGTCATAATACATATTACGAGGATGCTCGAGACCTTAAGCCACTGAACGGGGCGTAAATTCTTAAAACGACAAGTCAGGTCCCGGCACCTCGTGCTCTCATTTCATATCACAACTGCACGGAAAATTCACGTGCCAATTATCATTATCATTTCATCATAGCACCTCGTGCCCACATTTCATATCACAACTGCACGGACAATTCACGTGCCAAATATCCTCATTATTTACTCACGGCACCTCGTGCCCACATTTCATTTTATAATCAGCCTGGCCATAGCCACAGGCTCTCAATTTCAACATAAATCGGATTGTTATCAATTTACCAACAACAAGACAAATTGCACAAGGTATAAAAATAAACACAAGAAAATCACTACATCACATGAAAATCATCAACACCGCAACCCCACATCATCACATATCGTCCCTGACAATAGCCACCCTTATCGCTCCTATTTCCACCCTTATCGCTCCTATAGCCACCCTTATCGCTCCGCCCAGACAATATCAATAGCCACCCTTATCGCTCATATAGCCACCCTTATCGCTCCGCCCAGACAATATCAATATCCACCCTTATCGCTCCTATTGCCACCCTTATCGCTCCGCCCAGACAATATTCCTAACAACACAATAACAGTGAAATGCCACCCTTATACCCACATAATATCAACGGTGAAATACCACCCTTATCTCCTCAAAATAATAATTCACACAACACAACAATTTACAGGCCAAATTATCACGGCAACATAACAAAATCAATTCACATTACAGTTTGCTCAATGGCCACAACAAATTCCAAGAATCTAACAAAATCAATTAATTTTACAACAAATAGCCAAAAGTTCCACACAATGTGTACAACACCTAGAAACAACCAATAGAGATAGAAATTACTCAACATAAAGCAAAGTGTTCATTAAGTTCAATTTTTTAATAATTATATAAACACGTCTTCTTAAGCTCATTTAATTAATTATTTACAGAGGGAAAATCCATAATGAAATTAAATTACAATAATTATCAAACCAACAAATTCACAAAACTACATAAATAATCAAGTAACAATCACAACAAATTGTCATATAACAACAGATTCAACAATAACGAGGATTTAGGCACGACAAATAGATGATTAAATATATACCAACAACTACCCAATTTACCACACAATATGCTCAAGACTTTAACTCAATAAAAATTTCACATATAAGCCGAGTACGTACTCGTCACCTCGCGTACACGGCTTTTCACATTTCACAAATGGCACATAAGACTCGATGCCTAAGGGGTAATTTAACTCATGGTTAAGCAAGATACTTACCTCTTTGAAGTTATGTCGATATTCCGAAATCGCCTTCTTGCTTGAATTGACCTCTGGACAGCTCAAATCTATCCAAATTAATTGTATAACTTCATTAAAATTTATCGGAAACAATTCCGGATAATAATACGTCGACTTAAAAGTTTATTCCAAAAGCCAACAAAAGTCAACGTGGGACCCGCCCCTCGAAATCCGACATAATTTTCATGGAATCTGAATACCCATTCCGATACGAGTTCAACCATACCAATTTTATCGAATTCCAATAACAACTTGACTTCCAAATCTTAAATTTTTATTTTTGGAAGATTTTACAAAAATCTTGATTTTTCCTCCATTAAATCCGAATTAAATGATGGATTCAAAGGCATAATCATGGAAATTAATCAAAAATAGATAAGAATTACTTACCCCACACACCCACGTAAGAATCTCTCCAAAAATCGCCTTCTACCGAGCTCCAAATTTGATTTTGAGTTATGAACTCAAACTCCCATTTTTGGGACTTTTAATTCTGCCCAGTTGACTATGCATCGCAATCTCGGAGAAAAGAATTGAGGCTGCCAAGAAAGACCCTTCGCGATCGCGAGTAAATGGACGCGAACGCGATGTACAATGGGCAGGAGCTTACGCGAACGCGGGGCAATTGATATGAATGCTAAGAAGAAGTAGCCAACGGCCCCCAGCTCCTAATTTCTTCTACGCGAACGCGAATAGAGAGTTGCGAACGCGAAGAAGGGAAAAGCAGAAGTACGTGATCGCGGAAGTAAGCTCGCGAACGCGAAGGACAAATAATTTCCCCTTCCAAAATAACACTATGCGAACGCGAACTGGGGGACGCGAGCATGATGAAGGAAATGTGCAGAGCTACGCGATCATGAGGCATATTACGCGAACGCAAAGAAGGAAATTGAGGCAATCAGCAGAGACACTTCGCGAACGTGGAAGGATCTTCGCGATCGCGAAGAAGGATATCAGACACCAGAACCAGCAATTTAAAAATAAAAGAAAATGGTCTGTAGCCCATCCGAAACACACCCGAAGCCCCCGGGACCCCGTCTAAATATGCCCACTCGAGGTCTCAAATCACATCAAATAACATCTAGATCATGAATCGCACCCCAATTCAAACTTAATGAACTTCAAAACTTCAACTTCTACAATCGATGCCGAAACCAATCAACTCACGTCCGATTATTCACAAATTTTGCACACAAGTCATAATTGACATTACGGACCGACTCCAACTTTCGGAATCGGATTCCGACCTCGATATCAAAAAGTCCACTTCCGGTCCAAATCTCCAAAAATTTGACTTTTGCTATTTCAAGCCTAAATCAGCTACGGACCTCAAATTCACAGTCCGGACATGCTCCTATGTCCAAAATCACCCAACGGAGCTAACAGAACTGACATAACTCCATTCTGAAGTCGTCTTCTCACAGTTCTGACTACGGTCAAAATCCTAAGACTTAAGCTTCCGTTTTAGGGACTAAGTATCCCAAATCACTCAGAATCATCCGTAAATCAAATTCGACCACACCCGCAGGTCATAATACATATTGCGAAGCTGCTCGAGACCTTAAGCCACTGAACGAGGCATAAATTCTTAAAATGACAAGTCGGGTCCCGGAACCTCGTACCCTCATTTCATATCATAACTGCATGGACAATTCACGTGCCAATTATCATTATCATTTCATCATAGCACCTCGTGCCCATATTTCATATCACAACTGCACAGACAATTCACATGCCCAATATCATCATTATTTACTCACGGCACCTCGTGCCCACATTTTATTTTATAATCAGCCTGGCCATAGCCACGGGCTCTCAATTTCAACATAAATCAGGTTGTTATCAATTTACCAACAACAAGACAAATTGCACAAGGTATAAAAATAAACACAAAAAAATCACAACATCACATGAAAATTATCAACACCACAACCCCACATCATCACATATCGTCCCTGACAATAGCCACCCTTATCGCTCTTATTGCCACCCTTATCGCTCCTATAGCCACCCTTATCTTCACTCTTATTGCCACCCTTATCGCTCATATTGCCACCTTTATCGCTTCTATAGCCACCTTTATCGCTCCGTCCAGACAATATCAATATCCACCCTTACGCTCCTATTGCCACCCTTATCGCTCCGCCTAGACAATATTCCAACAACACAACAACAGTGAAATGACACCCTTATACCCACATAATATCAAAGGTGAAATGCCACTCTTATCTCCTCAAAATAATAATTCACACAACACAACAATTTACATGGCAAATTATCACGGCAACATAACAAAATCAATTCACATTACAGTTTAGTCAATGGCCACAACAAATTCCAAGGATATAACAAAATCAATTAATTTTACAACAAATAGCTAAAATCTCCACACAATGTGTACAACACCCAGAAACAACCAATAGAGATAGAAATTACTCAACATAAAGCAAAGTCTTTATTAAATTCAAATTTTTAATAATTATATAAACACCTCTTCTTAAGCTCATTTAATTAATTATTTGCAGAGGGAAAATCCATAATGAAATTAAATTACAATAATTATCAAACCAAAATATTCACGTAATTAAATAAATAATCAAGTAACAATCACAACAAATTGTCATATAACAACATATTCAACAACAACGAAGATTTAGGCACGACAAATAGATGATTAAATATATACCAACAATTACCCAATTTAACACACAATATGCTCAAGACTTTAACTCAATAAAATTTTACACATATAAGCCGAGTACGTACTCGTCACCTCGCGTACACGGCTTTTCACATTTCACAAATGGCACATAAGACTCGATGCCTAAGGGGTAATTCCCCCACTCGAGGTTAAGCAAGACACTTACCTCTTTGAAGTTATGCCGATATTCCAAAATCACTTTCTTGCTTGAATTGACCTCCGGACAGCTCAAATCTATCCATATTAATTGTATAACTTCATTAAAATTCATCGAAAATAATTCCGGATAATAATACATCGACTAAAAAATTTATTCTAAAAAGTCAACAAAATTCAACGCGGGACCAGTCCCTCGGAACCCGACATAATTTTCATGGAATCCGAACACCCATTCCGATACGAGTTCAACCATACCAATTTTATCGAATTCCAATAACAACTTGACCTCCAAATCTTAAATTTTCGTTTTTGGAAGATTTTACAAAAATCTTGGTTTTTCCTCCATTAAATGATGGATTCAAAGGCATAATCATGGAAATTAATCAAAAATGGAAAAGAATCACTTAACCCAAACACCCACGTAAGAATCTCTACAAAAATTGCCTTCTACCGAGCTCCAAATTTGATTTTGAGTTATGAACTCAAACTCCCATTTTTGGGACTTTTAATTCTGCCCAGTTCACTATGCATCATGATCGCGGAGACTGGGTCGCGATCGTGGAGAAGAGAATTGAGGCTTCCAAGAAAGACCCTTCGCGATCGCGAGTAAATGGACGCGAACGCGATGAACAATAGGCAGGAGCTTATGCGAACGCGGGGCAATTGATGCGAACGCGAAGAAGAAATAGCCAACGGCCCCATCTCCTAATTTCTTCTACGCGAACGCGAATAGAGAGTTACGAACGCGAAGAAAGGAAAAGCAGAAGTACGCGATCGTGGAAGTAAGCTCGTGAACGAGTAGGACAAATAATTCCACCTTCCAAAATAACACTTCGCAAACGCGAACTGGGGAACGTGAACGCGATAAAGGAAATGTGCAGAGCTAAGCGATCGCGAGGCATATTACGCGAATGCGAAGAAGGAAATTGAGGCAATCATCAGAGACACTTTGCGAACGCGGAAGGATCTTCGCGATCGCGAAGAAGGATATCAGACACCAGAACCAGCAGTTTAAAAATAGAAGGAAATGGTCCGTAGCCCATCCAAAACACACCCGAGGCCCCCCGGGACCCCATCTAAACATACCCACAAGTTCCATAACTTAAAACGGACCCACTCGAGGTCTCAAATCACATTAAAATAACATGTAGATCATGAATCGCAACCCAATTCAAACTTAATGAACTTTGAAACTTCAACTTCTATAATCGATGCCGAAACCTATCAAATCACGTCCCATTGTTCTCAAATTTTGCACACATGTCATAATTGACATTACAGACCGACTCCAACTTCCAAAATTAGATTCTGACCTCAATATCAAAAAGTCCACTTTCGGTCCAAATCAAAATTCAACTTTTTCCATTTCAAGCCTAAATCAGCTACGAACCTCAAATTCACAGTCCGGACACGGTCTTAAGTCCCAAATCACCCAACAGAGCTAACAGAACTGACATAACTCCATTCCGGAGTCGTCTTCTCACTAAGTATCCCAAATCACTCTAAATCATCCGTAAATCCAATTCGACTACACCCGCGGGTCATAATACTTATTACGAGGCTGCTCGAGACCTTAAGCCACTGAACGGGGCATAAATTCTTAAAATGACAAGTCGGGTCCCGAAACCTCGTACCCTCATACCAAAATGAAGGTATTGGAATCTAGTTTCCAACGGTCCAAACCATTTATTCATATGACATTGGGGTAGAGAAATATGGATTCTTAAAGTAGGGTCGCCAAGTCACGTCGCCGCACTTTCGAGAAACTGGCAGGTTTATAGGCCAGGTTGCGAGGCAGTTTTCTCCCAATCTATTGAGAGTTACAGGGTGATATTTATATGGAATTGAATTCCCATGTGTCTAGTTTGTAACACTGCAAACCATTTGTAAATACAATATCGGAGTAGAGAGATACAAGTGTCCGAAGTTGCACTGCTCAAGCTGTCAAGCTAGCAGCTTACCCACCTGCTTGGAGAATTGAGGCGGTGGGATTATAAGTGGTATTATCCCCTTATATCTCATCAAAATACAGATAATACTTACCAAAACACTCTCAAGCTCTCCCAGAACTGGTCCAAGAAATTCCAAGCAAGATCATAATCCCTTTCATGAAATCAAGAAGCGAAAACATTAGAACGATCCCTACGAGGTAAGTATCATTATACCGCCTCTCTTTTTCTTTGTAGTTTGAGTTTTGGAAGGTAATTCATGGTTAATAAAACAGCTAATTTCTGTATTTAAGATTTTAAATATCAAGAAAGGTTGATAAATTTGTTTCCTAATCATTAGAACTCACGGGACGGTGATTAGAAGCCGTGAGTTTGATTTATTTCACTTTTAGTGGACTGTTTTGTAGTTCACTCATGTTAGCCTATTATGCTGCTGATTTATGGAGTTTGGAAGGATAAAAGAGCGTGAAGAAATTCCACACGTGGTAGGGTAGTGGGCTGGTCGCTCGTCGTTGATATTTCAAGCTAATTGATAACTTGTTGATTGGGTGTGTTATGGTATATTGGGGTTTTTCTTAGATTAAAGGTCCCGAATTGTAGTAGGTTGTTTTCGAGTTGTGGGTTGTATTATGTTATTGTATCGCCTATAGTAGGCATGTGGGAGAAGTAAAATCAGCAGAAATGCTGCCCGTTTTATTTAAGAATCGAGTTATCTTTAAGATAAGTGATATACTAGCGCCATCTAAGTTGTACATGTATTTCTTTATTATAGGGTTGGCGTGCTAGTTGTCGTAAGCTTTTGTCGAGTTGTGTTGACGACTTGAGGTATGTTAAGGCTATTCCGTCTTTCTTTTGGCATGACCCATATGATACAAACGAAACGAGCAAACGCATAACTTTCATAAATGACTCTGTTCATAGAAGTACTAGGGGTGCCTATGTTCTTGATTCCCTATGTGCCTTATTATTATATCTTCTGTTCATGGGTCTTAGAAAAATACGTAGTTGATAAAGTTTATCCGAATGCATATTGATCTTATGACATTTCGAGAGATCTTATAGACTTACTTCTTATGCATTGCATTCATTTATACATGTACATTGATCCATGACCAAATGACATTATATACGTATATATTATATGTATATGGGATATGGGGAAAGGTTATGGCGTTATATACGCATCACCACCTGATCAGCTGGTATACATTGATGATTTCACCCACAGTGGCTGAGATGATATGATGGGATGCCCTCAAAGTCTTGATGATGTTATGTACGCATATACCTATGCATGGTATGACATTTATAATCATATGCATGACATTATAAATATCTCATGATTTACAGAGCTATTCAGACTTACAGGTTGAGTCTTTTACCCCATGTTTCTTTCATGTTTATTATATACTACTTTTCATGCATTACATACTCGGTACTTTATTTTTGCTGACGTCCCTTTTTGCCTGGGGACGCTGTGTTTCATGCCCACAGGTCCCGATTGACAGGTTTAGAGTCCTCATAGTAGGCTATCAGCTCAGCGGAAGGTGTTGGTATACTCCACTTGCTCCGAAGTTACTTATTTGGTCAGTATGCTTTGGACATGTATTTATTGATATGGCGGGGCCCTGTCCCGGCCTTTATGACATTTATGTACTCTTAGAGGCTTGTAGACAGATGTCATGCATATGAAAGATTATGTCTTTGTCGGCCTATGTTCAGTGTATGAGTGATCATTTTGGTCTTATAGGCTCGTATGTCATATGTATAAGTTTGTATTACATGTTGGGTCGTCCTATGTCGAGTATTCCCTTTTGTTTTATTCTGGTTATCTTATGACTCCCCTTCTGGCCCATTTACCCATAATAGTATGCTAAGAAAGATATGTTACGTTGGTATTCGGTTGAGTAAGGCAGCGGGTGCCCGTCGCGGCCCTGCGGTTTGGGTCGTGACAAAAACCTTGCCAGAAAAATCCAATTGGGACAAAAACTAAACGAAGGAAAAAATAGTGCAGCTCATACTTTTAGTACAGGTGATGTTCATTAGCAATAATATCTTTTGAGGTGTGCCACGTTCCAGCTGCTAGGCAACTTTTCTCCATCTTGATTCTCCAAATCATACAAGCCTTTTCTGGTGATAGCTAAAACCCGGTAGGGGGCTTCTCATGTTCGACCTAGCTTCCCTGCATTGGGCTCCCGGGTGTTTTGAGTTACTTTCCTTAGGACCAAGTCTGCTACTTTGAAATAATGGAGGTTGGCTCTTCGATTTATAATATCGTTCCATTCTCTGCTTTTGGGCTGCCATTCTTATATGCGCCAAGTCTCTGTGCTCATCGAGTAGCTCCAAGTTGACTAACATTGCCTCGTTGTTGGACTCTTCATTTGCTTGGAAATATCTCAAGGTGGGTTCCTTTACTTCCACTGGAATTAAGGCTTCTACTCCATACACAAGTGAAAAATGAGTTTCTTCTGTGCTAGATTTGGTCGTTGTTCGGTATGCCCATAAAACTCCGGGTAGTTACTCGGACCATTTACCCTGAGCCGCTTCTAACCTTTTCTTGAGGTTTTTTATGATCACTTTGTTCGTTGACTCCGCTTGACCATTTGCGCTCGGATGGTAGGGTGAAGATATGATCCTCTTTATTTTCAAATCTTCGAGGAACTTTGTGATTTTTGCACAATAAATTATGGCCCATTATCGCATGCTATCTCTTTTGGTATTTCGAGCCTGCAAATTATATTTTCCCACAAGAAATCCACCACCTCGCGTTCGGCGATCTTCTGATAAGGACCTGCTTCCACCCAATTGGAAAAATAGTCAGTCAAAATCAAAAGAAATCTTACCTTACTGGGAGCCGGCGTCAGTGGTCCGATGATGTTCATCCCCCATTTCATGAACGGCCACGGAGATAGAACCGAATGTAGTGGTTTTGCCGGTTGATGTACCAGCGGTGCATAGCGTTGACACTTATCACATTTTTGTACAAAGGCTTTAGCGTCTTGTTCCATGCGGGGCCAATCGTATCCGGCCCTTACCAGTTTTAGTACTAAGGAATTTGCGCCTGAATAGTCTCCGCATATCCCTTAGTGGTCACCACAGCTATCGGGTGACATTGGAAGTAGGGCCTCAGCTTCCGAGAGGCAACTACGAGAGCTAAGGCCAGCTTCTCCAAATGCGGGTAGCGAGTTTCTACTCCCGTTAAAATTTTACTAACATAATAAATAGGAAATTGCGTACCTTCATCCTCACGGACTAAAATTGCACTTACTGCAACTTCCGAGACTGCGAGATAGACCAATAGTGTTTCACCTTTCTTTGGTTTCGAAAGTATCATAGGGCTTGACAAGTATATTTTCAAATCTCTCAAAAGATTGCTGACACTTCGAAGTTCATTCGAAGTTATTTTTCTTTTTGAGCAGTGCGAAGAAACGGTGACATTTTTTCGACGATCGGGAAATGAACATGCTCAAAGCTACCAATCTCTCCGTGAGCCTTTGGACTTCTTTCACCCTTGACAGGTAGTCCAGGATGGATGTCTTTGATGGCCTTGATCCTATCGGGGTTTACCTCAATCCTCCTTTGTGATACCAGAAATCCTAGGAATTTACCCGAGCTGACCCCGAACGTGCATTTCTCGGGGTTAAGCTTCATGTTATCCTTCGTTAGGATGTCAAAAGTCTCTTTCAGATGCTTAAGGTGATCACCTACATTCAAAGACTTAACGATCATATCGTCTATATAAACTTCCATAGTGTTACCTATTTATTTTTCAAACATTTTTTTTACGAGCCGCTGATAAGTAGCTCCGGCGTTCTTCAATCCGAAGGGCATCACGTTATAGCAATATGTGCCAAAATTCATTATGAATGAAGTCTTTTCCTGATCCTCCGGGTTCATCTTAATTTAGTTGTAGCAGGAGTAAGCATCAAGGAAACTCATTAACTCGTGCTCGGCCGTCGCATCGATCATTTGATCGATGTTCGGCAGTGGGAACGAGTCTTTTGGGCACGCCTTATTCAATTCCTTATAATCTACGTACATGCAAAATTTATTGTTCTTCTTAGGAACTATGACTACATTAGCTAGTCAATCTGGATACTTTACCTCTCAGATCGAACCGATATCAAGTAAGCAAGTTACCTCCTCTTTGATGAATTTATTTCTAGCCTCCGCAATAGGGCATTTCTTTTGTCTTATCGAAGGTGTGTTGGGATCCAAGCTTAACTTGTGTACAACTACCTCCGCCGGGATACCTGTCATATCCGCATGCGACCACGCAAAACAATTAGCATTAGATTTAAGAAATTTAATAAAGCCATAACTGAGCTCGGGGTGCAATCCTATCCCCAAGTGAAACTTCCTTTCCAAGAATTCTTCAAACAATGCAACTTTCTCGAGTTCTTCCATCGTGGACTTTGTTGCATCCGTCTCTTCTGGTACCTGGAAATACCTTGGCACCTGATAGGATGCCGACGCTTCTATCTCTAAGCTAACTTCATTTAGTTCGGGAGCGGGCATCGGTTCCTGTAGTTGTTATGCCATGTGTTCCTTGCCTTTGCTGTTGGAAACGGAAATCGCATTCATCTCCCTTGCGGCCAGTTGTTCGCCCCTTAGTTGCTTAATTCCTTCAGGCGTTAGGAATTTTAGCAACTGAAGATACGTTGATGGTACAACTCTCATCTCGTGTAACCATGGTCTTTCTAAAATAATATTATATCACATATCACCATCTACCACTTCAAAAAGAGTTGTTTTCATCACTCCTTCGGCGTTCGTGGGCAACAAAATCTCTCCTCGGGTTGTCACGCTTGAGAGGTTGAATCTGGCGACGAGTTTTGTGGCCAAAATGATGCTTCTGGTGAGTTTATCTTGCTCCAATACTCTCCATTGTATGATATTGCCCAAGCTTCCTAGATCCACTAAGAAACGTTTAATTTTAAAATCTAGCACATTTAGAGAAATTACCAGTGCATCGTTGTGCGCTAGCAACAATCCATCTGCGCCCTCCTCCGTTAATATGATGTCATATTTGGCAACATCCCGGAGTCTCTTGCTATGAGTTATTGATACCTTTGTCTTTTTTTGCTACCGAGAAGGTGACCCTATTGATCTCGTTCCCCCCGAAGATAATGTTGATCATCTGGGGCAGGAGATCTTCCCTTGTTTTGTGGGTTCCGCGTTGTCCTGGTTGCGACCATAGTTGTTTTTAGCCCGTTCACTCAAGAATTCTTTGAGATGACCATTCTTCAATAGTGTTGCCACTTCTTCCCGGAGATGTCGGCAATCCTTAGTCCAGTGTCCATTCATCTCGTGGTATTCACACCACAAGTTGGGGTCCCTCTGGATGGGATCAGATCTTATTAGCCTCGAAAATTTAACATCCTTTATGTTTCTCACGACTAATACTAACTGTACTATGCTGACATTGAAATTGTATTCTGATAGTCTGGGGCAGGAAGGATCCCGCGTACCTGATGCTTCCTTGTCCTGCAATGATCTAGTGTTTTGTCCGCGATCAGACCTTCTATCGGTGGTGGCAAATTTATTTCCTGACCGAAAACCTCTGCCTTGGCCTTCGGTTCGTTCATAGGGAAAAAACCGACCCCTCAAAGACCGTCTTTCCGTGTCGAAGTCATCTTTTGATTTATCTTTATTCTTCTCCCGTCCCTTTGTCGACGACGAGAAACTAACCTGATCATCTTCGGTCCTTATCTTTGACTCGTAACTGTTATGGACATCCGCCTAAGTAATTGCTTAGAACTCAAGCAAACATTCCTTCAAATTCTGGGAAGCGTCTGAACTTCTCGAATTCAGACCCTTGCTGAATTCTTCAGCCTCCCATTCATCCGAAACATCTAGGAGTAACATCCTCTCCTTTTGGAACCGAGTAACGAACTCTCGCAGCAACTCGGACTCTTCTTGTGCAATCCTAATATGTCGGCCTTTCAGGCCTACACCTTTCTGGCCCCGCCATGAGCCTTAATAAATGAGTATGCGAGCATGTCAAAGGAATCTATGGAATGCTCGGACAACAGTGAATACCACGTCAAGGCTCCCCTCGTGAGAGTCTCTCCAAATTTCTTCAGCAAAACATATTCAATCTAGTGAGGAGATAAATAATTCCCTTTTATCGTCGTTGTATAGGTGGTAATACGCTACTGAGGGTCTACAGTTCCATCATACTTTGGCACATCGGGAAATTTAAACCGCTTCGGGATTAACTCCAGTGTCGCGCTCGGTTTGTACGACAACTGAATATAGTTCTTTGAGTATGGTCCTTTCAGCACTGGTGGTGCGCACGGGATTTTGTCCATGCGGGCGTTCACTTCTCTCATAAATCGTAAAAGTTCATTCTTGAAGGGATCGTTTTCGTTATTAGGGCCGAATCCGCTCCCCCTAGCTCCATCGGAGCCAACCTCGCCTCTCGGGGTGTTGTTGTCGGCCCTCTGAGTTATTTGATTTGTGGGAACACCGGAAGGAACTGGATCTCGTCTATTTATATTATTGGAAGCCCTCGATAATGCCTGATTCAACTCCGTCATAACCTTATCCTACCATATGAGATGGCCCAAAATGATTGGTTGTTGCTCTTGTAGGACCATTACCGCATTAACAACATGTTCCTCTTCAGCATCATCGGGAGTTGCCTCCCGAACATGTCATGGGTATCACCTGTCATGGGCCGGTGTGGCATCGTTCCCCTCATTATGGATGTCACTGGTGCTCGGTGAACCACGCAAGGACCTTGCCAATTTGGTGCAAACTTCCATTTGGCTTCTTCTTGATGAGGAAAGATTTTCTTCAGAATCAACTGCCCCGGTGTGAATTGCCGAGGCTTCACTCTTTTATTAAATGCACTAGCCATCCTGTTCTGGTATAGCTGACCATGACATACTGCATCCATTCTTTTCTCATCAATGAGCATGAGCTGTTCTTGCCTAACCCGTTTCCATTATGTGTCATCCAACTTTGCTTCTTGAATAACTTTTAAGGACAGTATCTCGACTTCTGCGGGTATCATCACTTTAGTTCCGTATACCAACATGTATGGCGTTGTCCCAGTAGATGTTCTCATGGTAGTTTGATAAACTAATAAAGCGAAAGGTAACTTCTCGTGCCATTGTCTGTGATTGTCCACTATCATTCGCAGATTCCTCTTGATATTCTTGTTGGCTGCCTCGACTTCCCCATTCATTTGTGGTCTATAGGGTGTGGAATTGCGGTGGACGATTCTGAACTTCGCACAGATCTCTCTCATGAGGTCGCTATTGAGGTTAGAGTCATTGTCAATGATGATCGACTCTGATATCCCAAATCTGTAAACGATGTTGTTCCGGACAAAATCTGACACTACCTTCTTTGTGACGGCCTTGAGAGTAGATGCCTCGGCCCATTTGGTGAAATAGTCGATGGATACCAAAATGAAACAATATCTGTTTGATGCTGCAGGCTCTATGGGTCCTATCACATCCATGCCCCAGGCGGTGAACTATCAGGGTGAACCCATTACAATTAGCTCATTTGGTGGAACCTGGATGAAATCTCTGTGAATCTGATATTGGTGACACTTCTGCACTTAGCGGATACTGTCGCTTTCCATAGTCATCCAAAAGTATCCAACTCTCAAAATCTTCTTGGCTAACATGAACTCGTTCATGTGGGGTCCGCACGTCCCTACATGTATTTCTTTCAACAGCCTAGTTGCTTCGGCAGCATCTACACATCTAAGTAAACCTAAGTCTGGGCTCCTCCTATACGAGACTTCCTCGTTGAGGAACAATGGTTTTCTAACCTCCTAAGGTTTCGCTTTTGACCATTGGTATCATTCTCTGGGTACTCCAGGGTCGCAAGGAATTTCTTGATGTCATGATACCAATGTTTACCATCAGGCTCTTGATTCACATGGAAGCAATAGGCATGTTGATCCTTGATTTCTATGTTGATATGGTCGATGTAGTTCTTGTATGGATGTTGAATCATAGATGATAAGGTCGTAGGGGCGTCGGTGAACTCGTTCTCAATTCTGGGGACATGCTTGAACTCAATCTTTGTGAACTTCTTGCACAACTCCTTCACGTAGTGCATATATGGCAGTATCTTGACATTCCTGGTGGACTATTCTCCTTGGACTTGGTGTATCAACAAACGAGAATCTCCTATGACTAACAGTTCTTTGATGTTAATGTCGACTGCCATTCTGATTCCAAGGATGCATGCCTCGTATTCAACCATATTATTTGCACAAGGGAATCTTATATTTGCCGATGATGGATAGTGTTGTTCAGATTCCAAAATCAGGACTGCCCCAATCTCGACTCCTTTGAAGATTGCTGCTCCATAAAAAAATATTTTCTATCCTAGGTATAATTATACAATATCTTCCTCGGCAAATCGTACTTCTTCATCGGGGAAATATGTGATAAGCGGTTCGTAATCCCCATCCACTGGATTCTCGGCAAGGTGATCAGCTAAAGCTTGCCCTTTGATAGACTTTTGAGTTATGTACACAATGTCAAATTCGCTGAGGAGAATTTTCCATTTAGCTAGCTTTCCGATAGGCATTGGCTTTTGAAAAATATACTTGAGCGGGTCGAGTCGAGATATCAGATGCGTAGTGTATGCAGACCTGTAATGCCTTATCTTCTGAGAAATCCAAGTCAAAGCACAACAAGTGCGTTCTATCAAGGTATACTTGGCCTCTCATGGTGTGACCTTCTTTCTTAGGTAGTAGATAGCGTGCTCCTTTCTCCCAGTTTCGTCATGTTGCCCCAATACACAGCCGAAGGTATTGTCCAAGACTAACAAATAGAGCAACAATGGTTTCCATGGTTCAGGGGGAACCAACACCGGCGAGTTTGAAAGATACTCTTTGATTCTGTCGAAGGCCTTCTAGCACTCCTCCGTCCATTTTTTGGTAGCATCCTTCTTTAGCAGCTTGAAAATGGGTTTATAGATTATCATGGATTGGGCTATGAAATGATTGATGTAATTCAGTCTTCCCAGGAAACTCATGAAATATTTTTTGCTCTTTAGTGGCGGTAATTCCTGGATGGTTTTGATTTTTGATGGGTCCAGTTCTATCCCTTTCCTGCTTACAATAAAACCTAATAGTTTTCCAGCGGGGACTCCGAATGTGCACTTTGATGGACTCAACTTCAAATTGTACCTTCGCAGGCGTTCGAAATATTTCTTCAGGTCGTCCAAGTGCTTTGAACTCTTTCGAGATTTTATGATGACATCATCCATATACACTTGAATCTCCTTATGAATCATGTCGTGAAAGAGGGTTGTCATGGCCCTCATGTAGGTGGCGCCGGTGTTCTTGAGACCGAACATCATAACTCTATAACAGTAGACTCCCCAAGGTGTGGTGAACGCCGTCTTCTCCTTATCTTCCCCGTGCATCAAGATTTGGTGGTATCCAGCGAAACAATCCACGAACGAATGCAGTTCATGCTTTGCACAATTGTCGATAAGGATGTGGATGTTTGGCAAAGGGAAATTGTCATTTGGGCTAGCTTAGTTAATATCCCGGTAGTCTATACATATTCTGTTCCGTCATTTTTGGTCACTGGGACGATATTTGCCAACCAGCTTGGATAGTTGGTGACCCTTACTACATTTGCTTCTATCTGTTTGGTTACTTCTTCCTTTATCCTCATACTTAAGTCAGGTTTGAACTTTCTGGGCTTTTGGTTGACCGGTAGTCTGGCAGAGTCAGTGGGTAATTGATGCAAGATAATGTCGGTGCTTAATCCTAGAATGTCATCATAGGACCATGCGAACACATCGATGTACTGTCAGAGGAGCTCAATCAGTTTTTCCTTCTGTTTGGCTTCTAGGTGGATGCTGATTCTGGTTTCTTTGGCGTCTTCTTCACTTCCATTTCTTCGAGATTGGGCTTTTTCTAACTCTCCAACTGCTCGATCTCCTGCAGGAGATTGTAAGGCATCATTCTCTCGTCGTATTCCTCGTAATCCAGGTAGTTGCACTCAGCGCTTTCGTTACATGTCATAATCGTGGAACGCATTTTTTTACCGATTTGATTATCGAAAAGAAAAGCTAAGTATAAATAAAGAAGTAAAGTTGCGATATTTGGGAAAATGATTCTTTTTATTTCATCAAAAAGGGGAACGTCTTAACCGTTCACAATAGGCAAATGACAAAAAGGTACAGACACGGTACAAGCCTCAATTGACCGTGCTCTTTTCAAAAGAAAACTTTTACAGTTCCATACTACCAAGACCCCCGCGAACCAAAGATAGACTGGATGTCAAATTCTACAAATTTTCCCTTGGTTCGGCATCCCTGATAGTCAGTGTCTTGATGCCATTTCCTTAACAACATTCTTCAATCATATTCACAAATAGCTTTCCCAGCGCGTCGATGATATCATCTTCGGATGTTGAACTCTGTCCCGGACTTGCAACATGCTCTGGCACAAAAACCTTTTTCTCGGAGCTAACGGTGCGAACTTTCCCTTCCGGAGGCTGATATCCTATGCCAGCCCTTCCTTTCTGCCCATTGTGTTCAATTGGCTCTGTGATTCCATCTGACTTGGCTCCCAACCCTGTTCCTGGCCTGTATCCATATTTCATCATATCCCTCATAGCCATCTTGGATCCATACCGCGATTGTATTCCCAAATTTTGTTCAATCTTCTCCACCTCAATAGTCTGCATGATTTCTACAGCATGGAAGGTGACTCTGTCTAGCCCTTCAATGAATGGGACAGCATACTCCAAATAGGCGGAGTGACCCTACTCGCCGTGGACCACGATCTCTTGGCATCCCCACTCGAATTTTATGTATTGGTGCAAAGTAGACGGCACGATCCCTGCCATATGTATCCAAGGCCTACCCAGCAGCAAGTTGTAGGAAGAGGAGATGTCCATCACTTGGAATAATACCGGAAAATTGACTGGCCCGATTTGCAAGGCTAGATAAATTTCCCGAATAATATCCTTTTGCGAACCATCAAAGGCTATTACCCTTACGTGGATTTCTTTGACCTCCATCAAATGAATTCCCAACTCCTGTAGGGTAGAAAGCAGATAAATATTGACTCCTGATCCACCATCGACCAGCACCCGAGACACCACCTTATCCCCGCATTTGACAGTGATGTGAAGAGCCTTGTTGTGACTTGTGCCTTTGACAGGAAGTTCGACTCTTCTGAAAGTGATCATGTTTGCTTCGACCATTTTCCCAATTGTCGCGGTCAACGCCTAGCTAGTGGTGTTACTTAATACACTTACCCTACTTAGTACTTTCAACAAAGCGTCCTTATGACTGTCAGAACTCATTAATAGATCCATAATAGATATTTGTGCTGGAGTTTTCTTCAACTGTTCTTCCACAAAATACTTTTTGCTCGACATTATTTTCTAAAACTCAGCGGATTTTAGGTATGTTATGTTCCTCCTTGGAATTTGTTCTCTCCCCGATTTTCCTCGATTGACATCTTCAGTGGCGTAGCATCTCCCAGACCTAGTCATACCATGGGCTACGATAGAGTCTGTCATTTTGGCTTTTCCCTTTTACTGGTACATCCATGGGACGGTTTTGTACTCCCAATCTTCTTCCTCCTGAGTACCATCGTCAGGTTGCTACGGATATGTTTGAACTATGACTGTAGGCCTTAGTTGTACTGTAATAATTTGAGCCTTTTGAGGAGGGATCCTTGCAGCTTCTGCATTCCCTATAGTAATAATAGCTCCCTGGTTTTGATGATTTGGCAGTGGGTTGCGATTCATATTAGGTTGTGCTGGAGTGCACTGGATGGCTCCGCTCTTAATCAGAATTTCAATTTCATTTTTCAACTTGAAACAGTCTTCAGTATCATGCCCCAGTACATTGGAATGATACACGCATCTCTTAGTGGTATCAAAATATTTGGAAGGATGTTCAGGAACCCTTCCCTCGATTGGGTGTATCAATCCTGCTCTTCTCAACCTTTCAAACAATTGGGTCATAGGCTTAGCAATTGGGGTATAAGTTCTGGGACCCCCCTTTTCAGATTTGGGACGAGGGCGTGGTGCATACACAGGTCTGTTTTGGTGAGTAGTAATTTGAACAGGAGCATATGGCCATGTTGGGTTTTGGTTGTTGTTGGCTCGAGGAGGGTTGTATTATTGTTGACGGTGGTAGTATGGGTGGGTATTATAGACTGGAGCGTAAGTGGATGGTGGTGAGTGGTTGTTTGGGGAATAAGAGGTGCTTTCATGAGGTGTGTTAGTTTGGTAAAAGGGGACGACTGATGAGACCTCCTCTTTCTTCTTCTTTTCGCTACCGATTGACCCTGACTGGTTGTCCTTACTGGCCGATTGCATTGCTCCCATAGATTGCACTTTACCAGATTTTATGCCCTCTTATAAGAATCCCCCATCTTAACTAGCTCGGGGAACTTTTGACCCATCATTCCCATCATCTTTTCAAAGTATATTCCCTCCTAGGCTCTGATGAAATACTTGGTTAGTTCACTGTCATCTAGCAGCGGTTGCACCCTGACGGCCTCCGTCCTCTATCGTCATGCATATTCTTGAAACGACTCAGATGGTTTTTTTGCAGGTTCACCAGCGCGAACCGATCATGAGTGATCTTTGTATTGAATCGAAAATGGTTCATGAAGTCCTCCACCATATCTTGCCAAGTTCTCCAATTTCACAGGTCTTGTCGGGTATACCAGGTCAGTGCTTCTCCCGTCGGACTTCTTATAAACAACTTCATCCTTAGTTTCTCATTCCTTCCCACTCTGATCAACTTGTCGCAATAAGCTCTTAAATGTGTGTGAGGGTCCCACGTCCTATCGAAGACATCAAACTTTGGGGGTTTGTACCCTACTGGCATATCCACATCTGGATGAATACTTAGGTCCTCATAGTCCAAGCTTTCACTTCTTTGGGCAACTTGGAGACTCTTTATTTGCCTTCTCAACATTTGCAGCTGCTCAGATACCGACTCTTCTTCCTTACGCCTGGCTTCTCTCTCCATCTCGGCATATTAATCGATCTCATATGGCACCCTGGCCTTGACGAGTGATGTAAAGGTAGGTTCGGTAACGGCATATACAGGGGGAATGTTCCGCTCATGAGGAACGACATGTGCCATAGGTATGTGCTGGTTCGTGGTGAAAGTGACTTCGTCACGAGGAGGGGTAGTTGCATTAGTGGTAATAGGCGGGTTTTGTGATGTCTAAGGATATTGTGGTACGTAGGGAGTGTGAATGGGGGGATTTGGTGGGTTAGCAGGGGTTGTTACTGGAGGTATAACTTGAGTGGTAGGGGTTGAAGTTGGAGTGTTGTTGTTTTGGTGTGATATTGAAGGAAACTTATCTAGAAGTGAGTCCAAAGAAGGGAACCTGGGTGGTTGAGGAAGCGTTTTCACGGCCAGGTGCGCCAATTCTATTATATGTTGTAGATCCTTCCTTACGAATTCCATTTCCTCGGCCATCCTAGCCATATGTTCATTATTCCTAGTACTGTCCTTTTCCCCCGATCGCCCCGAGCTGTCGCCTATGACCAGAGCATGTTCAGTTGGTCTTCTATGACTGGCATCTTTTGCTTTGACCTTAGATTGTATGGTGGCTCTGCTAGTTTTGATCGACACAAACCAATTTTTTTTGGGGGGTTAATATTAAAGCAAATGAAAATAATAAGAA
Organism: Nicotiana tabacum; assembly: GCF_000715075.1. Classification (NCBI taxonomy): domain Eukaryota; kingdom Viridiplantae; phylum Streptophyta; class Magnoliopsida; order Solanales; family Solanaceae; genus Nicotiana; species Nicotiana tabacum. Next base: position 57,388,772 of record NC_134088.1, read on the forward strand.
AGAAAAGAAAATGAACAAGAGTCAGTTTCTTCATTTTTATACGAGCAGAAAATCACATAGAGCAGGTAATTCGGGCATTACAACTAGCGCGTTCCTAGAATTCGCATGGACCTCTCATTGCTGGAGGTAGGCCTAGTTCGCGGATGTTTGGAAGAAATTTAGACTTGACACGTTTAGATCTGAAGCAATTTATTTTCATTGATTATTTGGACTGATAGAAGTGGGAACAAGGATTACATCATGATTTCATAGGCTTGGACAATTCGCCCTTTTGGATAGTAAAAGAGAAAGCTAGGGGTAAAGGTACAAAATAGGAAAAGAGGTGGAAATCAACAATCTCTAATAACCATCCCCTCAGCCGCTTCCTGTGCCCTTCTCTTCTTCTGGCTCCTCTTCCGAATCCTCTCCGGGTCTTCCTCAAACTCTTCCTCATAATCGTTGAATTCAGACTCCTCCTCCAGATCTTCTTCTAGTTTTGTGCTTGACTCTATCTGGATGTATTCCACTACCCGATCATCTTCTTCAGTCGGTGGCAACATATGGTCAATGGATCCTGGGACCACCTGATGATGTATTGATGTGGTCGCCAAGTAATGTGGCAGGATCTCATGGTAAATCTGCAAAGCAACCACCACGTCCTCTAACCAAGCTATACATCTCTGCTTTGGCGAGCCAGTTTTTCTTCTTTGTTAATCCAGTCATAGTACTCGGGGGTACACCATGAGTTTTGACCCATAGGCATTGTTACCAGGTCATTCTACTCTTCTACAGTCTCCTTATCCTGGGAATTGGAATCTGGCCATTGTAGTCATCCTCGTATAGCACTGTCCTTGTCCACAGAGGCACATCTTGGATCATCCCGAATTGTCTGAGGAACCACAGGGGTGAGTGTGGTTGAATGCCTTCCAATCCGATAAACTCAATGAAGTACTTTTGGGGAGTCCTCAAGATTGCCCTTCCATCTAACCATGAGAGTTTCCAGTTGATCCATTCTCCTATCAGATTGGTCAGTGTTTCCCTCAATTCTTCTTGCCTATGTGGGGAGATCCAATGTCTCATTCTTTCATTATGCTGCGGATCATATTGCTGACACGCACGAAGTAGTCAATGGTGGCCTCCCGCTGGAAGAAGTGTTCAGTAGCCCAGATTTGAAGAAGCAGGTTACAATCCTCAAAGAAATCATATTCTCGTGCACATGCGAATAAAGATCTCAGTATCTCGGCTAACACCATCGGAACCAAAATAGCTTGAAGATTATCGCAGAAGGTTGCCAGGACCACTGGTAACAGGTTGATGTTGATACAGCCCCTTCACTGTGGGAAGACCAATAATCCCACCAGTGCCATTACAAAAGTAATAGGCCTGAGACTCTCCCACGTCGCCTGGTCACATTGAAACTCCCCTGAGTAACATACATAGCTTTCACGATGCCCAAACCTGTCAAACATCTGGTCGAGGCTCACCCATCCGTCCTCGATACTTCTGAGGCCTCTATTATTGGTAAGACCTAGAGCATCCAAGAACCGTTAATCGGGCATAGTAACTGGCAATACTGGCTGTCTTTCTTTGAATGGCAGCTCCGTAAAACTTGTAACTTCTTCCAATGTCCGTACCAGCTCACAGTCGGCAAATTTGAACACCATCTTAGCTGGATCCCAAAATTCTATCAATAGGCGATTGAGCACCCTGTCTGCTCGGATGTTCATCAATACAGTTAATGCCCCTAGGAGCGTCCGAACCTCGTCTCCATGTTCCCGACGAATATTCTTCCACCACTGTTTCAGCTTATGTGGGGCTCCCATTACCATGCTAATTTCATGGTTGTTCTGGTTGATTTCCATTTTATGAGGTGGGTAAAAGAAAAATATTTAGGTAAGTGTTCTCTTCGGATCCGTAAGTGTCTTGTCATATTTGTTTGTCTTTCCACAGAAATTATGTCATTGGATGCATGACCCATTGACATCAGGGTGGCTTTCCTAATTGTGTGTTGGTTCCAGGGACCGAGTCACCTAAGGTTCATGCAGTATGACCTATCTTACTAGAGCAGAGTGTTTCCTACTTTAGGATTGGACTGAAGGCTGCGAGAAGTTATGTCAGTTGACTTGACAAAGCCATTCTCTGAAACTAGAGATTTTTGAAAAGAAGGTTCGGAGGGGTGTAAAAAATAAACCTCGATTCCCATTGTGTGTGATAGTGTACGGCCAAGACTAGATTGGAAGAGATGTGATGACAGTGTAAATAAAGCAGTAACAAACAAGGGTGTAGCAGAGATAAGCAGGGTGATCATAAAGGGAAGATAATTATAAAGAGCAAATAAACCATGTAAGCATGTAATTGCAATTTTGATTATGATCAAAGCAAGGTACAAATAAATCTAGAAGCCAAATTAGTCTAAGTGTGCTAGGGTCAGAACCTAAGTGTGTATCCCCAGCAGAGTCGCCATGTTGTTGCACCCTATTTTGCACTAGTCAAGACAGGATTCAACTTGTGGTTTCTCTGTTGTTGATGAAAGAGAGTCGTCACATAATATTTAAAGGTATACTAGGGTACCTATTTAATTACTAAATCATATTCTTTATTAGTTTGCTAACCGATGAGACTATGGGTAAGGGTTCTTGTTCTTCTAAGGGAAAACCCCTTAAAATCTACCTGAGGTAGCTCCATAGGATATAGACTAAGTTTGGGATCAATCATTTACATTATGCTTTGATTAGTATTAAAGAGTACTTCTTACTATATACCTAAGGGGAGAGTATGATATTGATAAAAGGAATGTTAGACCCTTAAAAGGGTACAAATTTGAAGATATATTGAAAGAGTTTCGAAATAGGTATGCAAGTAGTCTGGATTTTATAAGCTTGTAAAAAAGCGGTTAAGTTATGAAAATACTTGATTTGGGGGATGGTTATTCATGTAATTTTAAAAGGGCGTTTGTAAGAGAGTGAGCCTAAAATATACCTTAGATTCTGAAGATTTTTAAAGAAAGATTATTTTTTGAAAATCTTTTAAGGCTACAGTTCTTGAAGTTTTGATTTTCCTTTTGAAGATGAAGCTGAGATCTGGTTTCTCTTTTGAAATAGGGCTGTTGTTTTTCTAAATTCTAGGTTTTTAAATCTTTTAAGGAAAAGAAAGGTGAGTGAAAACATAATAATGTTATGAGCACATTATAATCAGTGAAATGAGGATCTACTATTAACCAATTCCCCCTTTTTAATCCTATATTGTTTAAGGCTTGCCTCGGTTTATATGATATTAAAGCATAGAAGAATATCATGTGATCTATTATATGAGTTTTATATACATGAGAGATAAACCAATAACAAAGACATAACAAATGCAACCAACAGTAAATTAAACTAGCAAAAGCAGTAAAATGAATTAACGAGAAAGTAAACAATGATAAAGAAGTTCAGGGAAAGAGGACTGGACTCTGGTGATTGGGCCTCAAGAAGGTAAGCCCAGCAGTAAAGATATGCGAATACAGCTGATTTTGGGCTCCCCGACGAAATGCAACAAGGCTGAGATTGGGCCTGAGCTCATCAGGAACTCAGCGGCCCAAGCAGATGTACATGTCCAAAAGTGGAAGAAAGTCATTAGATATATATTCCATATATTCAGCATATCCTAATACATATAACAAGTCACATTCTGATACACATGACAGGTATGCAAATAGATAGTTGAAACAAGGATATGATTAATAGCCTATGGGAGATTTTATATATATATATATATATATATATATATATATATATATATATATATATATATATATATATATATATATATATATATATATATATATATATATTAATGTGGTGGCTTTACTTAGCAAATAATTCACATTGGAAACCTTTCGTTGTCATTAAACACTAAACCCTTAAAGAACTGAATATGTCAATGAAATAAGAGCTAGGTAGGGAGCTCCACTCGAGGTCAATGCTCCCTTTGAATCTCCCGACACTTCAAAGTTTCCAAGGGACTCATGTCCCAGGGTAATGCTTGTGCCGAGGAGGGCAGCCCAACCTAAAGTTGAACTCCGCTCTTAAATACCCTTAAACACTAACGACATGTTTTCCTTACGAGTTTATGTTCCAATGAGGAGCTTATAATGTAAATTAAATACTAAAGTATTACTTACCACAAAGATATATTTTCCCTCCTAATAGATTAACACTAGAGAAACACATACTACCTTTGATACTAAATAAAGAATGCACATCAGGTAAACCTAAAGGGGCTGACTTTAGAACACATATAAATGAGAAGCAGAAGTCTCATGTACTGTTGCAGGAGTAAGTTATTAAGGAACAACATATTCAAGGAGACAATGGGGAATGCAGAACTCATATAGACAACAACACAAAAAATGCAAGTACTCCTGCCTTGGCAAACTAATTGTGAACTTCTTAGTTTGTTATTAACACATGCATGGATTAGTAACACTACTTAATACCTTAAAGGTCATCAATAAAGATTCAAATGAACAGTCATGGTAAACCTTTGTTACGGAGGGGTTATCAAGGATATCAAGAATAGGATTAAACTCTCAACATGACTACAAATTCACAGATTCAAACATTGGATTCCTAAGGACTTAACAGGGTTATGCTTCTAACAATGTTAACCTTAAATAGGTCATCATGTTCAGATAGTATCAACAAGGACTTCTTATGGTTTAAGAATCAGGTTCAGTTTCGAATCAGCAATAGGAGAAGGACTGAGTACAATTTAAGACAAAATATGGTGTTACAAAGTCAAACATAGATACTTGTAACATTCAGCTAATTATAGATAGGCAGGGTAAGTGAGGTAGTTACCTCATATAGGAAGGGGAGCTTTGCACATTACAAGATCAAGTTAAACATGTCAATGAAGAGGGAAAAGGAAGTATTGTATCAAAACAAGTTCAACTCCAACATAAGTCTAGCTTAGTATCTAAGTATGAAGTGTTCATGCTTCAGCTCCTAAAAATTGTCAATTGATTGTAACAGAATACCTAAGTCCTACTTTCATGGAAGATAAGTTAATGATAGATGCATGCAAGCTTCACAAAATCAATAGTAGTTCAAAGATATTAAGGACAGGGAAGTACTGCACACACAAGTTTTGAATTACACATGTATTTGAAGATCCCAACTAATCATGGAATAACCAAGCTTAGTTACATAGTAATTACCAGTTGGCTTTATCCTAGCACGATCATAACTTATTCTATGAAGAGGAAGGTAGCTTAACCTTAACTAAATATGTACAACAAAGGTTCATGAAAAGAAGACAGTTTAACTCAAACAAGATAGTTTCCTACAAATACATCCAATAGTTAGGTGTGATCATGAGAATGTCATGATGATAGCCCAAAAACTACCCTCAGAGCTAGCAGATACTGATATAGAGAAGGAGAGCATCTAAACACTTAGATTTTTTTTACCTAAGTTAAGTGATATGGACTTATGAACTTTCAGGTTTATCCCAGTTAGGATTATCAAATAATGAACTCGACCATAAGACAAATATGATGCATGGAGAACAATATGTAGAGGTGAGGATCTCAGCATAATCATCAGTGAAGAAAAAAACATGAAGTTTAGGTAAACATGATTAGTTTAACAATAATAGTAACTAAACAAAGTGAAAGACCATAGTAGAAACTCAGAAAACAGTCTGACAAACACAAGCAGAGAAAAAAGCATTTAGACACTTTAAGTTCATGCTTAAGATTAAAAGACATGGGATATAGGCTTAAACAACGTCAGATTTATCTTAGTTATAGTTATCAGGCAGTAAACTCAACTTCAAAGCTCACACAACTATAGTGATGCAACAAGACAGAGATAAGTCTACTGCATCTCAATGAAAGCTATGAAGTTCATGTTGAACATATAATAACTTAGGCATGGAGGCTGTTGGAAAATTCAGAACACAGATCAACAGGTATCAATTATGGTTTGGTCAATCATCACTTAAAGACTCATAGCAGAACAGGCTAATCATAAGGAGTAATTAAATCAACAAAGCATAAGTATTAACATGTTAAATACCATATAACAACTGTGATATACAGAACCTAACTTAGCATGCTTGTATCATTCAAAGAAACGAACAAAAAAAATGAGAGAGGTGCTGGCCTTTTTTAGAGCAGCAAACCAAACGAGAGCTAATTTCCGTTGCTTAAGATCCTAGAACACTAGAATTTGGACCAACGATAATACTCAGTAATAAAGGAAAAGGAAAACAGTGAGAAACATAAGGCTAAACTTCTCAGTGTTTTCTTTTTTGTGCGTATCTCTTCAGTGTTAGGTCTTAGTTCATAGGTTATCTCCCGGTGAGAGAATTGAAAGCCATATTTATAGTGGCATTCAATGCCTTAGGGTTTCCGTATTAAACTAAGATAGTGGAAGATGAATCATGATAATGATGATAGCAAATCGAATGAAAATCAAAGACAGAGAGGGGATTTCAGTATCAAGTTTACCTGAGTGAAGGATAATTGATTGTTGAAACTTTGAACCAACGGACAAAAATTAAAATACACAGGTCACTGCATTTGACCTCTGCATATAAGATTTCATGATAATTTTCTGAAGAAGGTTTCCTGCATGCTTTGATTTGATAGAGCACGAAGGAACATTAGAGATTTGACATTGCGTCTTTAGGTCTAGGGTTTCAAGATTCAGAGGTTTGAATTTTGTGATGGAAAAAGGAATTTGCCGTAGGATTCACGGATTTCTGGAGGCAAGAGGTGATTTCAGGCTCTGATTTGAAAGATCAGAACTCAGGCAATTTTAGTTTTCATCTTTGAGTCTAGGGTTATGATTTGGAGATTTCGAATTGGTGTGATGAAATGGGAATGAAATCGGCTAGATTCGCAGATTCAGAAAGCAAATGAGATGATATCTCTGATCGATTTGTGACCTTGCACTAATTTGTGCAAGGTTTGTGACTGATTGAGTTCGTGAGGTTTAGAGAAAAGAGAGGGGAAAGGGAAAGAGAGGTGGTCAGGTCTTTGGGTGAAATGATTAGGGTTTGGGGAGGGAGTTTGGTCGTCTCTGAGTTAAGATAGGTAGATGGAATGGGAGCCGTTGGATCTGTTGATCAACGACTCCGATCATTTAGATAAGTAAGAATTTAAAAATTATTTAGATGGGAAATTAACGGCCGTTGGATCTCTTTGATCGGATGGCTGAGATTAAATCTCTGGGCGATTGAAATTTAAATAGGAAATAGACTTAAAACGTGGGTAGTTGATTTAAGAGATAGACGACCCAGATGATTTGTGTTTGTTTTATGAGGGTGGGAGACGGGTGATGTGGTGTGCTCTCATTGGCTAAGAGAGGATGGTGGGGATCGCCAACTTGAATGAGATGGGTGTTTGGAGTGGGTCAGGTATGACTTGGGTCTTGTATTTGGGCTAATAATTTAAGAAATAGACATCTTGTGTTTAATTGAGGACTTGCAATTGTATCCTTTTTGTTTTGTTTTTAATCCCTTTTGAAAATAATTTAAATAAACTTAACAATTTTAATAAAAATATGATAAAACTATAATTATAATATATATTACTGATTATTTTAATTAATTATTTATAAATACTGCATATTTCTAATTATAGCACTAATTTCAAAATATTAACATAGTAACCTAATTTAATAGAAATTAAGGAGTGATTTTTGTCAAATTAATTATAAAACCTATATAATGTATATACAAAAGTTATTTTAATAATGTTAAAATAGTAAATACATTTGTAATTACATAATATTAGTACTACGTGATTAATGTTAAAACTAATACTTAATAAATAAGTAAAAAAAAAATATTCATTAATAGAAAATACTTTTAAAGTATTTATTGTAAATTATTAAGTATGAATAAATTAATTTTAAAAGAGTGGGTCAAAATTGGCCGTCAACAAAGCTGACAATACAATGTAAGGAAAGGACTCCAAGGAACTCGACCAAGCAGATCTACCTTGAATCCTTGCGATCAATAAGCTAACTCTGCCCGAGTCTGATATCTCCAATACTTGGCTTTGCACAAAAATATGCAGAAGTATAGTATGAGTACACCACGGTTTGTACCTTATAAGTATCAAGACTAACCTCGGTGGAGTAGTGACGATGTACAACTCAAGACACTCACTACAAAAAATAACTTGTACAATATAGAAGTATAAAGCTAATAGTGCAAAGAAAAAATCAGTAAATGGCAACAAGAATCAACAAGCGATATAAATAGTAAAGTAATAAGAACACCGTGAAGTATCGTTGAAACCATATAAGGAACACAAAGGACAACCAATTAAATCAAGTCATTCTAACACAAGTTACACAACAAAATCACTGCGTGATTGTCACGACCCCAATTTCCCTCTGTAAGATGTCGTGATGGCGCCTAGTCACTAATACTAGGGAAGCCTAACACAGACTGATTTAGAGACATAATTTAACCAGAAACAACCATTAAGCATGAAACTGAAATTTCTGTAGTAAAAAATAAATCCCAAGTGCAATATAATACCCAAAACCGGTAGTACAAGTCATAAGCTCTACTAAGTTTGCTAGAAAACCCGTAAGTACAACTATTTCAGAATAGAAATAAATAGTACAAAGAAAAAAATCAGAAGGTGACTCCGAGGCCTGCGAACGCAACAACAGGTTTACCTTGAGTCTCCACAGCAATGCCTGATCAGCTAGCTAATGATCAACAAACATCCGAGGTACCTGGATCTGCACAAAAATGTGCAGAAAGCATAGCATAAATATACCACAATGGCACCCAGTAATTATCAAGACTAACCTCGGTGAAGTAGTGACGAGGGACAGTCAAGACACATACTACACTAAATAATTTGTACAAGTATGAAGGTGAACTAACAAGGAAATAATGTTAATATACAGCTAAGCATGGTAAGGATGACAATAATACTCGGAATGAAACACTAGAAACCACAATTAGCAACAGGGAACAAACAAGTAATAATGTTGTAGGGTAAGTTGAACAAGGTTTAAGTCCGGTGAAACCAAATAAAGGAAAACAAGTAACAACTCAATAAGAACAACCGCTTTCACACCAGATTTATTCAAGAATTTCCACGACGTACCAAACCTCATAATCACAAATCACGGGTCCTAATTCATGTTCCCCTAATCACTTAGCATCTTGTGCCCACATTATAATTCATAACCGAACGGACGACTCACGTGCCAAGAGAGTGACAATGCCTAATATCCACACGAACTAGTCACGTTCCAACAATAACAATGACTCATGACCGCATGGACAACTCAGGTACCAATAGAATAACTCTCCCACACAAGGCAAGTAACAAGATTACATGTAAATGGTCAATAACATCTGGATTCATCTTCTTAAATCGATATGGGTGATTAGTTACGTGTATGCTTGTGCAAGTGTTCTATCACAATTCAAGTCAACAAGTAAGAGTAGAGACAATGAATGGCACATAAGAAACGATCACCACAAAATATACATGGTATAACTCACACAAGGTAGGCACACCACTACACAAATATTAACAATAACAATGCCCCCAGGCCATCACAAGTCATCACAAATCATTCCCCGACATAGCCCACCTTGTCTCGCCACGTGCACAATAATAAAGTAAATGCCTGCCTTGTCTCACTGCACGTGCATAATAATATTCCCACCTTGTCTCGCCACATGCACAAACCCAGATATATAGCCTATCTTATCACGCCGCATCTGCAAATATCAATAACAACAATAGCACAGACAACTCACCTGCGAACACCTCGACAATCCTCTCAACAATATCATGTGTGCCAAAACATAACAACACAATATAAGGTCTTTCACAACATTTGCCCATATGCCACAACTTTTCCTCAAACCATATCAATACCACAATCACGCATAGCTCTCAGCTAAACAACACTGAGTATAACAACAACAACAACAACAACAACAACAACAACAACAACAACAACAATAACAAAAGAGTAAGGCAAGTAAATCAGCACAAGAACTTCATAACACAAAGACACGGAAGAACGATCTCACAAAGAAAGACACAACAAGGAATAATGGTCTCAACAAGAACAACTCAACAAGGGAGAGATAATGTGTAACAATGGTTCCATGAAAGTACAATTCGACGACAAGAGAGATAGCATGAATCAATGACCCTAAATAAGAATACGTCAATAATGGAAGGGATAACAAAACTTCAATTAAGGCTAAGCAATTACGAAAGAGATAATAATAACTGCAATTAAGGTTAAGCAATTTCGAAAAAGATAGCATGGAAATAAAAAGGCAACAACTTCAATTAAGGCACATAAGTGTTTAACTGGCAACAAGGGTAGAACATGAATTAATTAATTCCAAATAAGACACGTAAGGGTGAATTTAGTAAATTGAGGATTTAACATGATAAAACAACTTCATATCTAATGAACATAAGAACGTAAGAGCCCTAAACGGTCAAATTTCCACATATAAGCCCGAGTACGCACTCGTCACCTCGCGTACGCGACTTCCACGTAACACGAATAGCATGAATAACTCAAATCCTAAGGGGTACTTCCCCCACACAAGGTTAGGAAAGATACTTACCTCAAAGGAGCTAGACCGATACTCTAAGATCACCTTCTTGTGTAAAACAACCTCCGGAGTCTCAAATCTAGCCAAAATAACTTCATATCATAAATAAAACTCATAGGAAACAATTCTGGATAATAAAGCTTCGGTCTTTGATTAAAACTAAAAAGTCAACCCTGGGCACACACCTTGAAACCCAATAAAAATTTACAAAACCCGAACACCCATTCCGATACGAGTCCAACCATACCAAAATTATCAAATTCTGATATCGAATCGCCATTCAAATCTCCAAAGTTTAGTCTAAGAAGTTTTCACAATTTTTCCCAAATGCTTCAACCTAATTTACTAACTAAATGATGAAAATAGCAGAGGATTCATGAAATATAATAAAATTCGGGTAGAGAACACTTACCCAAATAAATTTCTTGAAAAACCCACGCAAAATCGTCACTAACTGAGCTCTCTAGGTCCAAAATTGAGTAATGAAACCAAACCCTCAAAATATGTGTTTCTGCCCAGGCTATTTGCATTTGCGACAGAAACGCCGCATCTTCGGCCTCGTATTTGCAAGAAAAAACTCGCATCTGAAAACCCAGCTTACTAGGATAGGATCCGCATCTGCGGAAAGCACAATCGCACCTGCGACAGCGCAGAAGCGCCAAACGAGCCGCAGAAGCGAACCCCTACGCATTTGCGATCTCTGGGCCGCACAAGAGGCCATCACACCTGCGTGCAAAACTCCGCAGAAGCAAAGCTTCCTCCCAGGCCTCAACGTCACAGAAGCGAAGCAAATCGAGCAGAAGCGCAGCCGCACCTGTGCTCCAAAATGTCACAGGTGCGATGAACCAGAACCAGACCTGGCCAAATCATGAATATGATCTGAAGCTCGTCCGAAACACACCCGGAGCCCACCGGGACCTCGTCCAAACATATAAACAAGTTCCATAACATAACGCGGACCTATTCGAGGCCTCAAATCACATCAAACAATGTCAAAACTACGAATCTCACCTCGAATCGAACTTATGAATTTTCAAATCTTCCAACTTCCAAAACTCGTGCGAAAACATATCAAATCAACCCGGAATGACGTCAAAATTTGCATGCAAGTCCCAAATGATACAACAGAGCTATACCAACTCCCGGAATCAAAATCGGAACCTGATATCAACAAGGTCAACTCCCAGTCAAACCTCTCAACCATCCAAAACTTCAACTCTTCCATTTTTTGCCAAATTGCATCAAGTTAACCTACAGACCTCCAAATCCAAATCCGGATACTCGCCTAAGTCCAAAATCACCATATGAAGCTATTGGAATCATCAAACCACCATTCTGGAGTTGTCTACAAAAAAGTCAAACTTCGGCCAACTCTTATCGCTTAAGCTTCTAAAAAGAGAATCATCCCTCTAAACCAATCCCGAAACATCCAAAAATCGAACTCGACCACACACACAAGCCATAATACACAACGCGGAGCTATTCGAGACCTTAATCCACTGAACATGATGCAAATTCCCAAAACGACCGGTCGGATCATTACAATGATACCTCATCTCATAGTCACAAGTCACGGGTCTCAACCCACCATCCTATGCTCACGACACCTTATGCCCACATTTCAAATCACAACTGCACGGAAAACTCATGTGCCAATATCTCCATCCTCCCGGTGTGATCACAAACTCACATTTACAATTCGCCCGGCGTAGTCACATGCTCGATATCACAATCTGCCCGGTGTATTTCAACATGAAAACAGATAATACAAGAACACATGGGAATGATCAATAAGTATCAAGTCTCATACTCGTGGGCTAGTATAAGTGGCTTGCTACGGTGTATTCTTGTATGAGTGTACTAGTGCAGCCCAAGTCAACAAGTAATATCACAGACATCGAGTAGCTCATCGAAGCAACACAAGTCATGTAAGGAGTATGACATACACAAGGAAAAATCACACCATCACACGAAAATCACCAACACAATGTCCCCAAGCCATCACACATCATCCTTGACATTGCCACCTTTATCTCTCCGATAGCCAACTGTATCACTCCGCCCTGACAATATCATTAGCCACCCTTATCTCTCCGGTAGCCACCCGTATCACTCCACCCTGAAAATATCATTAGCCACTATTATCTCTTCGATAGCCACCCATATCACTCCGCCCTGACAATGTCATTAGCCACCTGTATCTTTTCGTTTAATAGTCACCCTTATCGCTCCGCCCTGACAATAACACAATAGCCACCCGTATACTCTTCATAACAAACCCCAAACAACACAATAATTCACATGTGCTAACATCACTACAACACGGCATATCAACTCATATCATAAGTGCCCATATGCCACAACCTTTCCTAACATCCAACAATATCAATATTTCCACAATAAATAGCCCGCGACTCAACACACTGGGTATAGAATCTCAATAACGACAAAATGAGCGGGAAAGTAACTCAACAAGGAACAACACCCCCTTTAAACACAACTTCAATTAAAATATATTAATGACTTTCGATAACCTCAATTCCAATTAATTGTTTAAGGATAAACTCAACAGTGAAAGTATCTCCATGAAATGGCAAACTCCAGATTCTAGTGTATGAATTAGGCTAACAATGAAAGATATGGCACGAACTAGTACTAAGTCTAAATGCATGAAAATAACCCGGCAACAAAAGGATATCATGTAATAATAATTTCAACTAAGAGTAACTCAATAATAAAAGAAATTACATAATGATAAAAGTGATAACGACTTCAAATAATGCATATAAGAGCAAACTCAACAAGTAAAAGATATGACATGTAACAATAACTTCAAATAAAGCATGTGATCGTAAACATGACGATTAAAAGATATAACAGGTGCTAACAATTCAAATTGTTACCACCAAGCCGCAAAAGCGGCATCCTGCACATCTGCGATCACCAAACCGAAGAAGCGACCATCGCACATGTGCCCCTATATCCGCAAAAGCTAAGCTCTCGTCCAGGAATCAACGTCGCAAAAGCACCAAAAAATATGCAGAAGTAGCCCCACACCTGCGCTCCAAAATGCGCAGATATGACGCACCAGAACCAGACTTGCCCAAAAACATAGAAAAAATCCGAAACTCGTCTGAAACACACCCGGGTCCGAACATACCAACAAGTTCCATCACATAATGCAGACCTGCTCGATGCCTCAAATCACATCAAACAACATCAAAACTACGAATAGCACCTCAAATCGAACTTATAAACTTTCCACTTCTACCACTCGCGCCGAATCATATTAAATCAATCCAGAATAACCTCAAATTTTGCATGCAAGTCACAAATGATATAACTGACCTATTTCAACTCTCGAAATTGCAATCCGGGCCCGATATCAACAAAGTCAACTCTCGGTCAAACCTCTCAACCTTCCAAACCTTCAACTTTCCATTTTTTGCCAAAATGCATGAAATCAACCTACGGACCTCCAAATCCAAATCCCGGCATACGCCTATGTCCAAAATCACCATACAAAGCTAGTGAATCATCAAAACACCATTCCAGAGTTGTCTATACAAAAGTCAAACTCCGGTCAACTTTTATCGCTTAAGCTTATAAAACAAGAATCATCCTTCTAAATCAATCCCGAATCATCCAAAAACTGAACTCGACCGCACACACAAGTCATAGTACATAAAATGAAACTACTCAAGACCTTAAGCCACAGAATGGGATGCTAATTCTCAAAAGGACCGGTCGGGTCGTTACATTCTCCCCCTCTTAAACAAATGTTCGTCCTCGAACGTGCCAAGAACCATTATGAATTCATCAAATCACTGAATTTACTCACCATACATATACTCACGGGTGACCCCACATCACCCCAATCCACATTATCCCTACAACACCATCTCAACTGAAGATTATTCCTCCCACCCACACTAATAAATCTTAGAACCAAATTTTCCACCATCTGGTTGTTTCCCAAGGATCTGAACCACGGATATATCAACAGTGTTCATAAATTACCAATCCTGGAGTGCAAAGGAGAATATCATAAGGCTAACACAGTTCAGGGAAAACATAAACACATAGGTCATTGCGGCGCGCAACTCGATCCCACCGTACATATCACATTCCTTCCTTATTTCCTCATAATAGCATAAACAACATAATACAAATAAAAGTGTTGCGGCGTGCAACCCGATCCCACCATATCACAATAATCACAATCACAGTTCACCCTTATTTCCCCAAACATTCCACCCTTATTACACATGTTGCTACGTGCAACCCAATCCTACTGTACAATATCAATTCACCCTTATTCCACCTGTTGTGGTGCGCAATCCGATCCCATTATATCAAAATCAATTACTTAGTAAGTTCAAAAATTTCATAATTCAAATCACATAACCCTTCACAAAGCTTAACTTCAAACCGAAACAATTAGGAAGCTTGTACACTATGAAAATTCACACAAGTAATAGGAGATAACGAAGCTATGGAACAACTACTACTATTAACATAGGGGAACGATGTCTAACAAGTAGCAATTAGGTATGAAAATACAAGTAAAGCATGTAACTATTAGGCATGTAATGAGACCATATGAGTGGAATGGGAAAGAAACAGGCAAAACAGATAAATCGGCGGCGCATAAATACTCGTCACCTCACATATACATTGCTCACATGAATTTCATATAGCAAATAAGTCAAGGGTTCCTAATCCCTTAAGTCAAGGTTAGACAC
This sequence comes from Nicotiana tabacum, assembly GCF_000715075.1. Lineage (NCBI taxonomy): Eukaryota > Viridiplantae > Streptophyta > Magnoliopsida > Solanales > Solanaceae > Nicotiana > Nicotiana tabacum. The sequence continues at coordinate 57,404,107 of NC_134088.1, forward strand.
AACACTTACCTCACTCCACAAGCCACTCAATGCTCGATTACAGCTTTTCCTCTAGAATCTACCTCCAAACCACACGTATCTAGCCACAATTAAGTCAATAACATCAAATATTGCTAAAGGAATCAATTACAATACATAAATTTTGATTTCCAAAACTTTTCCCCCAAAAGTCAAAAATCGACCCCGGGCCCGCTTGGTCAAAACTCGAGGTTCGGACCAAAATCCATTCACCCATTCACCCCCTAGCCCGATTATATAATTAGTTTCGGAATCCGACCCCAAGTTGAGGTCTAAATCCATAATTTTCAAAAAAACGCAATTCTTGCTAAATTCCTAGTTTTCTACCATGAAAGAACAAAGATTAGGGCTAGGAATTTAATTGGTGATGATAGAAATGGAAAAAAATAAGTTAAAGAGTATAAACCTATGAATTGATGTTGTGTTTTCCCTTCAAAATCGCACCAAGGCCGAGCTCTAATGGAGAGTTTATGAAAAATGGGTAAAATCCCGTTTTGGTTCTATTTTAAGGTCTGGGCGTCAGGCCTTCTTCGTGGTCGCGAAGGGTCTGCCGCATTTGCGAAGTGCAGCAGCCCGAATGGCTTTCGCGATCGCGAAGGATTGCACGCGTTTGCAATGGTCTATCCCCCCTGGCCATTGCGTTCGTGTAGAACAACCCACTGATCCCCCGCCCACCTCCAATAACTCTACGCATTCGCATGATGCCTGTCACGTTCGCGAAGAGCAGACCCCCAATGCTCCGCATTCATGACCATGGCCTCACGTTCGCATAGAACAAACCATCCCCTAGCCTAGCTCACACTTCGCGTTCGCGAGAGAGCCTTCGCGAACGCGAAGAAGGAAACCAGAAGGCACCTGAAACTGTAGTAAACCAGATTTCTAAGTTTCAAAACACCCATAGCCTATCTGAAACTCACCCGAGCCTTCGGGGCTCCAAACCAAACATGCACACAAGTCCTAAAATATCATACGAACTCGCTCGCATGACCAAAACACCAAAATAATTCCTAGAACCACAAATCGCACATCTAATCAAATGAAATTTTCAAGAAAACTTTAAAATTTCTATTTTCACAACCGAACGTCCGAATCACGTCAAATCAACTCCGTTTCTCACCAAATTCGACATACAAGTCATAAATATTATAGTGGACCTGTACCGGACTCCTGAAACAAAATATAGACCCGGTATCAACAAGACCAAATCAATTCTTAAAATCATCAAACTTTCAAACTTATAATTTTTTATCAAAATTCCATATCTCGAGCTACGGACCTCGGAATTCGATTCCGGGCATACGCCCAGGTCCCAAATTACGGTACGGACCTACCAGGATTGTCAAAATATGGATTTGGGTCTGTTTACTCAAAACATTGACCGAAGTCAACTAAAATTAATTTTTAAGGCAAAATTCTTATTTTTATCAATTTTTAACATATAGGCCTTCCGGAAGAACACCTAGACTGCGCACACAAATCGAGAAAGGCTAAGACATTACTTTTAAAAGTTTCAGATCACAAAATTAGGTTTAAATCATAAGATGACTTATCGGGTCATCACAGTATTATCGTTGGTCCAAACTCGAGTGTTCTGGGATCTTAAGCAACTAAAAGAGCTCTTGTTTGGTCTGCTGCTCTCAAAAAGGACAACACATATCTCGTTTTTCTCTTTTGTTCATTTTATTTGAATACTACAAGCATTCTAAATTAGGTTCTGTATATTGCAGTTGTTCTATGATGTTTAATATGCTAACATATTTGTGCTCGGTTAGTTTAGTGGTCACTTGTGATTAGTTGTCTTACTTTGAGTCTTTAGTTCGTGACTCATTAAATCATTAATCGATTCCTGTTGATCTTTGTTCCGAGTTTCCAACAATCTCCATGCCTAAGTTATTATATGTTCATGTTCAATATGAATTTTATAGCTTTCACTGACCTGCAGTAAGCTTATCCTTATTTTGTTGCATCTCTGTAGTTTTGTGTGTTTTGAAGTTTAGTTTATTACCTGATAACCATAACTAAGATGAATCTGAAGTTTTTAAAGTTTATATCCACTATCTTTTAACCTTAAGCATGAGCTTTAAGTGTTTAAATGCTCTCTTATCTGCTTATGTTTGTTAGACTGTTTCTGAGTTTCCACTATGGTCTTTCACTTTGTTTAGTTGCTATTGTTTCTGTTAACCTAATCTTGTTTGAACTAAACCTCCCTTCTCTTCTCCCAGTACACATATTGCATACATTTGCTAAGACTAAGTTATCCTCCCCATAACATAATCATGGTCCTGTTTCCCCTTTTCTTTATTATAAGAACCGATAACTTGTTCTGCTTGACTTGGCTATTTTCTTGATTAGTTAACATCTTCAGCTGTATGCTCAATCTAAAACTTACTAGGTATCATACACATTATGGTTAATCTTTTAGGGTTATCATTGTTCTTTGAAAACTAGCATGTATTTTGCCTCTTAATATTGTCTTCCCTTTAAAAGAGACCCATTTACTCTTCAATAACTAAGTAATTTGTAACAAACAAAGGATGGTCATTTTCATATATTAAGTTAGACTTAGGTTTCAGTTAAACTTATTCTACTGCAATATCTTTCCTTTATCTGTAATTGTTCCTCCTCATGTCATGCTTAGTCTAATTCTACAAATGTACAAAGTTTCCCCCGTTCACATAAGATTCATTACTACATTTGAAGTGTTTAAGTGTCTAACTGAATGTTGTCTGCTCTTGTTTAGTTTCTGATTATACATTCTATCCAGAATTGTCCTAGTCTCTGCTCTTTTGCTAATTTTAAAATCAAGTCTAATCCCTAAAGTCTCATAAGGATCTTTACTGATACTATCTGAAATTTGATGATTTGCTTGAAGTTAATGCCATGAGGAGCATGATGCTTAAGAATTCCCTATTGTAGTCTATAAGTTAGTGAACCTACTAAGAAAGTTGATCATGTCATAAATACCTATAAAATCTCTATATATGATGAATTGTTGTTATACAGCTTTACCTTTTCTCGGAGTATTTCTTTACTATAGGCTTAGACTTTTGTAACATGTTTATGATGTTTCTGATGTTCACCTGTATGATTTTCAGAATAGATCTTTAGAATTCATATGAATACATGTCTGGTTGGTAATTCAGTATAGATTGTATGTTCTTGTGTTAGGAAGGAAAGTATATTTTGTGATAGGTAATACTATAGCGTTTAATTTGCATTGGAAGGGACTCACTGGCACTTAAACCCGTAAGGAAAATATGTTGATAGTGTTTAAAGGTATTTGGGAGTGGGGTTTGACTATAGGTTGGGCTGCCCTCCCCAATACAAGCATTGCCCTGAACCTTGAGTCCCTTGGGAATTTTGAAGTGCCAGGGAAACCAAAGGGGGCATCGACCTTGAGTGTGGCTTCCTCCTTAGCCCTTTTTTTATTGATGCATTTAGTTTTTTAGGGTTTTAATGTTTAATGACAACAAAAGATTTTCAGTATAGATTATTTGCTAAAGTAAAGCCACCACATTAATATAATTTCCCACAGTGTTGATTATTTTCTTATTTCAATTATTTGTCTATATATCTGTCATGTGTATTTGAATATGTTGAAAATGTGGGAATGTTTCTAATGACCTTCTTTTATTCTTTTAGACATGTACACATTTGGGCATGCTGATTTCCTAAGGAACTCAGACCCAAATGAGCCTTGCTGCATATTTAAAGAGTCCAGTCTTTCCATAGTCGTGCCTCTCAAATTGCTGGGCCTACCTTATTGAGGCCCAATCTTCAGAGTCCAATCTTTTCCCTTACTCCTTCATTACTGCCCATAGCTTAGTTTATTGCCTTAATTATTTTTCACTTATTGCCTTTGCTGCCTTATCGCATTTTTGTTATCCTGTATTAACAATCATATATTAGATTATGTACTTTGCTTTCATGCTCTAGTATTACATGAAACTTAGGCAAACCTTAATTAATATAGGGCTTAAAAAGAATAGCTAGTAATTGATCTTCGCCTCTTGTTAATTCCAACCTGTTTTATCTCATACACTTACCTTTCTTAAAGGTTTTTGAAGCACAGGCCCATAACCAAAACAACAGTCCGTTTCAAAGGAAAATTAAAAAAAAAGGATCACTGGTCTTTGATAACAAGGAATAAAATCAGCTTTTCATAAAAAAAATAGTAACGATCAGTCTCAAATGAATTTCCAAAGACTCGCTTTTTAGATCTTATCGTTTTAGAAAAAACAAGGTACATTTGAAAATCATCTTTCTTACAAACAACTCTTAAAATTACTCTAGCATCTATTCTTCAAAGTACTTACTTTCATGACTTAATAATTACCAGCCTTAAAAATCTAGACCATTTTCAAAACCTTGTTAACTTTCAATAACCCTTTTTAATCCTATACCCCTTCTAAAGTCTTATATATACTTCTTTTAACATGTAATAAACCATACCTTAGTGATAATTAAGTATAGTATAAATAACCGAGTCTTAAAAATTAGTGTAAGTCCTATGGAGCTACCTCAGGTAGATTTTAAGTTGTGCCTAACACCTTCCCTTTAGAAGAACATAAACCCTTATCTATAATCTCACTGGTTTGCAGACCTGTAATAAACATAACTTAGTAATTAAATAGGTACCCTAGTATACCTTTAAATATTAGGTGGCGACTGTCTTTCATCAACAATAGAGAAACCACAAGTTGAATCATGTCTTGACTAGTGCAAAATAGGGTGCAACAACATGGCAACTCTGCTGGGGAAACCCCACTTAGGTTTTGACCTTAGCAGACTTAGACTGATTTGGCTTCTAGATTTATTTGTATCTTGCTTTGATTATAATCGAAATTACAATAACATGCTTACATGCTTTATTTGCTCTTTATAATTATTTACTCTTTATGATCACCATACTTATTGCTTCTACACCCTTGTTTGTTACTGCTTTATTGTCAAGCCCCAAACTCGGGGAGCGCGACCGACGCTCAACCGAGTGAACCCGACCGAGCAAGCCTATTAGATTGCCTTCTACCCAAACTCATCCATGAATAAAGAGGAGATGCACTCCATTAATCAAACACTGAAAATATTTTATTAACAACTCCCATTTCATTCCATTAGCAGCTTCGTTCATAATTTCCAACGTATTACAGGTTTATAGATATAATGAAAAACATGTTTGCCAAATACCAACATTTATAGTTCAATTTCCAACATTCGACTACCACCCACAACTTGTCGACGGAGCCTCTAAGTAAAACATAAGAGTAGTATGGAAGTGCCGACAACAAGGCCCCGGCTATACCTTAAAACACAATGTACATCTCAAATGATATCAGGCCCGGAATAGAGTAGGGCTCACCAAAACCTGCTGAATAGACAGTGACTGCTAACGAGGGCCAAAGCTGTCCGCTGATGAACCACCTGCATCCATTGAATATGCAGCGCCCCCGACAAAAGAGACGTTAGTACATATGGAATAGTACTAGTATGTAAAGCTAACTATTCACTTTCAAAATAGAATGCCAATATAAGAAAGGGAAAATCATAGAAATAGGAAGTCACAATCAACCATATCCAAATGTCTAGTTAAAACATAACAATTTTCAGAAAATAATATATATTTTTGGTTGGGAGATCTTTAGCACTGATATACCACTGTTCACAATACCATCGTTCACAATACCAATGTTCACAATACCACTGTTCACAATACCATCGTTCAGAATGCAAATGTTCACAATACCAATGTTCACAATACCATCGTTCACAATACCAATGTTCACAATACCAATACCACCGTACTTTTAGCACATAGTCCGATCACGACCCGATCGGCTAGGCCATCTCAATAGAGACATCAACCAAAATCACTATCAATACCAATACCACAGTACTTTTAGCACGGAGTCCGATTACAACCCGATCGGCTAGGCCATCTCATTAGAGACATCAACCACAATCACAATTTCAATTATAATTTCCAGCACAATCACCACCATGTGTGCGGAATGGCATTCAATCACGACCCAATCGGCTAGGCCGTCTCACCACAATGCCGTGTGGATCGACATCATCCTTTTTTATAAATCAATATCATCCCAATTAAGGGAAATAATTTTATCACATCAATCTCATCCCAAATAAGGAGAATGATCACAATCCACTCCTACACCGGTACATGTAGTTTTGGGGTTAGGTTATTTCAACCTACCCTTCCTCGGTGACTATCGATACTCCCAAAAATATTATTTTTGCTTTTGCATACAAAGGTAACATAGGTAAAAATGTATTTACCTCATCATCTTTCACATTGTATGAATCTCCACTATTATTTTCAACCAATAATAACAACAATATTCCCTTGGCTCTTTTGGCCATTCACGAGATTCTTTATTCAAGGCACGGTGGCCGTATTTGATATTCCACACTTTCATTTCTTCCCTCTCATGTATCATCATCATAAATATCAACATATATAATATTTCGGAAATCACAACTTTAAGTTCATTAGAAATGAACAATTTAAGCACAATAGATTTCTTTCTGAGAAATGGAGTAAAATAATTAGCAATTGATGCGCAAGTTAAAATCATCAACAAGTAACACACCATTTATTCTTGAAATACTTTTTCCCAAAAAGGGAAATGCACAATTTCCACTCATGAATATGTAAGAATTCAAAACACATTGAAAATACTCACAAAGCATAGCATTTGTTAAAACAACCACAAATGGGCATGACTTGAGTACATAAGCTTTTAGGCAATTCTATTTTCGAAGTCGATTTGGGATAGCTGAATCAAAGATCATTTGATAATCTTTCTCACATTATTTCATTTCATTGGCACCATTGGCCACAAGTATAATTTTCACTCTTGGCACGTTGGCCACACTTTATATCCCCAATTCACTTATTTCACTTCTAACCATCTTTATGGATTATCAACAATAAGACATTTCCAATCAAGACTTTAGGTACACATATGAGAAATTAAGAGTATTAAGCATATTGATATTTTCTCACATAATTTGGCATCATAACCTTTATTTGAAACATGACTCAAAGACATAGCATTTTAATACACATATCACTCTTGAACACATTCCCGAAGGATAACATAATGTGATAATTGGAACACATTTTGAATACATACATCTTTCGACACTTTGCTTATTCGGGATAATCGAATTATTAGGAACAACTCGGAATATGGAAATTAGGAACTTGAGTCAACAATACTTGAAACTTACGGGAACATCATGGAATTCATTTCTAAAAGAGTAGTTTAGCCAACATACCTGGAATTCGCCCCTTAATAATACTACGATGTTCCACCACACTAAACAACTTCAATCTACAACAATGCAACACAATTACACCAATATTAGCAAGATTTCTATACTTTAAGTCATTTAGACTTTTTATCAAACATCTAGTGTGCATATCTTTCTACAACCCCCTCCAATGGAATTTCTTCACCTAACAACCACCTTTCACATCAATGATTTACCTCACAATGGCCTCTAGGCCATCCACAACTTCCATTATTACATGCATGCCCAACAATTTAATTCCAAACCATCAATCTCATCAATTAAACCATTTTACAATCTCTACAACACCAACACAACCTAAGTTAGGCAGTTATGGCTTTCAATCACCATCTCATAAGTCATAACACATATTTCATACATAAATAATCACCATAGATTAGTTAGAGATGGTGGACATACCTCTTGTAAACCAAATCTTGAAAGATAAATTTTGGGGTGTTCTTGAGATTTTGAAGAAATCCTATGGAATCCAATCAAAACCTTGTTGTAACTAGTGATTAAGAAGTGAAATCGTCATAAAAACACACTTAAAATCTTACCTTAGGTGTATACTGGAAGCCTTGGCCGGATGGGTGATGGAGAGAAAGCCCTAGTCTTGAAGAAATGACTTAGCCCTTCTCTCTACCCATCCTTGGGATTATTTAATGGGCTCCTACGTGCGGGTCCAAGCACTTGGGCAAGTGGCTGCACATCTGGCCGTGCACACAAGGCAGAAACTCTCAAATATGCGCGGTCGCGCATCTGGACGTGTATATGACATAGGTCCAGTAAAATAACCATAACTTTCTGTATACATATCCAAATGATTAACGATTTGATGAGTTAGAAACTAGACGCAAAGGGCTTTAATTTGATAGGTAGATCACCTCCAAAGTTTTTATATTGTGGTAGTAGCATCGTTTGAACTCTAATCTTGTGCGAAGTTTTCTGAAACTTTAGCCCATTGCCATAGTTCCCAACATGGCTTAGTCCTAGGGTCTCCTTAGGCCATCAACAATATCCAATACAACTCCTACACGTATTATAATGATCATCTAAGTTGTTACAGTCCTTAACCCCTCGTGAAAGGCAAGACGACACTTAAGAGACTTGTGAGTATGCTTGTGGCCTCGGACGAATAGGAAATATTTGAGGGGCCTCATATTTATATACACTGTGATCACATTCCTTCCAATCGAGTCTTGGCCATACACTATCATACACAATGGCACACGAGGGTTGTCTTTTACACCCCTCTGAACCTTTTTTTCAAAACTCTCTAATTTCAGAGAATGGCTTTGTCAGGTCAACTGACATAACTTCTCGCAGCTTTCAGTCCAATTCAAAAGTAGAAAACACTCTACTATAGTAAAATAGGTCATATTGGATAAACATTAGGTGAGTTGGTCCTTGGCACCAACACAAAATTAGGAAAGCCACCCTAATGTCAACGGGTTATGCACCCAACGACATAACTTCTGTGGAAAGACATACAAACATGACAAGACACTTAATGATCCGTAGCAAACACTTACCCAAATATAACTTTTTACCCACCTCTGAAAATGGAAATCAACCAAAACATTCCTGAAATTAGCATGGTAATGGGAGCACCATATAAGCTGAAACAGTAGTGGAAGAATATTCATCGGGAACACGGAGATGAGGTTCAGATGCACCTAGGGGCATTAACTGCATTGATGAACATCCGAGTAGATAGGGTGCTCACTAGCTTGTTGATTGAATTTTTGGATCCGGCTAAGGCGGTGTTCAAGTTTGCCGACTGTGAGCTGGTACCGACATTGGAAGAAGTCACAAGTTTCACAGAGCTGTCGTCAACCTAAAGAAAGCCAATATTACCAGTTACTATGCCCGGTTATCGGTTCCTGGATGCTCTGGGTCTTACCAACAGCAGAAGCCTCAGAAATATCTAGGACGGATGGGTGAGACTCTATCACATGTTCGACAGGTTTGGGCAGCATGAAAGCTACGAATGGTATTCATGGGAGTTTCAATGTGACTAGGCGATGTGGGAAAGTCTCAGACCTATCACTTTCATAGTGGCACTGTTGGTGTCACGACCCAAACCGATAGGCCGCGATGGGCACCCGGTACCTTACTCAACCGAGTACCAACGTAACATATCTTTCTTATTACATCATCATATACACGTGACATACGGGCCTAATAGGCCAACATCATCATTTATAAACTCAAAACATATGCCGACAAGGCCGTACAATCTTTCACGTACACGACATATGTCTACAAGCCTCTAAGAGTACATAAATGTCATAAAGGTCGGGACAGGGACCCGCCATACTAATCAGTACATGTCCTAATCATACTGACCACATAAGCAACTCCGGAACAAATGGAGTGTACCAACATCTTCCGCTGAGCTGATCGCCTACTTAGAGGACTCTCGACCTATCTATCGAGACCTGCGGGCATGAAACACAGCATCCCTAGCCAAAAGGGATATCAGTACAAATAATGTACCGAGTATGTAAGGAATGAAAATCAGTAAATAATAGACATGAGAGAAACATGGAGTAAAAGATTCGACATGTACGTCTGCATAGCTCTGTGAATCATTTCATTTTTATAACGTCATGCATATGCGTATAAATGTCATGCCAGGCATAGGTATATGTGTTCATAACATCATCAAGCCTCTGAGGGAATCCCATCATATCATTTCGGTCACTATGGGCAAATCATCAATGTATACCAGTTGATCAGGTGGTGGTGCGTATATAACGCCATAGCCTTTTCCCATATCCCATATATATAGAATATACGCGTATATAACGCCATCTGGTCATGGGTCAATGTATATGTATAAATGCATGAAATGCATAAGAAATATGTTAATAAAATTTCCTCGGAATGTCATAAAAATAATATGCCTGCCGGATAAATTTTATCAAAGACGTATTTTTCTGAGACCCATGAACATAAGATATAATAATAATTCACATGGGGAATCAAGAATATAGACACACCTAATATTTCTATGAATAGAGTCATTTATGGAAATTGTGCATTTGCTCGTTTTGTTTGTATCGTATTGATCATGCCAAAAAGAAAGAACAGATAGCCTTAACATACCTAAGCCGGTTCTCCGAAAAATCCCTCTAACATACGACAATTGTGACAAAACACGTGACGACAAGACCGAAGTACGAAAAATCCGTATGATATTCTTGAGAAAGATTGCACTGTACTCCCTTATAATTGCAAGATCTCACGTTGCTTTGAATTGTTGAAGATCTTATCTTGCATATGTGACTTACTTTCGTGACTTATGTTTGTAACATACAAACACTTACGTTTAAATGCATGTAAGAATGGACATTTGACTTCTGTTTCTTAAGGATGGATATGACTTCATGTTATATGTGTCTTTCCTTTATTAAAATGGAAATGACTCATATTGTTAAGACTTTCCACATAACATAGTGACTTATGAGTCACAACTCTTGAATTGGTTTGCTTCCACGTGATGATCTTATCCAATAATTAACCACCAATTATCTTAATTTATTGTTAATATCCCACTAAAATCAATAATTATCCACTTACCCACATAATTAAGAATTATCTCAAATTACATAAAATACTACTCACTTTTAATATACTTTGCACACCTTACTATTATGGTCATGTGGTACCTTGTATGACACTAGTCCATAAATACCAGGTATCATAGCTTGGACCGTATTTTATCCCAAAATATTAAACTTTGATGAAATTCCTTTTCTTTGATTTGCTTACCCTTTTTCCTTCACAAATGTACTCATCACGTGTTTGAAATAGCATAATGCTTATAATTTCAAAATAACCTCATTCCCAAATTTTACGTCGATTAACTTACGACGAAAATTTAACATACGAAAATGCGGGATGTAACATCTCATTTACTAGCTTCCATCAATTTACTTATGGCATACTTTTACTTACTAAAATATGGGTTGTAACATCATCCCCCCCTTTGGAACATTCGTCCTCGAATGTTGACTGATGCATTTATCATTCTCATAACCTGTAAATCTTGCAAATATTTAATACTCTTCTTGTTATTTAGGTAACTGTTCTGCGAATAAATCCAAATGTCAGGGCATTCCCCCCTTTAGGCCTCCTTCCCACACCATGGCTTCCTTCCAATCTCGTAACTGTTGCTACCTTCTATCATGCAGCCTGATACTGACCTTGTAAGTGCGCCTATGCGACACCTCTCTCCTTTTTCCTCCAGCTTTTAGCCAATCTCTAGGCCTCACTTAGTAAACACGTACAGAGCTTGATAAAATGTCTCTCTGGGCATCTATAGGTATACTGAAGTTTTCGCTCGGTACTCTATTGAACTTACGAATATTGTTATACCTTATTTCATAGATCCGTTTATCTATCCGTATGAATTTACTGCATCTAGGTGGGTCATAGTATACCATGACTCCTACTTCGATTTATCCTTACTGAGGTCTGCTACCGAACTCCATGTTACTTTCGTTACTTATCCCATATGTATAAATCTAAGTCCTTTAATGCTTCCTCTTTACTTGTTCATCCTAAGAATGACAGCCTATTCTCAACTCATACTTTGTGAGTTTTGTCCATCCATTATTGATTCACCTCACTATTGATCTACAATATACCACTAATAACTTGAAACTTCTTACGTAATACCTTTCCACTAGGGCTTACATTGCATCGAGGAATATTTGAAGTGATTTTCCTGATCCACTTAGCGGCGATATTGTACTTCAATAATCCTATTTTATAGCATCCCAATGTGATTTACCCTACATTTTTAATTTCGTACAATCCATGAAATCCTCTTCAAATCATTACTTAATCAAAGGTCCAAACGTCATCCTTTTTCTATCACAAACACACCAATAATCAGACTCCTGATTTACTTCGTTGTTGTAACACTTTAGTTTCCCCTTCCTTCTGATCAGTCCTTTATGTAGGCTTAAGCTATCTTCTGATCTGTGGCTCACGGTATTAGTTATTACTTTAGCCTTTCATGGGCGCTATGGAATATCCATGATACAATCTTCTTATAATTCAATCCTTTGTCTATGCCCTAGGCTTAATTCTTTCTTTTAACTTATACCGGAGTCTTCTACGGCTGTATGAATGTCAAAATATATGGTGCATGGATATCACTCTGAAGTCTTAAGTGCATAATCCCTTTTGTTCCCTCTAAGCTTCCTTTAAACGTAAGCTATTACTTTTCCTGGTCTTACTGCCCCTCTGTTGCGTATACTTAGCTAATCTTAGTTCCCACGCATGCCAAAATTTTTGTGCAACTCACACGGTCTCGAATATTACTTTTGATTTTTCTTCACGTTCCTTAGCCACGGTAGGTGACACTTTCTCATGGAGTGCATACAATGTCGTAGTGAGACTATTTTTTTTTTACATGACCATTTCCTCTTTAGGTCACTGTGCTTAGGTTGAAGCCTTCTTCCTTATTTCCTCAGCTAGTCTTTTGTTGTAGTACTTAGGGAAGACCTTCTGACTCTTGTGAAGCTGCGAGCTTATTACATCGTATACTGGACGGAATTTTTGATGTTCTTCCTTGCCTATAATTATCCGTAGTTGCTTATTTCCATGCCCTTGTTCTTATAGGGTTGCTCTTAATCTGATGTTTTGACTGTCTTCCCAGTGAGACTATCTTTTATTTCCATAACATTCATACAATACCTTTAAAACTCTTATCTGAATATTTCTCAAGTATTACAATGACATTGCTGCGAGGCTGAATTTACTATATTGGGTTTTACTATGTTTATGTTGCACGATCTGCTGTCTCGTCCTTAACCTCCTATTTAGCCATAACTAGGCTCTTCCCGAATCAATTACTAACTACTCATTGACACATTCTCGTATCAATATTCCACGCAATCTTTCTTGGGTATTTCCTTTGTCTTAACTTACATCTCGCACTGGCTCTTAATCTATCAATAACATCTCGGGTAGGGACTCTTACTTCATTTCCTTGACGTCCTGCTTGCATAATGTTATGGAATCATAGCATATCTGTAGGATTTGAATGAGTGTAATCTCATCCCTTTCTTATTTTTATCGCATTCTTCCTTTACCATTCCATAGCTACTAGGACCACTTAATTTTGACTTAATTCCACATCACACCATATTCCCCCTTTAGGGGAGCACTAAGATTTAGTGCTACGATGATCTACGTATAGATGTTTTACCTTTTCATCTTTGGCATCTTTTCACATCATCGATGATCCTTACTCGCCTCGCGGTAATCCTTCTGTACCAAGGATAACGAAATTCCTCACTCGCGATGGTGACACTTAGTGTAACTGGCACTATTCACGCTCCTTACGTACCACAATACACTCAGACATCACAGAACCCGCCTATTACAACTAATGCAACTACCCATCCTCGTGACGGAGTCACTTTCATCACTAACCACCACATACCTGTGGCACATGTCGTCGCCCATGATCCGTACGTTCCCCATATATAAGCCATTTCTGAACCTACCTTTACAGCACCTATCACGGTCAGGGTGCCTAAAGAGATTGACCAATACTCCGAGGTAGATAGAGAAGCCATGCATAAGGAAGAAGAGTCAGTGTCTGAGTAGTTGCAAATATTGAGAAGGCAAATTAAGAGTCTTCAAGTTGCCCGAGGAAGTGAAAGTTTGGACTATGAAGACCGGTGTATTCATCCAGATGTGGATATACTAGTAGGATACAAACCCCCAAAGTTTGATATCTTCGATGGGACGGGGGACCCTCACGCACATCTGTGGGCATATTGTGACAAGTTAGTCAGGGTGGGAAGGAATGAGAAGCTACGGATGAAATTATTTATAAGAGGTTTGATAGGAGAGGCACTCACATGGTATACCCGACAGGATCCGCGAGATTGGAAAACTTGGCAAGATATGGCGGAGGACTTCAAGTTATATGTGTCTTTCCTTTATTAAAATGGAAATGACTCATATTGTTAAGACTTTCCACATAACATAGTGACTTAGGAGTCACAACTCTTGAATTGTTTTGCTGCCATGTGATGATCTTATCCAATAATTAACCACCAATTATCTTAATTTATTGTTAATATCCCACTAAAATCAATAATTACCCACTTATTCACATAATTAAGAATTATCTCAAATTATATAAAACACTACTCACTTTTAATATACTTTGCATACCTTACTATTATGGTCATGTGTTACCTTGTATGACACTAGTTCATAAATATCGGGTATCATAGCTTGGACCGTATTTTATCCCAAATGTCAAACTTTGACGAAATTCCTTTTCTTTGATTTGCTTACCCTTTTTCCTTCACAAATTTACTCATCACGTGTTTGAAATAGCATAATGCTTATAATTTCAAAATAACCTCATTCCCGAATTTTACGTCGATTAAATTACGACGAAACTTTAACATATGAAAATGCGGGATGTAACATCTCATTTACTAGCTTTCATAAATTTACTTATGGCATAC